>NC_088098.1:172725681-173028711 GCF_036370855.1 Dromaius novaehollandiae | reverse complement strand
AGACAGTGACTGATTCTGTGCTTGTATGGATGTACTTTGTGGAGCAGAGCAACTGTGTGATGTAGAGCCTTGGAGGTAAGAGCCTTCGGTTTGACTACTTCTCACTTTGCTTTTGATCTACCTTATGACTTTGGGCAAAGACTTTAATTTGCCTTCTTAGAAAAATGTTTTTTTCAAACTTTTCACTATGTAGCATCAAAAATTATATTTAACTTCAAAACAAAATTCTGTCCAGATTTACTCTATTCCTTAAACTTATTTTCAGGATCAACAGCCTTCAATCTAATGAAACCCTGCCTACAATACAAAAATGGTGGGTATGAAGAAGGGTCAATACTTCTCTGAAGGAAAAAATGCCCTGTGTTAAATAAAGTACAGTGATATGCTGGAACTGTTGTAATGCTTCTTACTATTGCTTTAAAGATTTTTCCTAAAAACAGCTGTGTGGACTGTGCTGTAGTGGTGTGTGTGCCTGTGTAGGTGTGTTCAGAGACAGCTGTAACTATGGCCCTTGTTACAGCAGGTGTGCTCTCTCCATTACATGCTAGAGGAATGCTACAACATGCCTATCGTGTCCTCAAGATATAAACCAGGGACATAAAGAGGGAATCCTCCATACAGCCTGGAGCAATGATCCCTGCACCTGATTTCACACTTCGGTGCTGGTGGTAAAGGCAGCCCCAGTGCCAGGTGTCACCTCTACCTTCCCAACTCTGCTGTCAGACGAAAAGGGATTTCGGAAGCTGATGATAAGCCCCATGAAAAAGAGCAGCATACAGGGCCAAGTGCATGAACCTCCAAGGGTTCAGAGGGTTCACAGCCTTCAAAGGACTTCAGAGCCTTGTGCCTTGCTCAAGGCTGTGCTCCATTGTATCCTTGTCAGTCATCGCAGGGAAGGGCTGGAGTGGCTGAGGCAGGAGTTTATTGGATATCAGGTTTACTGGAGCAGGTCTGCAGGACGGTCATCAAAGCCTCAATAGCTTCTGTGTCTGGGGACACAGTTCCAGTCTGTGGTTTGGGAGGGGTGAGTCTGCACAACTTTCAGCACTAGCTCTCTTTAGCACCATTTATGACCATTATATTTTCATGGGTTAAACCCCTAAAACCTGTGTCCTGTACACTCCCTCCTCCACTCCAGTGGACATGAGTCTAATGCCAATTTGGTGTGTGTGCCTGTGTCTAACTGTGTGCAAGGTTACTATCTACTACTGTGCTATCTCATTACTCCCTACTGAGAGCAGTTATCTGCTTCACTGGACTGTTGGACTGGGAGAAGGTCAAGGCAGATACATTAAGGACCTGAGATGAGATTTAGGTTGAAATTAATCCTTTTTGAAAATTAGTGCAGAAACTCCATTTCAGCAGCTGCATTACCAGGGACCAACGAGGTCAGGTTGCCCACCAGGGCAGGGGAAGTGGGAGCGGAGGGTAGTGGCGAGGCTGCCAGGGCAGTGACTCACCAACTGGACACTGTCCCCTGATACCCGACAGAGTGCAAGGTGAGTTCAGTGAGGATAACAGGGTTCAGCCAAGAGCCCAGATCTCCAGACAAGTCCATAATGATGAGGCAGGCTGAGGTCAAGCTGGGAAGCTGGGAAGCCAAGTCAGCAAAGCAATGCCAGGATCAGCAAGGCACAAGACCAGGCCCAGGCATGCTTGTGACATAGGGTAGGCAAGGAACAAGAGCCAGGGCCTGAGCTTAAATTCAGCTCCAGAGTGAAGGGATGGAGGGCTCCAATGGGGCTTCTCCCAGCTCTTTCTCACAATATAGCTGTTTTATCGGTAGTTTGGTCCAGGGTTGCATGACTGCACCAAATGGGATAGCTGGCCTTACACACAGGCAGACAAACCCCTAGAAAAGGGCAGAAAGAGGTTGCAGGGCTGGTTGATGCACTCAGAACCCTGAGAGCAGTTCCAGCTGTGTGTCTAAAATCATTTAATGCCTACATTTTGGGTAGATTTCAACTCATGAACAGCAGTGTGCTGGTCTGAGCAGCCTGGCACCTGGTTCTGGTCTAAATTCCACCATGATATTAAAGTGATGTGGAATAGTGTCTTCTTCTTGGGAAATGGCCTGCTAGCAACACCTCTGACATACACCACCTTTATTGAATCCAGGAGAGCACCATACCACAGTCTTTGGGCATGTGAGGGTGTGAGGGAACTATAGGTTCAATTTTCTCCTCAATCTCAGAGGATTTAAAGATGTAAAAACTTTCCTGGTCAAAGCTGGACTACTATGTAGTTAGTAAGGAAAAGACTGAAAATGAATTTACTCTAGAAAGTCATGAGAGAAATGTAAATAATTTAGAAAGCAGGAACTGGGGAACTCACGGGTGTTTTGTGCAGCTTGGCTCAAGATCTTATCCACTTGCTCAGATTGTTTTACAAGCTAGCCAAGCTGCTCCCAGCCGAGTGTATAGATGCAGCTAGCTCTCCCCATCAGCTGTACAGGGAGTGCCTAACTCTCTTCTCTGACTAATCCTCCACAGTCCAGGTCCTTTGTTTTTATACTGGATGAAGTTTAAGTTGGACATGGCTGAATTAGCTTTCTTGACCATGCCCTGAACACCAAACGGCATGAGCATTCCCCTGAGAGCGGCAAGTTTGTTCTCAGCACAGCTCCTTGACAAAGAGAAATTATTACGATCCTCATTTTGCCAATCAGGAACTAGAGTACAGACATTTGGGCGTCATGCCCAGGGTCCTACAAGAAACCTGCAACAGAGCCAGGATATTTAGTACTGAAGTTGCCACAGTTTATGGGTTGCTTAAATGATGATCATCACTATAATGATGATTACAAATGTACAACCTGTGACTTAGGTCAGAGTTTGAGCTGATAAGAACATGAAGCACCCTGGCCCATGTGCTACATATTTCAGGAAGACTCTTCCTGCAACTGCTTGAGTGATTACTCTGAACAATGCTCTACCGTCCATTCCTATCCTTATCTCTGATATTGCTTCTCTTAAAGCTGAGTCACCTATTGTAACTTAAGTGGATTTTATGGAGTGTTCTGTATTTTATATCCTATGCTGTGGTATTGGAGAATTTTCTGTGATGTTTTGTTGGAGTTTCCTGGACTAAATATTTGAAATATACTGCAAACCAAGGCCAAAAACTTATCAAGCTGTAAAATCAAACATAAAATGGCATTATATATGAATAGGACAATTATACATCATAGGAATTCTTAAACAGAAATGGGAAAAAATGCCATGGAAATGGTACAGTTTTTTCCTTTTTTTGAGCAGTTTTATTTGTCCAGTTGTTTTCTGAACCTAGTACATTCCAGCTGTGTTTTCTGATTACAGGAAAGACTAACACCAATGTTTGAAAAGTATCTCAAGCAGCTATTTAAAAAACAGTTTTTCTTCCTGGAATTATTATATTGTTTTATTATCAGTAGCAGACCTAATTTTTCTCTTTGGAACAATATCATGTGAATCTTTTAAATAATCCACTTTTAAAGTGTCTTGAGCCACCAGTTCAGGCAGTTGTTTAATTTAATTTAGGATGTAATTGAATTGTGCATCATTTTGACTTGTACTTAAAATTTACTTGCTATAACTGCTTTTCCTTGTAATAATTTTGGTACTCGTATAGTCCCGGTAAGAATAATGCTAAAAACCTGGCACCTGGTTCTCTACTTTCTTTTCAAGCTTTATGTTAGTGCAGCTCTTCCTAGTGAAAATGCTTTGACAAAACTAAATAATCTAGTGGAGATCTGCAGGTAGTATTCATCTTGCTGCAGTATAAATACATATAGCATGAGGCCTACTTGTAAATTAGTAGTCTAGGCTCCTCTTGTGTTTGGAGGAAGTCTTACCCATAAAGCCAATGGAGACTGGAGGGTAATTCATCTGACCACATTCTCTTACTCTTCTTTCTTGGTTTCTTTGGGGTCTTGAACACGCTATGTTGGTAAGTTAACTCAGTCCAACACGGTAACAGGCATGTTAAAACAAATTGAATCAAAGCTGTACAACTCTGTTTATGAATGCAGGGTTTTCTCAGCAAAAATGGCTATATGCACGACTTCCCATATATGGCTAATCTGTTGGATTTCTGAAAGAAGTGATTGCCAGTGAAAATGGTCTCTGTCTTGTCCTGCTTCTAGAGGAAGTAGGGTGGGAGGTTTAGAGTACATCAAAGACTAAAACTCCAGCTTGCCAGAATCCTGGAAATTCTAAGTATAAAGACACTTCTAAAAGATGAGCATAGTCTCTGTACTTCCCCTGGAGTGCATTGAAATCCATCTGCATTTACAAAAGCCACTATAAACAACCTGCAAATATGCAAAGTGTGGTGACAGTGATATTTATCTCAATGGTAAATTCAAGAACAAACATTCCAGTTATCGTAAGTGCAGTAGATGAAAAGACAAAATAGTCCTGGCTGAAGTTCAGACCAACCTGGATATTTCATGTTCAGTTGTTGCTCTTGTTATGGTGTTGTTTGTTGAATGATTATTTCCTCCACAAGGTTTTTGATCTTGGGTTTAGAAACCTAGCTTCATTTCTCAGCTCCTTCTCTACTGTTCCATGCTACTGAACAAACTTTGTTCTAAAAGGGAAAGAAATGTATCTGGGGTAGAGAAGAAATAGAACTACCAGGTGGAGTTACTTTGAGTTTGACACTTTAATGACAAAACCATTTAAGAAACAGAAAATCCTTTCTTGCCTCCTCCTACCCCCAAATATAGACCTGTTGATGTGAAAAACGATGGCAAAAATGACTCTTAAACATCAGATTGGAGCATCATTCCTGTTTTTTGTCAGATATCTAGGACAGAATGAGAGGAAGCTATTGGGCAATTCAGATCTATAGCTGATTGGTGCACTAAGCACATATCTAGTATGAAAATACAACATTCATATGTCTGTGAGGCTGCAAGACTCAGCTGGTGTAAACTGGTACAACTCTGGAGACTAATACTGGCCCAGTTCTGTCCTTTGAGATATTGGAGCACCCAGAAAGAATTGCTCTATTCAAAACATGAGGACTGTGATACTCACTGGGGTTCATGTAAAAGGTAATAATACATTTCTAAATGAGGGAGAAAGGTCCTTTTCAACAGAATTCACAATCAGAAAAAGTGAGTTTTCATGAAAATAAACAAAAAAATCAGAAACCGAAAAAGTTTCCATTCCTTTATAAAAATAAGAACAGAAAGCTGTTAACGAGATGTAAGATTCTGGAAAGAAGGAAAGATATGTGCCTATACAGAAACAAAACAAAACAGAAGCAAAACAGTGGTCAAGTATGTTGCCATTTTAGGAAAATAGTACTTCCACAGATCTGCTACTTCTAGAAATGCTATCCCAAAGAAGTGGTTCACGGGAAAAGATAAAGCACCACAGTTTGGTGATGATGGTAGTCTCTTGAAAGCCAGATATGGAGCAGGACCCCTGTGCTGTGGAGCTGGAGCCCTCGCCTCTCATTTTTGGGGCTGAGCTCCATCTCCTGGGCTACTGTGCAAAGAGGCGGTCTGGCTTCCCCCTGGCACTCAGCGTTACCCTGGGCTCTCCATGCCTGATGGATCTCTGTTCTCATCTCCAGCGGACTGAGGTACTGCACAGCTCCATGCCAGGCATCTTTTCAGAGCAAACTCTGCTGTCATGTTTCCTTGTGGCTAGCTCTAGGCACCTGTGTGTTGAGAATACAGCAACACTGAATTACATTGCAGACAGTGAGAAACAAGGACTTTCACTCAGGTATTCAGAATAATTTTTCAGAGATACCTATCTTAGGCCTAGAGTAAGTCTTCGGAATCAGCCTGCCAGCTTTGGAGAAACAGAAATACCCTGCCTGATCTACTAAGCACTGTGATGTCTGAGCAGGGGACGTAAGTAATACTGTTTTTATTTCTTATTAGTGACTGAAATACTATATGCCAAATGAAAATTTAAAAAATGAAATCAAACTGGAACTAGTGCAGATATGGTTGGTGGGGTGAGGATGGAGGTGGAGAATGTATCAGGGAAAGGGAGACCAGCAAGACATGGTTCTTCTTGATTAGCAAAATGAAACCTGAGAGGAAATACTCCTTATGGCCATAGATATGAGGTATGGGGGAGAAATATTTACACTCCTAGGATGTAAGTTCAATAAATGAGTATAAACTATCAATAAAAGTAGAATAGGACAGGAAATAAGAAGTTTTTCCTCCAAGCAGGGAGCAGAGTATTTGAAGAAAACAAGAGAAGTAAGAAACCCAGCTGGTCTGAAGGTGCTGCATTTATAGAGAGTAGGTAGCAAACTTGCTTCCCACAATAAGAGAAGGCTTGATCATATAGTAATATATTTCATCCTCATGTTGCCATCACTATTTTTCATTATCCCATTTAATGCTTTCAATTTCCATCACAAATTCACTGGACAGATTTTTCCACAGCCTCCTCTGAAGATGAAATGTATTCACTTGCTTTCCATGTTACATTTGTAGTTCAGAATTGATAATCAAAGGTGTTTATGTACTGGTTTATGCTTTGTTGCTGCTGTGCTTACAAACTGTCACATTTGTGAATATAATTCTTACTCAGCTGATTTATAAAAGCAGAGATTTTCTGGAAAGCTGAAAAAACCCATATCTGCTTACTTAGGGTGGGGGACCTTCCTCAAAGACTTCTATCTCTGCGAAAGGGCTGTTTCTTCCTCTTCAAGATTTTCATATCAACAGAGGCCACTAACCCCTAGATCATTTTATGACTGAAAGGGTGTTTGTTTTTGGAAAATTGTACTGACAACTTCTGCTTTTCTGGTTTCATGATGTTCAGGTTCCTGGTTTTTTAGATTATGTTGCCCCAGAGTGATATTGTGCCTTTTCTCTTGATGAAATATTGTGAGAAATAGAAGAAGTTCATATGTCTAGCGGTGTGTGAGAAAAAAAAAAACTTATTTGAACCATTTGTGGTATGAGTAAAGAAAGAATGTTACTTCCCATGGCTTTTCAAGAAGAATAGCTGCAGGCTAACTGAGGTATTGCCATATAGAAAGCATACCATACCTTCTCTATTCTTTATATATATGCTTGAAACAAGACACAAGTAGCTTAACAATCCAATGGGTTTTCTAAATTAATATGTGCTACTTCTGCATGTATGTTGTTACATGCGTAATGGGATGTGCAGTCATGTCATATGCAAGTCCAAACACGTAAGAAAAGAGGAAACAATCAGAAAAGGGTGAGAAATGCACATTTAAAAGCATCATTCAAACTGTATAAAACTCAGAAGCTCAGCTTGCTGCTGCTGAAAGCAGAGAAAGAGCCTATTAATGAACTGAAGGAAATGGAAATGATAATCCTGAGTTAGGCTGAACAGTTTCAATCTAGTAGCAGTATACGCTCCTGCAGTCTCTAAGACTCCAAACTTTGCTATTATGGTATCTAACAAGTGAAAAGAAAACCCTGTATATCTATGCTGGAAGCAAGTTCTTTATAAATGGTCTGTTTTGAGCATATGCCAGTAGCTGAGACTGAGGCTACATGGTACGTCTCCTCTCCAGGAAAGGTAAATGGTCTTGCCCCCTCTCTTAAGGCAGCTCTGGCACTCATGCAGTCCTGATTTGAGTAGGTTGAACTAACTTATCTGACAGAAAGCAATTTCACTTTTTTTTTTGAGGGGTGAAGAAGGGGAGATGAAGTTTCCTGGAAGATTAGCAAATGTGAGTCCAATGAAGGCTGGAGTCAGCTTGAAATAAGGACAGAGGCATGTAGTCGGGAGCTGAGGTGTTAGCAGAAAAAGAGTGGGACGTCCTTTTTTCATCTATAGTGAAATGCTGAATTAGCTCAAATCATATTTTATAGCTTCAGCTGGAAAATTCGTACCCACTCGACAAACTCGCGTGCCCAAGCCATTCCACTTCTATGTGTCTCAGGCTTTACAACATGTTTTCATGAAACAACTCTGGGGCAGTCATTACTGCTTTGTCTTCCAGTCCCTATCATTCAGCTTGTGGTGATTAGGTAGTTAAACTGCAGCCAATTCACCTGTATTTCACACTATGTGGTTCTTTTCCTGCAGCCCTTCATAACATGAACTACGATGGCTTATCATTCCAAATTGCTTTTCACATTTTTATTTCTGTCACTTATATGCAGTCCCTTTGCCATAGCTGTTTTATAGAATGAGCAGAAAAAGATTTTCAGTATGTTTTTATAACACTCAGTTACACTTACTCATAGCTGATGCTGGGCGAATGCTAGATCATGTGGAATGCCAGTAATACCTGCCAGCAGAGAGCACTACACAGCAAAGTTTATTTTTCCTCAATTGTGGCAGTGACAAAACAGATGGTTCAAGTTTAAGTGATGAATGAAGAGAGAAAGTAACACCTCTCTTTTTTAAAGCCACCCACTTCCATTTTCCTGTCTTTCCATTTTTCCTTGCAAGGTCAGAAAGGATCTTTGTGCTCTTTACTGTGTTTAAATGCACAGTGAGCTGATGAAAGACCAAAAAGAACATTTTGGGATCTGTCAACCCTAACTTGCATGCAGCTAGTGTGTTACAATGTGGGCTTTGTAACTCGCTTTTGAAAGCGGAATGTTTTCATCGCTGAGCTGGCCATACCTCAGAGAGGTAAAATATTGCCAGAATGAGATGTTATTACTGTAGAGCAAAAGATTAGTTTATCAGTCAATCACAATGCAAATCTATCACACAAGGAGAAAGACAGAGACCTAAATGACAGATCAGAATATGATATCAATAGGGGGTTCTTAAGTTCCATTTTTTGTAGTTATTGCTACTATGTGATAGAAAGTTAGATAATTTTCACAAGGAAGCTGTGGCTCCAATAACACTGTACAGCCTTTATCAATAATGCATGCAAAGTTATGGAATAAACCGTTACAGAAAAAAACAGACTAAGACAAAACAGTGGTATTTTATATATAAAGGACAGGACAAGCCGAGGCAATAAAGAATCTCATCAAACATATTTGTTACAGTGATTATACTCAAGTGTAAGTTCCTGTTTTCCTTCAGTCATTGCGATGTAGCAGTTTGGAGCACTTAACAGCTCCCTTTGCTGGTAACATGCAAGAAGTGCAATTTGTGTGCATGAACCCCGGTTCTGTTGCAGTATCAGGTTTTATTTAGTGTCGCAGGCAATATGTACTGACTGCCGGTTTCAATTATGATATAGTAGGGCTCTTCAATAATTCACTGACCCACAGGAAAAGTAGCATTAGAGTATCAAACTAAGAGTGAAACAAATGCATCTGGTATAAACTTATTAAACAAAATGAATCAGATCAAACCGATATACAGTTTGATTTAACCTTTCATTAGGGTTGTATGACAAATAGCAAAGCAAACAATTATTCTATATAAGACAGCCAAAATAAGACTGACTGAGAAGAAAGGCTGTTTTTTCTAACATGCACTACAATGGCTACTCTGATTACACTGTTAATTTATGTAGATTATCCTTTTGCCATTATGCACAATTATTAACACAGAATTTTCCCTAATGTTTCTTATAAATGAATGTTCCAAAAAGTTTTCTTTCTCAGGAAAAAAGAATTCTCCTTGAGTATAGAGCCAGAAGTGAGTGGGACATGATATAATTGATATAGCCTGTGGCTTACACACAATTCTAGTCAAGAACAATTATTTCACATAAAAACTTTCCCAGGATGAAGAACATTGTTAAAATCCATAAAATAAAAGTTAACCAACTCTTTTACAAAATATTTAAGTGAAATATTTTCCACAAAGAAGCTTAAAGGGAGGGAGAATCAAGGCACTGATCATGTGTGGGTCCTCCACACTGCTGTAGGAGAGGAAGTCATAAAAGGCTATAAAAGCACCAGAATAGCGTAAAGTTGCACTTCTCCAATTTTGTCAGGTTCTGTGGTTACAGAGCACTCATTCTTTCACTGGAGTGTCATTTTACAAGCAGGGGGGCTTGGGTTTGTTGTTGGATTTCTGTCTCACAAGTTCTGCTGCAGCACCAGGCTGACACCTCTCTTCATCCTGTTCTTCATGGAATAGAAATCCAGAAAGGGCTATCAAATCCCTGAGACTCAGGAAGGTCCAAAGCTGCTGAATTCTGGCAGGTGGCCGAGCACGCCAGGAGACATGCTGCTTGCTCCATCCTTAAACTCTTTGCTACGTGTCTACTCTTATTCACTGCTGGAGACAGAATACCAGTCTAGAGGGACCTCTAGTATGATCCATTATAAACATTTATCTGTTCTTGTGATCTTTTGAAGTGGATATATAAGGAATTTTACAGTCATTATCCTGCCAGATTCCAGGCAGTTTGTAGAGATCCCAAGCACTTTTTCTTCCTGCAGACTTTCTTCCAGAGCTGATAAAAATCTTGCAGGATCGGGTGTTATGGTTCACAAACCAGTCTGAGAGCCTCAGATTGAAAATACTCTTGAAGTACAAAATACTGGCTAATAAGCAGTTTACAATAAGCCTTATTAGCTGATGTTTTAAATTATATAGTAGATATGGACTCATAACCTAAAACTAAACAACAGGTTGTGAAAGTGTCTAAATATTGCAGCTTCTCCTCATTTATTCAAGCCCCATCACACTGTTTTCCTTCCTCGTATTGGGAGACCTTGAACTCTTCCTCAAAACCTTGTTCTCCACATCTTCCAGTATAAACCTCCATGCCTCTTACTGGTGTAAGTCCCTCTGTGTATTACCTTATCACTAAGTTTTTCTGGTGGCTAAAGGTTGCATCAATTAATCTTTTTATATAGCTTATCATTTACATTTGTATCTCATAATTCTCCCAAGATGAATATATCTTCCTTTGAACCTCCTTTGCTTGATGCTTTCTTTGAACACATAACATAGCCCATTCTTCATAAGGTGCTCATCTGATTTGCACAAGTAGTGCTTAGGAAGTGACACAGTGAGGTGCCTGAAGATTGGGAGAGCATTCAGTTCCAGACAATAGATGCCTCTGGCCTAAACACAAACATCTAAGAGTCATTTGAGATGCCTTCTGGTACCCCTTCCAGCTGCCACTGCAGAAGAGTGAAGGTCTACTGTAAACTCTGTCACATCTTGGATTCCCTAGGGGATCTCAAATGTCACAAGGTGCCTATGCATAAGCAACCATATCAAGCTTGACTGTAGGAAGACTTCCTTGCAGTGATACAGACTGGGGACTGATGGACTTGGAGCAGCTCTACATGAAAGGTTCTGGGGATTCTGGGGGACAGAGCTGAAAGTGAGCCAGTAGTGCACTCTGGCATCAAAGACTGAAGGTATTGATTATGCCCATCACTGCTCACCACTTGTTAGACCACATCTATAATACTGCATCCACTTTTGGGCTCCCCGGTGCAGAAAAGACGTCAATAAACTGGAGAGAATTCATCAGAGAGCCATCAGGATGCTTGGGTCTGGAGAACTTGCCCTGTGACGAGAGGCTGAGGGACTGGGGCTTGTTCAGCCTGGAGAAGGGACAGCTGTGGGAAGACCTTACAGCAGCCCTCAGTACCTACAGGGAGGTCAGCAAGGAGATGGAACCAGGCTCATCACGGTGCTGCCTGGCAGTGGGAGGATGCAAGGTGACAGGTTGAAAGAGGATAGTTTCAGACTGTGTGTAAGGAGAAACTTTTTACCCATGAGGACAGTCAGGCAGTGGAGCAGATTGTCCAGAGAGGTTGTGCCATCTCTGTCCTTGGAGGTTTTCAAGATCCAACTGGACAATGCCCTGAGCAACCTGGTCTGACCTCAGAGCTACGCCTGCTTCGAGCAAAAGGTTGGACTAGAGACCTGCTGAGGTCCCTTCCCCCCTGTATTATTCTGTGACCCTATGATACTGTCTGAGATTAAGATAGAGATTAGATTTAGTTATTTGCATGTGCAGTCATTATCTCTCATTGAAGTCAGTGGAGAACTAGTGCTTGATTCAGTTGCTCACACAAAGGTATCTGGTACTATTTGTGCTGCTCTGGGGTACTTCACCTGGCTTTCATCTGCTTGTTCAGATGGCAGCAGGTCTCCCAGGGGTCGAGGGTCATATCTGCTAGCTCCAAGTAGTTGTCTTAGATGCAATTGTGCATCTAAAATGGCACTAAATGCTCTTTGCAACTGAATCATATCCCTGATCACCAGTGACTTCACCAAGAGCTTAGGCATCAGCCCGCATGTAACATCTGCATACAGACAGCTGGCTTTAGGTGACAAAACCCCAAACTGGACACCATCTCCAAATTTTGGACCTAAATGTAGCACATGAACTGCGTGCTTAAACTTTGATTGTACTCAGATGCCTTAACATAGTTGCCCAGTGCCCTTTCAGATACACTAGAGTATCTGATACATTTCTGCTGGACTGTCAGGGCACTGAGGGTCCTGGCAGGATATATGGCAGAGCCTGCCATTTCTGGAGTGGAAGCTGGAGGCGAATGAGACTGCTCCAGGATGTCTAAGTGACACTGAATGAAACATGCTGCAGATGTTTGCATCTGGCCTCCTCACCAGGTATCTGCTTGGTAGTCAGTGGAGAGAAACAAGCACTTTCTATCAGTGATTCAACTCATTGTGAGGTGTCTGCATTCAAGGATGCTGCATTTTTGTCTTCCTTGCTGATGACCAAAATTCTGTGTGTATCAGGCACAAGAAAACCAGAATTTTCTTTCACACCTACCAGATGTCATTTTAATAGGGAGAGTTCATAGCATGTCTTGTATGTTCTGTGGCTACTTAGCAGGTAAGTAAATAAGTTACTATCCTTTGGTTTCCTTCTTGCTTTGGTTTCACCATCAAGTTATGCATTTAATTTTTGAAAATCTGATTTTAGGCCTGTTTCTATTCTTATTATACAAGCAGTGATCAAGAGAAAAATGATAAAATGAGAGGCTTCAATTACACATGACAAGGTATCAGGTGTTCAGTGCTTGTGAATTCAAGCTCGGTATGAAGGCATATAATATTGGGAATCTATATTAGAAAAAATGGCCATTCAGCTTTTCCCATGTTGATCTGTGACTGCCCATGGTGAGATTTGTTCAGTTTGCTATCCAGCCATAATGTTAATATAAGCTGTTCTCCTTAGGCTCCTTTCATAGTCACTGGAGACAAACAGGCTTCTTCAGATACCTTAGCTGCCAGTTTAGGGTACGATAAATTTCTTGTGGAAGTATCTAGTTTCCCTTGATGACAGACATAGGAATAGAGGATAACTAAGTTAGAGTAACTGTGAGACACCTAAGTTAGATCCAACTAACATTTATGTTTCTTTTATATTTCTTCTGCTGAAGCCATTTATCAAGTTCCTGTGCTGAGGGAGGGATGTTTCTGATGCAGCTTCCTCAACACAAAGTCTGTTGTGTGTTCTGTGGCACGCTATTCATTTTATATCATCAACTATGTTGTAATTAGCAGTTTGCGTATTGTTTTTGCTGTTTTAAATCAGGTATCCCCCCTCTGTGACTTTATTTAGTGCTTTCAGATACTCCTGGTTTGTGTTCTTACACTCACAGTTAACCGAATATTTGGGGGATATACTGTCCTGCAAACTGAGTTTCATTTTTTTCTGTGTATGGTTGTGAACACTGTTTTGGTGAACTGGTTTCTGCATTAGCATACGAATCATACAATGGTACCTTTTTTCAAAGAGAATTGTTTCAGAGATGATCTTTATACCACTAGATGGCAATATTAGGTAAACTACAATTATGTTTCTTCCACAAACCCTAACCTAAATAGACATATGTATCAAGACTAAGGGAAACTGGTTTCAAGAAAAACAGTGCTGTACTTCCACACAGCATGTATTGCTGGAGATCTGTCATGTGATAAGATAGCATTAAGCATAAGATATTCGCTTTTCCTCATGGAGGAGGGATTCCATGTGATCATGTTTTATTAGGTACAAATTACCTTTCTGTGTCTTGTCTTTTTTCGCTTGGATGCCAGTTATGTGTCTTGTATAACTCTTTGTAACTCCGTCACATCTGGAAGTTCTTGTATTCAGATTATTTCTTTTTGCTCATTCTGGTTTGGATCACTGTTCCTATTTCATAAATGAATTAAAATCCTGCAGAGTAAAGCCACTGCTATCAATTGCCCAGTGTGGCCCAGCAATTGCTGATATTTGGAAGGTATCTGTGGTATGGTGCAAGAAGACAGAAACAGCCTTTGCCAAGGGTCTCTCCGTGCTGTCTTGCAGGAAGTAGTTTGACAGTATTGTTCATCTTGTACTGTTTTAGCTTATATTTTGTTTATTTGGCTTGAAACATGAGCTTGTGCCTGTCAAACCTTCACTCCTAATGCTAGGAAGAATCCTGGCCAACTGACTGAGGATTCCCTCAGGCTCTCCGTCCCCTCACAGCCATCTTTGCCTGCGTGTATAATCACAGATGGGCTGAAGATAAAAGGATCTGCCTCTAAGTGTGTAATCCTTTTTCAAATACACAAGTTTGAACTCCTCATTTGTGATTTTCTTTGGGGAGAGGCAGGGAGAGGACTCGGTGAAAGAGGGAAGGAGATGAACAGAAGAGAGCCTGAAAGAGTGAACACATGAGCTGTAACAGTTAGGGGTCATTTAAGTGGTTGGAGAGCCATCAGAAAGTAATGATAAGGCCCCAGGATGAATCACAGGATGTTACCAGCCCTCAGGGGAATATTAGAGAGGTCAAAAAAAGACTAAGGGAACATCAAAGAGGATCATAAAGTCAAGGGAAGAAACACAAATGCAGGGGACCAGCAGAGAAAGTAGGCATTAGCTAGATATGCTCTTATAAAGCTCGTCGACAGCCTGAAACATTTGTTCAAGCATCAGTCCCTACCTTAAGCAGCTGGTACAGAGTTCTCAGAAAGTCAATGTGCGCCAGTGTGTCAGTATGAAAGCTAGAAGTTTCTCTTTGATACTGAAGTGAGCAAGAATGAAATATCAGTAATTTTCTCTGGAGTATCAAAATAGGCTCCTGGGTGAGAGAAATCAGTTTGCACTCAAGTTGAGTCTGATACATGGAGGAAAAAAAATCATGTGTCCTGTGGAGGTCTGTTCAGATTCTTATTACTGACTCCGCCCCTGAAGCGCCATATGGTCTCTATTTTTATAGTCCATACTCCTGCACCCTTTCTTATGCCTTCTGCCTTGAGAATATATAACAATGAATTCTTGGGGGCCATTTCAGTATGTGTCTATAGAGGTCTTAACGTAAAAGGGTCCTTATCTCATGTACAGAACCTTTTCATATTAATGCCACACAAATAATGGATACCGCTAACAAAAAAGATTGGTCAAAGGGCATGTTCTTCAGAGGTGAATTGTAGAAAAGCAGGAGACATAAATTTTCTTTTGGAAATACCTTTTCACTGCAGTCGAAACATTGCAGAAGAAAATGTCGGTTTGATGACATTTCTAAAGGGTAGAGAATAAATGAATTATTTCCCCTCTCACTGTGTTACAATGTCAAAATCTTTTACTTTGATTCTGTTTAAATATTTCCTTTCAATAAATGAAATACTTTCTGTTTTGTCTTTTATTTCATTTTTTTATATTCTATTATACATTGTAATATTTTATTTTCATAGAATCTATTTAGTACTTTTGGTGATAGTTTTCCCAGCCTTGTCAAAATCAGAATTAATATTATCATAATGGAACAACTCAGTGTTTCTAAATTAAAAAATGGCTGCATTTTTACTCTGAAGAAAATATGAACTTCCAGGTAAAAAAAAAATCTGACAAACTTTAGTTCTACCTAGAGACCATTTCAGAAAATTCCAATATAGAAAGCATTAACATACTCTGCTGTTTTCAATTATTCCCTGGGTCTACATTGAATTTAAACCTTCTGTGAATGTCCCCTATATAACATGAAATGATTACCAGCCTGGATAAGGAAGTAAAATGTCAGTTGTGGATAGGACTGCAAAATGAGGCAGTGGACTGATGATGGTGAAAAGGTTGAGGCAAATCACTGTTAGCCTACCAGACTAAATGGGTCACTATTGAAGTATGGTATAATATCACATCATAAATCACTAGAGCACCTGCAGAGTGTGATTTCACAGATTCTACAGTATAAAATCCATTCTTCAAGAGATGTTTTTTAAACTGGATTGCTGGATTTGCTATAAAGTGCACCACACATCAGTCCTATCAGCAAAACTCAAGGGGCAGAAAACTGCAGTACTAGGTGGGAACCGGTGACTGACAGTGGAAACCCTGTTTTTGTTGCCACTGAAGACTAGCATGGACCTGAGTGGAATAGTTGTGCAAGGTTTTCTACTGAGCTACTTTTGCATTAATTGAAAACCACGGTAGTCACCACAGTTACAGACTTGGAAAAAATATACAGGGCACAAAAAAAAAATCTTTGACAACAGGTTTGGCTGTTGGTCTAATTTGTTGGGCTAGTCAGAACTTTTATTATCTTTTCTCCATGGTCTTTTCTTGAATATTGTTATTTTTATTTCATAAGCACTGATGAAACAGTGCACTGAATTCTGCAATCAGCTATAACTAGGAATGCCCATTAATATCTAGTTTTTTAAGTATTTTCCTAGAAGGACCAAAAGCAAAGGAGGTGTTATAGTCTAGCAAGTGAAGGGTGAAGATATGATGAGTACAGCTGAG
Organism: Dromaius novaehollandiae; assembly: GCF_036370855.1. Taxonomy (NCBI): domain Eukaryota; kingdom Metazoa; phylum Chordata; class Aves; order Casuariiformes; family Dromaiidae; genus Dromaius; species Dromaius novaehollandiae. The sequence goes on along the minus strand of NC_088098.1, from coordinate 173,012,136 downwards.
AGTTGCAGATCCCTGAGCTTTAGATCACAATGTCAGCTGCAGGGCTGTGACCAGGCTCTAGAGAAGATCCATGATGTCCCTCTCCTAGGCATTTATCTGTCAGGGACAGCTCAGATAACTTTGCTACTGTTTTTTGGAAAACAGCTTCTGTTTTTGTTTTTGTTTTTGTTTTTTTTTCCCCATTTTTTTCCTGTAAGGCAATTGGATAACTCTTCACCTAGGATAAAACAGCATAAGTTATGACAAAACAGCATAACTTATGCCAGATTTTACCACATCAGGGATGTCCAGTGACTGAACTAGTTCAGGAAAGTTCATTTTTTAAAATCTGGCTTGCCCAAGTATGCCAACAATGACCCCAATGGGGGTCAGCTTAGTGTGTGCACAGACATGTGTTGGCAAGATATAACAAATGAACATGTTGAATATGTCGCATTATAGAATTCATGGAGATCCTAAGAAACTAACCCTAACAACAAATCAATGGCATTTCTGCTGAACTGTCTGATATGAGAAATAAATCAGAGAATTTTGTTGTTTTGTTTTCACTAAGGATCTCTCTATTTTTCTCAGTATTTCTTTAGCTCATCTCTTCACAGATAATTTTTTCATTCCCAGTGAAGAAATTCTATTTTAGGACTCTTCCTGACAAATTCTTCACGTAGGAGCAAAAGACAGAGTAAGGTAATTTTGTAATAAAAAGCCCTTATTCAGCAGAAGCATACAGGTCTCAGGAGCTACACAAGACGGTCTGAGGTGTTATCAACCCCCTTTGGATTCACCAGTTTAGTGTGTCACCAACATTTGAAAACAGCTGCTCAGTTTCTGCCTACCCTGTTTGACCGCTGCTGCTCCAGGTGTGGACATTAAATCCAAAAAGCTTAGATAGTGTATTTGTTCTTTGGCATCCCAAAATTTACTTACATACCACAGAGTCTCTCTCTACATGTTTTGTAGTGCTCTTGTGGAAGATTTCCAGTTCTTCCAGGTCTTTTAGGTGGCCTTTAATTTGGGAAACAATTTTGGCCTAGCAGGTTAGGATACATGAAAAGCTATATTACCTTGGCCAACTTCTGATGCTTCTCTAATCAGTGGTGTACTACGACTGTACAGATCACTAAAACAGGAGTAAAGATGAAAAAAAAATGAATCCTTGACTCACTAGTTTGCTCCTTCACAAGGTATATACAGTCATTCTCAGCTTCAATAGGGGAAATAATGCCTCTTGGTAAACATAAGCAAAGAAAAAAAGGGCAAATAATGCCCTATTCTGATTCTTATTTTAGGAGAAAATCTCTCACTGATTTTTTTTCTATTATAAAGATTCTATGAAACCTACTAAAACCCATTGCACAAACCTAGAAATCTCTTTTTGGGGTGACTCTTCAGAGCAGAAGTAAAATATCACTGAGAGTTGAGTTTTATTTCATCATTAAAAAACTTTTCACTTGTCTTGTTTTTAGGAAAACTTGCATATGAACTGATTTCCTCTGTTTCCAGCACATTCAAGGACTCCTTCCCCATCAGCATGCAGTTGTGAGAAGAGAAGGAGGGGGCATGTAGAAAGAGGAGGATGGTATTTGCAGCAGCGTGACTGCATTTTATTATTTCTGTTCTATCACCACACCTTGTTCTGATTGCAAGCAGCTCATTAACAAAGATGCTTGGTGCAATTAAAATGAACATACATTTTGGTGTGAAACAGATATGTAAGGCATGGGGACAATCAAGTGTGTTTCATACAGTTTCTGTGTGAGTACAAATAATCGCTTTATTTTTTCTCTGTGTATTTTTCTAATCAGCCTGAGGCACAGTGGGGGGTTCTGCTTCAACTTTCCAATAAGGAAGGAGCCATGATTAAGGGCGGGGGGGGTCTGCCTCCAAAGCCATGCTAGGTCCAGAGGGAGTCTCCTCCTGGGGTTTTGGCATTGGAGGATCTTTGAAGTTTTGGGGATTTTTACTTACCAGGTGGTCTTAACTCATACCAGCACTTCTGCTGAGCTGGAGTTGCACAGTGAGGCAGGAAGCCTTCCTGCTTCACTTTCTGGAGTGAAGAAGCCACAAGAAAAATCATACTTTTGCAGGATGATTATATATCATATGGGAGCACAACAGTCCCCATTTCAGATCCTGATACAGAATAGGAATATCTACCGGAGAGCAGGAACTCTGAATTAGTTAAAATCTAGCATTTAATAGTAATGGAAAGATCTGTCTGAATCCAGCCATTAGATGGCAGAATTGATTAAGCAATAATGGGCTTTTAGAGCTATGTAGTGTGTGCCCAAAAACAGATGGTTTAAAGAATAGATACCAAGTAACAGCTGGTGCTTGTATATATTCCCGAAATACTGTACCTGGCCTACCTGCAGGCACTTTGAACTAACAGAGACCAGAGTATTTGTATATCATTTCCAGAAGCAGCACTTCAGGGACCGGGGATCAGAGCATCAATCAATGAGCATTGTTAGATCTTTTCTAGGCGTGTGTCTTTGAAGACCTGTACCTGTGTAAATATTGACCATGATGATACTGTCTGGCTACACGTTTTGGCACTAGCACAGGTACAATCCACTTGTGTGTTTCCCCAAACACCACTGCTTTGAGAGGTATCTGTTCTGAACGGAATCTGCTCAGCCAGTTGTTAACTACAGTCATCCATTTCAAGATGTTTCTTTGGACATTAAGCAACTCCATCAAATCACTTACTATTTGCAGTTCATTACCAGCAGTTAATTTCTGTTGGAGATGATTTATAAAAATTGAGCCATCCTCCCATGTAATCTCAGCATGTTCAGATAGGGGAGCACAATGCTACCAGAACTGATGATCCCCACCCTTCAAACCCACAGAGTTTCATGACCTCCTCCCTCCCCTTTTGTGAAAAAAATGTCATTTTTAAAAAATGTCATTTTAAATCATCCAGAACACTATAGTTATTTCAGCATTAGCTTTCTACTCGTCCTCTTCCAATTTAAATTTCCAGTAGTCTAATTGCTGTTCCCAAACTGTACATGCTTATAGCTCCATAGTAAGATACCTTAAATTCTTCCCTAGGGCCTGTCTGCGGTATTTCATATTGGCTAGCTCACTAAGGAAAATTATAAAAAGGGACTTAAACAGAATTTAGATCATCTGCATCTAGACTTATTAATTTTGTGTGTAGAAATAATGTTGACATGTATGCTCTACTGGTTATTCATCCAGATGTTTACACGTTACATCTGTATACATGACCAATTCCAAAAGAAACTTAAAAGATTGGAATTCCTTCTCCCAGGGTTCAATTTGGCATATCAATCCCTACACTGTCTTTCAAAATCTCAAGTGAGATGTTTATTATACTTTCACCTACAAGCACATACAAATTCTGATAATAACCTGATCTGTGTTTCACAATTGACTTTGCTTTATCTCTTCTTCACAAGATATTGGGATTTGTGCTGCCTAACATTAAATATCTGCTTCTGAACTTGTCACCGTGGGATCCCTTCATAGTCGGTGGAAAGCAATAGTCAATTCTAGAGGCAATACTGCAATCAGGATTGCAATATTTCGCCACCTATTTGGACAAGCACTGGATCCAATCTGTATCTGTTGTGGTAGAGAGAAACAGAAGCAACAGATGACACACTTACATTTTAAAAGTGACCAGAACATTGATACTTGTAGAATTACTGCTCAGGATGCTAATATGTATTTACATTAACAAACAGTGGTGGGGAATCGCATTAATTAGATAAAGAAATATAAAAAATATACTCTTTATAATGAAATGTAAAAAATACATTTGGATTAATTTACAACAATTAAACATGATCCAAATGGATAGAATAGCTTTTTTAAAATTTAACTACATGATGATCAGACTTCCCTGAATAAATAATTTGACTGAATCTGGTAGGCCCAAATTTTACACTAAAACAGCAATAAGATAAATAACTAAAGTACCACTTCTTTAATTAGCTTTGGTATATTTTAAGGACCACTCCCTCTCTGTGTCTAACCTTGATGTTTATTCTGGCGTATGACATTAACACTATCAATTTAATCTGTGAAAGAGCAGAAGAGCCTCACTAACAAATTCTGTTACCGTTTTAAACTGTTCTTTCACATCTCTTATTCCTGGTAATCTTGAATAACTGAGGAATGGACTTATTTATCCTTTTTCTGTGTTTGTGTGTTTTCTTCATTTGTTTTTATAACCACAGAGAAGTACTTTACTATAAAAAAGATACAAATTGATTTTTAAAGCTTACTTTGACAGTATTCCTTCTGTTACTATTTGCTATACACTGTAAACCAGCACTTGATACACAAGATGATTTTCTAAAGACATGCTCTAAACTGCTGAAACTTTTTTGGTATATGAATCCTAGTTATTTTCTTAATTATATTTCTTGCTAGTTCTCTAAAATTATAAGTCAACAGCTGCCAGCAGTGTATATCCACAATATACCGTTCTTGTCTTATGAACATATCTGTTGATTTGGTATAACAGGCAAGCTACACCATAAAAGCCTGTTACACTCAGATTGAAAGGAGCATCACAAGTGGTTTTTAATTTTCACTCTGTATCTATGATAATAGAAGCTATGGCTTCTCTTTCAAAGGGAACTGTGTCCAGCGAGTCACTAAAATACAGTGAAAAATTATTCTAGTAAGTTTTTGCATCAATGGCTAAATAACATTTTTTTTCCTTCTTATTGTCTGGTATTCTTACAGACAAACCTAAAATGTGTTACAGTAATTTCAGTAATTCTGAGTCACCCTGAATAGGTGTTCTGGAGGGCTTTATCCAGTTTTTATTACATACTAGGTCCTGACTATGCTATTCTCAGCACTTATTAATTTCTGCTTTTATTCTGCTCCATAGGAGGTTGTAGTGTCAGTAATTTGTTTCGTGTTGAAATAATTAGAGAAATGTTTTCTTTTCTCAATATTTTGCAGCCTAAGGACAGCATAGGACCAGTCAGGTTAGCGCATTGCTTCAGGTGGCTGATATGTGAAATTAAAAAAGTAAGCCATGTTGATTGGACCCACATGGATATTTCTTTCTCTGAGCGGATGAACTGAACTGAACTTCTAGAATCACAGTTGGTATGAATAGTCATAGTTTCAAATTCAAAAATATCTTTCAGATAATCTTTGCAATATTCCCTGACAAGTCTCTTTTTCAGGGAAATTAGTGATATTAAAATAGGGTTTCAAAAGTTGGTGAATATTTGTAAAGCAATGTCAAAAACAAGTAGTTTCTTAAGCATTTATTTTCCTGTGAGTGGTATATCCATCCTTTGGTTTATCTTAATATTCAAAGGTTTTCATAGTTTTTTAGGCTTTACGACCCAAGCAGATATTTTCAAATAGTTTTTTATACATAAAATCTAATTATTCAATTAAAAAAAACCCAAAACATTGGAGGAGTAGAGAGAGAGGAAGAGAGAGTTTTATTGACTTTCAACAGGAAATACGTCTAGATAAGCACTGACTGTAAGAAAAATCCTTTAGCTAATTTTGAGCTGCTTAAAATTCCTGTGAGTTTGATAAAATGTCTCAGTCTAGAGACATTGACACCAACCAGCCATGCAGGTGGACATTATAATCTTATTGCTACTGAATGTATTGGAAGGTCTTTTTTTCTTCTGCTTTTTATTGATATTCACAGCTGCATAGTATTTCTTTGCTTGGCAGCTTTATGTCAGGTACAAATTTTGAGAAACTTCATTGATTTTAGCGGATTTACTCTGGAGTTCAGGATACAAATGTATCCAGAATTTGTTTGTACTTTTCAAATCTATGCACTGTGAACAGTTAAAGGCTTCCAAAATGTTATTGACTGATATTTTTTAGAAAACAAGCAACTCCATTCAACACAGACAGAATATGTAAAGAAGACTATAAATTGTATAACGCTTCTTTTGCCTGGCACAGAGGTATAGCAGTTCTATGACACTTGCTCATATTTATGACTCTAGGAAATATGGACAAGTTCCTCCCTAAAAAGGTGTGGTCAAGGTCCATTCTTTTGCACAACAAGCGCTTTATCAAAAACATCATCAGAAATGGTGACCAAATGAGATCCAAGGTAGTAAATCTCTTGCCTTAATCTTCATACTTCCAATATTCATGCCACAGGTACTGATTGCTCCCTGGGGTATGCTGGGTGCCAGCAAGCTGTGATAGTAGTGATAGTTGTGATATCTCAGCCACCTGAAAGATGCACTGACAACATGTATATGTGTAGGACTGCGAATGCTTTGCCTTGGTATTCAGGTTAATAGCTGAATCACTTTATTCAAGATTGTCTCTGAAGGGATCTGCTGTCCATTACTGTATATGATTCCTCTTTGTATTCCTGTGCTGCTTGTTTTCGTGATTGAGTATAACCATCCAATACATTTCTAGCCAACTTATGGTAATACCATCAGCTGCCACTTTCACTGTGCAGTCCATAATGCAGCTCTTAGGGAATTTGAGCCAATCTTTGCAGTTATAATCTGCTGTGCCATGGATCAGCATGATGCCTAACTTTTTGCAGCAACCCTGTAACTATTGCTGCTTCCTCACACACAGCCCTTGTTGACTCATTGACTGCTATTCACGCTGGAATTGCTTTGAGATTTATGGCCTGATATGGACCCCTGTGTTTTAAATGCATTTTCATTATTTTTTCCTCTGTGTCCTTTATCCTAAACAAGACCTGCTAAAACATGTGCCATCTTTTTTTGACTGCCTACTTAGCATGGCCTTGTTGTTTCCCTATGAAATGGCAAACACAGTATTTAAATATGTTTATGGTCTAATAATTAAAAGACACCAAGTCCAAATAAAACTGGTCTGGGAACACATATATGCAACACCTGTATTAAGAAAGAAAAGATTTAATAGACTGATGTTAAGGCTTTCACTTTACAAAAAAAAAAAGAAAATTTCTTTTTGACTAGGTTTTGGGATTTGTTGAGTGGTCTTATGTCTCATTAGGAAATCAAGGATAATGCGTATTTGAAAGGTCTGGCTATGCAATAAGTCTGAATCCCCCACCCCAGTTTTAGATGTTGCCACAGGATTGTGATCACTGGTACAAAACCCAATCGGCAGCCAATTACTTGTGCAAAAAAGGGGGTCCTGGTGGTCATCTCTCTCTCGCTCTCTGTCTCTTTCTCTCAACAAAAGTGAAACAGAACTGCACCCTTGCAGTGAAGGAAGCCAACCACACCCTGGGCTGTATTAGCCAGTGATTATTATTCCTCTTTATTCAGCTCTTGTGAGAGACACATCTGGAGGGCTGTATGCAGTCTTGAGTACTCGGTGTAAATGGCAGGGTTTCGGTGGCAGGGGACTGCAGGAGGGATTTGTGCAGGAGGAGGCAGTGAACTGCTCTGGGCTGATCACAGGTGGTCCCAGCTGGCTCTGAAATGGCTGAAACCAGACCACTCACCAAAACTGCAACCGGTCAGAGGAGCACATGCCGCTGCTGCTCAAATATATTTAAGAAAGGGTGGTAGTCGCTAGAGAAGGAGATACAGAAGGGGGCATGTGAGGACACATGTGAGAGCAGATGCAGGAGAAGACACATAAGGGACACCTGAGAAGAAATGTGGTGAAATGTGTTTGGAGAAATGAAACAGAGGAGGCGAGTAGAGGGGCACATTGTTGGGGACATGGCTGAGGTGTGCTCCTGGAGAGAAGTGCTCCATGTCAGAGGAGGTATCTCTGAGGGACTGCAGCCACGGGTGACTCACACCAGGGCTGGGACACCCAAAGGGACCGTGGGTGACCTACACTGGGGCAGGGACATCCCCGAGGGACCATGGATGACCCATGCTGGGACAGGGACACGCCTGAGGGACTGAAGTCATGGGTGACCCATGCCAGGGTGAAGGAAAATGAGTAAGAAGCAAAGAGCGGTGGAAAAAAAGACTAAGAAGCAACAAGTGGCAGAAAGAAACCATTACGCACTGACCCCAGCTGCCTGTGCAACCTGTCCCCTCACTGAATGACCTGGAAAGGACTGAGTGTAACGTGCAGCAAAAACAAGGGAAGCCGAGACTAGGAGCAGGGGAGGAGTTGTGTTGAACTGAAGCTGAGCGTTGGGAAAGGGGAGGTAAGGTGTTTCCGTAAGTATTTAATTGTTTATGTCTTTTTTGTTTCTTGATACCTAAATTAGTAAAGTAAAAGTTGATGTTAACTGGCAATAAATTAAACTAAGTGAAATTCCCCGAGTCGAGACTGTTTGGCTTGTGACACCTCCCCAGTACCAGAAAGACACTGACATTCTGGAATGAGTCCAGCAGAGGCCACCAAGCTGGTGGGGGGGCTGGACCTCGGGGTGTATGAGGAGAGGCTGAGAGAGCTGGGCCTGTTCAGGCTGCGGAACAGAAAGCTCTTGGGGGACATTACTGTCATCTACAACTACCTAATGGGATGGCGTTGTTCTGCTTCAAAATCCTGTAATGGGCAGAAAGGAAACACTGCTTATATGTAAGGCCAAAAATTTGTTATTAGTATAGCTGAAATCTTAACAATCAAAAACTAATCAAAAATTTATTATTACAGGAAAAGAAAATAAAGAATACTACTTTACAGAAAACAGTATCAGTAATAATAATAGTATGGCAAAAATGTTTATACATGCATTTCCTAGGACCTATCCCTTTTCCTGGTTCTTTGCTCACCCTGCCATTGCCCCTTGGGCTCCTCACATTAATGACTTCCATGTGGAGCGGGGGAAGCTGTGGCGAGTCATCAGCATCCAAAGTCCTTTGCCAGGAGGAGTATGATGTTGATGCTGATGCTTTCCTCTTACTCTCTCTAGGATCTGCTTGGAGTCATTTTTGTGTGTTTGCTAACATGCTTTTACACCTTGCTCTTTTTTTCATTGGTTTGCTGCTCTGTGTTACATCTGAAGTTACTATATATGGTGCTTTTTGCATTTCTTAGATACCATATCTTTGTTCTCTTTTTCACTCGTAAAACCAGCACCAGATCTGAATTTCTTAAACTGACAAGAGTTGAGTTGTTTTTAGCCATGGAGTCTCCAGCGTCAAGCCTGTGCTCTGTCTTTTCATGTCCTTTGCCTGTACTCCTCTGTGTCACACCCTGTGTTCCCATCTCTCAAGGCCTCTGCTATCATATGAGATCTCTATTTCTTTACGCTACATCATTAGGTTAGAGTCAGAAATAATTCATTTTACAAAGAACAACTGCTTCCTATTACTATCTATACAGAAACTATGCTTGTACCATACAAAGATAAGAAAAAGTAAGACAAATTAGGGATAGCCACCTGGTCAGAAGAAAAACTACTATTAGAGCTAAATCAAATAAAGTCAAAGCTCCAGACAGGCCAAGACAAGTTCAGACAAGGCAAGCCTGACAAACCTTAGTCCTGAGGCCTTTCAAACTCAGTACAGTGCTAGTGGCCTGCTACTAGCAATGACAATACTTTATTTACTGTGCTACAGGGCTACAGCATAGAGAAGATGGATTTAGATGCTTCTCAAAAGTGCGTGCTGCTAGCACAAGAGGCAATGGACACAACTTGGAACACAGGAAACTGTAATTAGATATTAGGAAAATATTTGTCACCATTAGGGTAGTCAAACCCTGTAACATGTTTTCAAGAAAGGCTGTGGAGCAGGGGGTCGGAGAAGAGGCCTCTAGACGTTCCTTCCAACCTAACTTATTCTCTAAGACTATGATTCAAGGCTGACTTTTTTTTCATTGAAATATACCCAAAACTGTAGAATATTCAAGAGCATTTGAATAATTCTCTGGGACCAGAATCTCCTGATCGAGTTCATGTTCCTGCCTTGTGTGATTCAGAGCAGAAACTTCAATTTGCCATGTAAGGACCTTAGCCATCAGACTGGTAAATCAGGCCCAGGTTCATTTCACAAACCTACAGAAACTTAAATGAAGCCCTTAATTTATGAGAAAGTCACCCAGGTCTCCCCATGTATATGACAAAGAAAGACTCCCAGAGAACAATTCAGACCTTAGGCAGTCTGAATCAGTCGCTGGAGGTGCAGATTTCCCCGTATTAGAGATAAAGGAAGCCAAAAAGTCTGTACTTTTACCTTCAGCCTGAATTAGTCCCACCTTGATTTAGGCATAGAACTTTTATACTTTTGTACTTGTATAGCTAATGGAGAGAGATGGCACCATCAGTGGCTGTTTCAGATCTAACCTAGGATGGGTTACCCTCTGGCAGTGTCTGTCTGTTTTGATTTTTTGATTTACAGAGACTGTGCTCCTAAGCTAGGTGCTCAGTGCGAAGCTGCATGGGATAAGTCTACACTCTAGACTCTGCCAAAAGATGTTTCTATTTAACTGGGAGAAATCTGGGCCTCACTCTTTTTCTCTCTCTCTCTCTCTCTTGTAGTTAGTGGTTAAATATTTATTCAGAATAGAAATCCCCCCAACAGGAGAGATTCATTCTCCGATCTCTGACTTCTGGCAGTCAAGTGACAGGAACAGTTACCACGGTTCAAACATCTACCCTGTACTGTGAGAAACCTTTCACGCCTGTCTCCCCAGCCCTGGGAAGTGGCCAGACAATGGGCCGTTCCTCTTTCCAAGGAAGCGAAAGGGCTTCTCCCTCTTGCAGCAACACTTCTGGCTCTTCCTCAGAAACATTATTCCTCTTTTGATTTGGGACGCCTCCAGGCCACTGCTGTGTGTTCCCTTCTCCTTTACTGCTCATGATTCGCAGTATGATTTGGATAAGATTGGATTATTCTCAAAACTGCAGGAGGAAACATCCTTTTACTATGCCAGCATAAGTTCAGATAAAATAATAACAGTATCAGTGCAGGGTTTTTTTGTCTAAAAATCTGTAGTGCAGGCACAGCCTGTGGTTGTTGATTACACCTTATACTACTCAATTGCTTGTCAGCTCCAAAGACAACTCACAGGGAATCAAGAAACCTCCTTCTTCTTCCACAAGACCTGTGGGCTGCATGCAGGCCTTTTTTCATGGCTTAATTACCTTTAGGCTCTGAACTATTAAGCACTGGAAGATTTCTGGAGCTGTTTGGCATGGTCAGCACTTTTAGCATCAGCTTCATGTCTGAAAGACTTTAGAACAATTTCAGCATCATGTAAACAGAGCACTGGATTTCAATATTGGCTCTATTTCAGTATTAACACTTCAGTGAGGCTGGCAAAAAGCATGTGACTGCAGTTCAGAAAGCTTTTTTGCTTGTAATTGTGTTCTGTGTGACTAAATACTGTGTTTGTGTTTGCAGATACAGTACCCCTGCTTACCGACAAAACATCTTGGTACCTGAATTTATAAACTCTCAGTGTATCTAGAACTTTTGCTAGAAAATGTAGTTTCAAATGACAGAATAACTAAAGAAAGACAGCTTAGCAAAACAAAACAACATATCCTGCTTCATAATCCTTACTAGGTCAATATGTTCCAACTTGTCTTAATAGAATTTAGCCAGGTATTCTGAATGTGGATATTTATGCCTGACTTCAAGCACTGACATATATCAGTGTTGGGTACTGGCTTAACTGTCTAAGCAACTTAGTAGCAGCCCAGCATTTCTGAATATAAAAGTCAGAGCACTTTAGTTTTGGAAAGTGAAGCTATTAGATGTTTCTTTAAACTGAATATAGAATCTGAAGACAGTTACTGCAATGTCTCAGCTGGAAAAAAAGTTTGTAATAAACTTATGATTTATGATAAAAACCATACTGATCTAACTAGTGAGACTGAAGTGAAGGGCTTTTCTCTCTAATGTGTTGATCAGAGATAATTAGGATTAAATTCTCTTTTCAAGGAGGTAAGGCAGTTTTGTCCATAAAGAGGAAGTCTAGGCTGATAGGCAATAGTGAAATTCTGCAAAAAGACTCCATAACAACTTGAATAAAACTTAATAAATGTGAAGTTTACTGTGTGAGATGAAGTCCTGACTCCTTGAGGAGAACTACAGAATGAAAATACAAATCAGAGAGTGCCGTCTCACTGCAGTGTGGTCTTCTGGGAGATCACAGGTTATCTTTACGTACTGCTTCTTCATCAATAACAGATGAGCTACTATTTCTTCTTACATGTCATTGCCCTTTCCTCAAAAACAAAAGGATGAAGTGGAGTACTAGGGGGAGGAAACGGTGAGGGAGACATCCATGAGAAGGAATAATTGGATTACGTTTTTAAGCTATACTTGTATCAACAAGGTTGGTGAAGTCTAGTCTTGTCTGATATTAGATGAATAAGCTGAATAAATGTTGGTTCATTGGCTAGAAAATTTTCAATTCAAAAGATTTAATTCACAGAACCATTAAAATAAAGAAAATCTGCTAATAATTGGGGTAAAAAATGATATAGGCTAACCCTTTGAGGGATAAACTGATGATGTTCTCTTTTCTCAGTGTGTTACCATGAAACAAGACTCTCTGTACTCATACTATTGATTATAACTGAATTTGGAATGTACTGAACAGTGGCATGTCATTTTTTTGTACCCACCATCCATGTAAGAGTTGAGAGGACAGAGAAAGCAATTTCTAACCAGATGTTTGGATCGTTCACTTTTCACTGGTGATTGCTTTCCAAAGTTGGGTTTTTTAGAGAAACAAACAATCTACATTTGACGTGACAGTAGACTGAAGTGCATGAGGTGCTTGACCTGATGACTAAAAAAAGATAAATATATGGACTAATGTTTCCAGTAGCCAAATCCACAGCTTTTTAATGCAACAGCCTTGAAAATACACACTGGTCTAACTGAAATGTCTGAAGAACGATAGATAACAGTGTAAGGCTTTCTAATCCACTTATAGCATTCAGAAGACAGGTTTATATTTGACAAAGTTGATGGCCTATTGGAATAGGGGTCAAAATAGTGACTGCCTCCTAATTTATATGTAGCTGTGGAAAGGGAAGGAGATATTATCATACTGTTTTCTGTGGATCATGCTTGTAGCTGCAAAGTCTTCTGTTCAGCATAAAGGCCACTGTGAGACTGATGCCATTTTATGTATTAGCTGAAATGTGTGGTACTTCGAAAGGAATCAGTATAACCAAGACCTTTCAAAGGTTCTTCACCACATTGAAGTATGTAGGAAGTTAGATGAGGTGATTGCCCTGAGGCTGATAAGGATTAACACCCAAATCTCTTTGGGAATCTTGGTTGTCTTTCTCTATATTCCATGAAAACTAAAAATAATTCAGTGATTTGAGATCATATGCTTATTCTTTTCAGCTGGTTTTATTTTGATTTGGTAGAAGCTACAGGGACTGAAAACATGGACTAGTTTTTCAAAAATTTGAGGTCATTTTTGTGTAGACACAATTGTGATCATCTTCCCAAACTTCCCAGTGTAGTTTCTTTGGTACAAACACTTTCTATGTGGATCTATCTGAAGTGAGCAGATGTTTTAAAGCAGATCACAGCCTGGTGACACAGTGGTCCCCTTGTTTTTTCTAGTGCTTCTGCTCATAAAGCTTCTGGGTTTTGAGCATTCTTCAAGTAAAAACATTAATCTGAATAAATAAGGCACAGATATAAAGGCGAAGATCATCCAGAGTAACTGAGCTTCCTCTGCAGAAGAGAGGAGGGAAAATGAAGGATACATGGACCTTTGCTTTCTCTGTAGGACCGGTATTAATGGTACATGGAACACAACTGGGAAGAGGTTTGGAAAGAGAGTCGGAAGTGCTTATTCAAGGAGGAAGGAATTTCCGTGATATTAGCCCATGATTTGTATGTACATCAACATGTGTCTATAGGTTACATGAATAGGCGTATGCATGAATGTTAGTATCTGTTAACAATGTTAACAGATATACATGTTAAATGTATATTTAATATACAGAAAATTCTTAATTTCATCCGAACAAACTAGGACAGACTATATGTGATTTTTTTTTTGTCACTGGAAGTTTTCTTTAGTATTTTAAATGCTGCTGCACTGCAGAAGGTTGCTCCTCTCTTGGTAGTTAAGGAAGTTAAGGTCTTAGTAACTTTTCAAAGAATTCACTGGCAAGACTCCATCTTTGACTCTAGTGGCCTTTCAGCACAGAGATGACCTGAGCCAGAGCACAGAAAAGCATCACAAGCCTTTTGGATAGGACTCTTCTCTCATATAACACTGTAGTTGTGACATTTGAGCTCTCCAGGCTGTACTGCCTTTGTAATCAATGGAGACAAATACACCTTTTAGAAATCATTAACAACAGTTTATTTTAACCATGAGATTAAAATTATGCCTGCTCTAGAAGTACTTCTACCTTTCTGTTGTCTATAAAGGAAGCCTAGATGACTAGTTCAGCTGTGGACGTGAAGAGCTCGAGTCACTTGCCAAAACACGGGCCTCTAGGGCCATTTGAGATGTTCTAAGGTATCTTTATGGGGTTTAATGATATGACACAGGACCCATGATAGATGTGGTGCCTTTTTGGACAAACAGCTGGAAGCTAACCAGGTTGTCGAAACTGTTACAATCATGCAGTGTCTCAAGTGATATTAGGTTATATCTCGTTCTTGCCCTTATTGCCTATTCTCATCGTTACATGGATTTGACCCTAAGGGTCTGGCCTAGGCTAACAATGTAGTGTAAATGTGTAATGTGCTGCCTGCACTTGTATCTAAAGTACAGGACTAGAGTGAACTAGTCTTCTGAAAGTTTTTTATTATCAATAGGAAGAAGATGCCTTTGAAGGTTCGTAGAGGAAGATTACTTCCACCTGTGTTTTCCCTGATAAAAAGTGCCCTGTTCATCCATGAAGAAACATTCTTTATGATAATTCCATGGATATAATTTAACATACTATTCAAATTTAGCCTATATATCTCCTATATAGGAGATAAACCTGTGTGGGAAACAGCTAAGGCCCCTTTTAAAGGCCAAAAAAGTGAAATATAAATCTGGAAGTATGAAATGCTGGATGTTGCACCAAATAATCTGACATAATTTTTCTTAGCCTCAGCAGAACAGTAAAAGAGCTTTTACATAAAAAGTATGAGAAGAATTTAAACTTTTTTCCAATGCTTTCATTTAAGAAACATATTCGGTGCGCTTTCTTTCCTAGCAGTCTCCATTGAAATGTGGCGGCATATCTGTTTTTGTGATCTATAGCAAAGTCTGCATCAGCAGAAATACTGAAGTAAAATCCTTGTGTGATAGTTCTGTGTGTTGAAATACTTGGCTTTCTGTTACTATGCTGGCACTGGGGTTGTCATTGTCTCTGGGTAGTAGTCAGTTCAACTGGTAGGCAAATAAATAATCAAAATACTCCATACCAGCCCATCTTAACCAGAGCTACAGACCTGAATTTGTTTTTGGATACCTACATCTCTTCTAAGCATTAAAGTGATGATACCACTGCTTTCATTATTTCAGAAATTGCTGGATTTCAACATCTCATGATTTGAAATAGAGGAGGTGGGAGAATGACATCACAGGACTTTGGATTACTTGTCAGATCTCTCAGCTGATGATATTTAGTGCATTCTACAGGAACAGCCCATTTTTGTGGGTTGTCAATGAATTGTCATATGGTCAGGTAGGATGTTCATTTGCAGATTAGGAGAAGATGGTTTGACATGCCCAGACAGCTGGAAGGAGGATTATTTCTTGATTATGTGTAATATCAATTCCTAGAACCTCCTCTGAAAACTGAAAATCAGACCATTGAATTCATTTATGAAACTGGTGTGTAGGCAAATAAATATGCATTCACCTGGTGTCTGATTTCAGGTATTCAGGCTCTGCCTACCCTAGAGAATTAGACAGTGCCCAGGAACATTCCTGGGCACTGGAACTTGATTATCTAAATTGCTAACTTATTAGAAGGCCCCCGGAATAGTTTTGACCTGGGCAAATTAGCATTTCCTCAAACAATTCCCACTTTGAGAGTTAATATGGATTAGGGACCATTCCTAGTAGGCAGGTTGAGCACAACGAAACTTCTTTGGATAGCAAGGGAGTTTTATGTGTATGCACTGAGGCAGCTCCATGTCAGCTGGCCAGTTCCAGGCACCTTTTGTAGTACAGACATTGCCTTGGGTTACAAAGTCACACCATCATTTTGCTCTACTTGCATATCCAACAGTGGTTAGTGTTTGGTATAGTTAGCAAATATCTTATATCCTTTCCCCAGCCGTGTTGCACGTACCAGCTCCTTTTCAAATGTCAGCTATTTAACAAAGTAAGTTTTCCTGGCTACTAGGAGAGGAAATCTGAATTTGGTTTCCTTGTTTTTTCCTTTCCTTCCTTTTCTTCAGCACAATGTCATTCTTCCATGTTTAAGACACTGTGACATTCAAGCAGGAAGAAGAGGCAGCATCTCTGATCCTGCTAGGTTGCATATAGAAGCAGTAGAAATATGCTGCTTCATGTCAGCCACAGTACAAGAAAGTCCAGACCTGAATTGCTAAGAGATGATAGGCTTAAATTTAAAAATATTGCTTAGGCGTATCTCTGTTTTGGGTGCCCTGTTTGAGGTGCCTTAATGATCTGTGATTTTTTAGAAGGTGGAAGCAGCAGGCTGATCAACATTTCTGAAAATTGGTCATATTTAAGGTATCTTTATTTAGGAAAAGAATGAGGCAAACAAATATTAAGTTAGTTTAAAAAAGTCCTAAAATCTTATTAGATGGTTGAAAGGAATCCATATACAGGTGCAACAGAGCCTTCATGATAGTGTTTTTGGTGATTTGTGATTATAATAAGGATTAAAAGAATCCGTGTGGTCTAAGGACACTGCGGAGAAGGAAAAAAATAATGAAGTCACAGGATAGCATGATGTCTGGATAGCAAAACAGCAACACTATCATAAACTGCTCTCTTAAAACACTCTTTAATCTAGTTTCTATTTAAAAGAAGATTCAAAGAGCCTTTCTTTATAAGCGGCATTTCCAAATTTCTTTCTAAATCATCTTGATGCATTTTTGGATGCTGTTCATAGGTAGGAACAAGTAGAGCGCACATCAGCTTTATCTTAATCCTTAACCTTACACCTGACAGTGAAGAGCAAGCCTCTCTGATGTTCTGCAGCATATATTTGATTTTTAATAACTTTAAATCTCCTGGAAATGACAAAAGTAAGCAACACATCTGTAAAATAGGATATCAATCAGATTCTCCCTGCTTTTGAATCACAGTAGTAAAGGGAATATTTTCAAATAGGAAACTGTCTCTTTATAGATATTCGACTAGAAATAAGGTAACAGTAAAATGTTTCCTCCATACCTTTTTCACTGTATGAAAATAGGGTTACAGATCAATTGATTTGCCATCACAATTGATTAGGTGACTCTCCTGCTATCTCTACTGTGACAGTAGACAGGCACTCATATAGATCTTTCATTAGAGGAGTCACTGAAATGCAAAGGTTCACTGCATGCCTAAACGGCTTGTAGCTGACTCATTAGGCCATTAACTAACCATTAATATTGTTTAACCTCAAACCTTACAGATAAAATAAATTATAGTCACGTTATCCAAACAAAATAACTTTAATCTCCTTAACAAGTATATAATTATGTGAATTTATTGCCATCTGATCCCATTGAACTGAGGGGTTCACTTTCAGAGCTATGAAGGAGGAGATGAGAGTACATCACCTTCAAGATAAGTGATACTTGGAGTCAGGTGCCTCAGTCACTGACACATGAATCCACAGGGTCTGCACTTTTCTAGTGAATGCCCAAACAAAATTATCTTACACAAGAAATGCTTCTGCCTCACACAGTATCAAATCTGTTCTTGTTTATTTTTAAATGCTTCTGCATTTCAGAAATTAGTTGCTTGTATAAAATGGCCTTCCCCATATCACTGTGGTACCAAGGCTTCACCCAGACAAACAGAATATAATAGCAATAAGCAATAATTGAATGAAAAGGCATTGGAAATTTTAGTCTTAACATAATCTTTTCATGCTCCCAAATTCTATGTGTAAGATGCAATGATCTGCCTAAATTGTAGTGAAGCAAGAGTATAAAAATACCATGGCATATGTTCTGAGAAATAAAATAAACTTATGTCAGTGTGCTTCCTTTGGAATGATGCCAGCTGAATCCTAGTTATTATCAATAATATAAACAAAATATGTTACAAGCTTTATAGAGAGCTTAAAATAAGAAAAAAAAAAATCTTGTGTTACCACACTGCTGATAACCCAGTAGGTCAGCTATAATGAATGCAGCAGTTCTCACACACAATTTTTTATACGATAACTTGCTTGAAAATGAGACAGTCAATAGACTCATTTGCAGGCACATTTCTCTACAGGAAAAACAGCCATAATATAGTTTCAATTGCTTCTTTTGGGTGTACAAAAAGTGAATGCTGAGAGAGGAAAAACACAAAAATAACATAAATTTAGTGGCAGATGTGCAAGAAGGAATGGAAATGGAGTAGTACTAGTAATTAGAGCTAGACTTCTGTTTTCACAGAAGAATGGTTACAACATTACAAAAGGTATAATAAGGTGCATACTTTAGTAAATGAAAATCATTGTTGCTAATCAATCAACATGGCAAGAAATATTGCCCTAGAGTATCACCCTGGCCATGACAAATATAAGAATAATTTTATATTTCTTTAGCACAGTGTTTAAGGCATTAACATTTTATGGGATATACAAGCTCAGTTGAAGGGTAAAATATTTGTCTCAAAATGGATTAAGAACTGATTATGGTTGAATGTTCCTTATACAAGTCATTCATTTTGTAAAATATGTGATAGCCTATTAAAAAAACCTCTAATTGCTGTACCTCAAAAATCCAGTTAAGAGTTGTATTTGGTGGGGTTTAATACCACTTCTGTTCACCTATCCTCCCAATAAGGATGGTCTGGGAAACCAGAAATTTTGCATTTTGCAGCAAGGTGCATGTTATAAAAAGGAAACTAATGCCCAGGGCCAGGCCTTTCAAATGCATTTTAATTATTTTCAGTGCACTGTCAGAACTTTGATACATGCTCGTGGAATCATGCAAATACTTCTTTGTGGAATATATGTCCTATACCCTAAGGCACTGAACGGAGTGAAATATACACTGGTGAAGCTGGGTGTCATAATAGAGTGGGGTAATAAGAGCATGCCACCATGTTAACAATTAGAAGTATACTTCTAAATCTGCTGTTTAGCATGGCTATGTTTTATATTTATGAGGGAGAAAGTGTTCTGTCTGATTTCTCCAAAACAATGTTATTTGCAGGATGATGAAAAATATGATGCATCTTACAACTGTTAAAATCATTTCATTTTGTGTTTACTCATTGTCCTCTAGAGCATTTCCATTCAATATTATAGGATGACTGCAAAAAATTTATTCCGGTCCATATCCATGTCTTGAGGTAAGGACACAGGAAGCCAGGTAACTAGATACAGAAAGAAATATTAATTACTTGGAGTGAATCTATGACTTCTGCTACTAAACTCAATAGTTTCTTAGCTATGGTGCTGTCATAAAATGGTTCAAAAAGATTGTTAAGCATGTACATAAATTAAGTAAAGTGAGTAGGCCCAGTAAACTCAGCAGGGATAGATTAAGCTGTCTACTTGTTTCCTTGGCTGGAAAGCATTTGGTCTAGGAGATTAGCTGGAAGGATTTGAATGGAATCTACTGGGATTGCTATAGGTAGATATAAAGTAGGAAGTTAGACATACCTTTCCAGTCCAGTCCAATCCAGTGTCTATGTGTCTACTGCGAACTAAGCACCTGAGTTTTCATTATAATGAGTGGGGATCACACACATAAACACAGGCACCTCGTGCCGCTTGAAATGCTGTAGGGTATCTGAGAGAGCCACATGGGCTGACTGATATGATGCAGGGCTTTGAGGAGACTTGCACCAATCAGAACCAGCTAGAGGCCAAGTGATTCTAAAATAATACCACTAAGATACTACCTCAGTAGTTGAATATTGAGAGGATGATAGATCATATTCAGCTATAATATAGGAATATAGTTTTGGGGAGTTCCTGACTGATTTGAAGCTAAGGTCATTGTTCAGGCCTGGATTTAGCTTTCTTAAATTTAGGAGTAGGGTTCAGGTTATGATTCAGACACCAAATTTAAGATCTGTTTGTATACGTGTCACCATGTGAGCTAAAAGTCTAGCTCCCACTATAGCCCGATAAGATCTAGTCAGCACAGTCACCTGAACCTTAGAGTCTTTCAGCTGAGCAGTCACTAGGGGCTCAGTTCAGTCACCTAGAAGCAGAGGTCAAATATTATTGAGATACCTTAAAGCATCCTAATTGGAGCTCCTGCTCTAGGGAGAGTGGATGTCCCATAGGTCCAGTGCCATGTCTGCCAGCTCAACATGGATGCCTTGGATACCCTGGAGCATCTCAGATGTCATAAGGTGCCTATGGTCAAGCATCTAAATCCCTCCACAGCACTCCACTGACTGTCACGGGAACTTAGACACTGAGCTCATACATACATTAGTGTATGGAGACATATGGAGACCATGCAGATTGGGTTCAACCTTTGTAAATCACAAACTATACTTATTTTCAGTGTGCTTCCTCCAGGTTGTTCATCCTTTTTCTCTTTTGAAAACGTGGCAAGGTATAAACAAAATGCTAGCTCTCTGCTTCATCCCAAATTCTAACAAAAGCACCAATACAGTGTAAGAGCAGGTTGGATAAATTTGATAGTATTGCTTCAAAAGTTTGAATAAATAAAGTTAATGTGGCTGCTTGGATTACCCTTAAATTGAGATTGCCTGCATAAGAGAATTTTCCTGAAAATGTGAAAATGTACTAGTATTTTTAAAGAGAAATATTTTTACATTTTTTTTCTCAACAGTCTACTTTTATAACATTACTATTTTCCTCTTCCAAACAGAAATACCTTCAGGCATTTTAACGTACACTTGACTGTGAATTTAATATGCCAAATAAGGCAAAGATTAGTCCAGAGACATTTAGTTAATGGATCTTCAAATTAAATATATATGTCAAAAACAGAATCCAAAGGAAGCTAAAAAGTAATGCCTGCTTCATCTGATCTCTCATGAAAGGTGATACACTATGAGGAATGATAATTAAATAAGACTCATCTAGATTTTGACACACAACTTTCTGAGTTTTAAAATAAATCCTTGAAGGAAACCGATGATAGGTTTGTCCAACTGGTAAGAGTTTTCAAAGAAACTGTCACACAAGCCTCCCCTTCATTTCACTTTTATTTTATGTACTCAGCTCCCAATAATTTTGACTCAATATTATTTAGACAATAATTTAAACATGGAATGTCAAGCACCATATGCATATATCCCATAATTACAGATCTCACCATGTTCTTTGAAAAACTTCCCAGGACTTTCATTTCTGAGGGAAAAAATGCGATGCTGATACTTAAATGCCAAGTTTTGCATGTAGGTTCTAGTTTAAATCAGAGCTTGAAATTAGACTTGTAACTGAATATTTAAAGATTAATATAGTGTCATTTGGACCTTTTTTTTTCCTGGCCTGGGCAAGGTGGGCATGGCTGGTAATGCAGTAACTTGACTGCAGTCTTCAAATGTAGTTGTAAAACCATGTCCTGCAAAAGACTCAGTATAGATGGTAACTAAAAACGTAGAAGAATCTATTTAGCTTTAAAGATCAATAATGGCTGCACATTTGAGAAGATCTAGTAAAGTGATTTATGTATTCTAGCATTTCATATTTTGGCAATCAACATCTGACACTAAATGGAATATCTGTCGCCATTTGTCACTGAAGTGCTCGTTTCTTTGTTACCTGCTCTACCATGCTCTCAGGAAGTGCTGCTACTTATACTGCAGGTTAGCAAAAACATTAATTGCTTTGATTAGGAGTCAGTACCATAGCCATGTTATTTTTCCAGGTATGTAAGAAGATAAGTGAAAATAGTAAAAAATTGAAAATGAAAAGCAAATATATATGAATTTTTGTAACTGCTGCTTTTTAAAAACAAATCAAATGTGATGCAGTTCAACTGAACAAGAAGTAGTGTCAATAAACATAAAGCTGTATGTAACTTATACACTGCATTTACTTTTTTCATTTATAAAATGAGAGAAAGTATTGTTTTGAGAATTCTTCCTCAGCCCAAGGAAAAGAATATCATGTTTATTATATTGATTTCATGCTGTGTCTTCTTGTCTTCAATATCTTACAGCATCCATCTCTTCTCTAGTAGCTACTCCATCACTTTCCTGCATCCATTGCTTTAATCCTCCATAAGCACTAATCTTAAGCTACGTGATCATTCACTTCATTCACCACAATGTCTGTACTTCCTGTGCGCTGAATTGTGCCACCTCTTTATTGAGTTTCTTCCTGAAGCTCTGGTTCTTCTCTTAAGCCAATAAGTAACAAAATATGTTTGTATTATAAACTATTGGGACTGCAACATAAGACACAGTGTGGGCACAAGAGATTTCTGGTATAGTACTTTCTACACAAATGCCTGCTAAGACATTTATGCTCTTACCAGTGAAAATTAAAACACACTCAGCTGTGACATTTTATCAAGCTATTGTGTTTCTTGGGGGATGTCACCCTAAACTTTCTTCGCCTTTCACTGAATTGAGTCCCTAAGGAGCTTTCGCAGTTGTGCAAATTGTTTGTCATGTTGGGATGCATGTATTTTCTTAAAATAAACTCACAGTCTCTGTGTACTCCCACTTTTGTATTGATATTTAGGCGTTTTCAAAAGTGACAGTGAAAAATACCTTGCTATGAATTTTTATTATTAAAGCCTAGGAATATAATACTACAATGAAGTTTGTTTCAAAATACAGGGGTTTTCTTTTTGTAGTGCCTTAAACACTGGGGATTTTCTTCCACTTGCCTCAAGTAAATTGCTTTCTTGATGTAACATCTGAAAGCCAAAAGCCAACAAGGGAAAGACGAAATCTTTCCCAAAGGCCCAGGAATTTGTGACATTCGTGAAAAAGTACATTTAAACATGTACATATAAGAAATCACTGTGCCAGATATCTACCTCAGCACTCTGTAATGAGTGCTTCACTTGCCAGGCAAAGCTCTAGCCAAAAGCAGAGGCTTCCTGCTGTTCCTCTGTCAAGGGCAGCGCTCTCGGAGGCCAGACAAAGGCAGCCCAGGGAGGCCGACCGCATGTGCTCAGCAATAAAGGTTGCCACGCAACCTCTGGCGAGAGTTTGTCAGCAACAGATGGACTTTTTGAATAGAATTAGGGGCCTTTTAATTCATATTTTAAATACAGCCTGAGTGGAAAGCCTGGTAAAATCAATTAGGCATGTCTGAAATTAATAATGCAGAGTGTAGCTTAATGGTAACGTTAGTGACCATACTGCTCGCTTTCTGTGCTAAAACACAGCCATTAACCCACTGGCAATACATGAAACCAGCGTCTAATTGAATGTTTCCATTCCCCTCCATCCCACACACTCTTGTTTGGTTATTAACTGCTCTTGTCTAGCTTTACTTTCTTAGTCTTGTGGCACTGAACTGAAGTCGAGGGGCCGCATGGCCTTCAGCAGGTACAGGTTTGCTCAGTTTGCTGCTTCGCCTTTTATCTGTGCTGTGTACCAGAACTTCCCTTCCAGACACGCTGCTTCAATTTCGGCTACACAGGTGCATCGTTTCCTTGTCAGAAACAACCACCCGAGTGTTTGGACATCTTCCAGGTGGTCCTGTCTTTTTTCATTGCACTGATACAAAATACATAAAAGGGAAGAAATGTTTCATGTGTCTCTGTAGGAACATTTTGTAAATATACACCTGACCGGCTTTAAAAGCTGAAGGAATACCTTCTCAAAGCTGAAAAAAATCCTCTGCAGAGGATGCCCACCTATGTTTGGGCATTTCAGATGAAGATATAAATGGTCCAGTTATTTTATGATTAAAATAAATCAGCATAAGACCATATTTAGTCATTCAGAATTACAAATTTCTAACCAAATGCAGGTAATCTTCTCAATTTAGATATGCTGGATTAAGTAAGGATATTATCTTCTTGACTAATACTATTCCAGTTTTAGAGAAAAAATGAATCATATATGTATAAATGCATTTTTATTGCTAATTTTTAAACTCTGAATCATGACTAATCATTTGTATTGATGAACTACCATGCAGGTAGGTAAAAGGAAATGCTAACTATTCATTTTTCTATTTTATTTTTGGTGTTGTATAATGATCTGTGGACATAAATTTACCATCCTTTAGCATCATATGTCATGGATATGAGATATATTGTATAATTTTCATGGATAATGACTTCTCCTGGATTCATTATGTGTGCACAATGTTTACATAGAGGTTCAGTCAGTTTGCAGGAAAACAGCTGGTAGGCGTATCTATTTTCAATTACCAAGACCTGATACAGAGCTCAGGGGTGGATGTTCATTTAGGTAATTGCAGATGTTGTAAATGAAAAGGCCTTTATCCAAGTGAGGTACCCCAGGCTCAACAGAGAGTAAAAAGGAGAGTTAAGGCTGCTTCTGACCAAATTTATTTGCCTAGGATGCGTTTCACTTGCCCACACCACACAAATAGGTGTCTAGTACCATTTCATATACTCTTGGATATCCCATCAGGGTTAAAGGTAAAAGAATCAAGTCCCTAACATTACATGAATTATATATCAGATAACAAGTTCCTTTAAGTCTCCAGTCCAGTTAGCAAACTGTGGGGTCCCACTAAGAGAGGAAGAGACAGGGTGTGCAGAGAAATATTAGCATATTTCTTAGGCACTGAATATGCCAAAAGTTATGTGCTTTTATGTATCAAAATGGTGAGGTTAGGTAACCAACTGAGAGGCAGCTCGTCTTGCCAAAATTCAGGGACTCGATTTGGTTCCTGTATGTGCACATATGTTGCCATTGGAGAAGTTTTAGAGTTTGGGGGGCATCTGCATAAGGTTGGCAGATATGACATAGGATTTAGTACTCACACTTCTGCAGTCACAGGTGAAATCAAATGAGAAGACCTAGGGCATTTCAGGTGGCACTAGCTCATGATAATTTAGGCAACTAAGTTTGTATCTAGGTGTCTTAAAATTTAAATATGAGTTGTTTTGGAACTAGTCACCACAGACTCCCTTTATAGGAGAAAAATAGGAGAGAAAGAAATACAAGCAGGGGACAATCCCTATGACCTAAGTCATCCATTTTAGGATGAATCACTTTCTAGAGATACCTCTTATTCTTCCTTGGCTGCAATGGGAGACTAGTTCAGAGTTAGGACAGATGAAACCTACCCTGTCTGTACCTCTATTGCTTTACATTTTTTCTCCAATTGCTCATTTCCTATGAACCTATCAATTATACCTGGAAGAAGCTCTCCTTCAGGATTGCTACTTCTCACAGGTTTCAGCTTTAAAAGGTAAGAGGATGAAAAGGTTCAAACTCAGCCAGTTCT
This sequence comes from Dromaius novaehollandiae, assembly GCF_036370855.1. Taxonomy (NCBI): domain Eukaryota; kingdom Metazoa; phylum Chordata; class Aves; order Casuariiformes; family Dromaiidae; genus Dromaius; species Dromaius novaehollandiae. Next base: position 172,986,791 of record NC_088098.1, on the reverse strand, counting down.
GATGAGACAATCTGACTGAAAAAGGGCAGAAAAAAAAAGGTGTTACAGCTTAGTGATTTGATGGAAGAATGGAAGGGCATTTCTTCTGTCCACCCTAGAAAAGCATCTTCTCATCTCATGGAGGCTGACAACAGTACTAATGGCAAACACCACCTCAGAATTGAGATGTTATCTGAAGCTCTTCAAAACACGATGGTTCAGAAACCAATATATGGGAATTTCTCTTTCTTCCTTTCTGAAGGGCTTTCACAAATACTTTTGCCTTCTCTATTTTACTCTCTTATATTTTTGTTTAGGTTATTAAGGAAAGAGAAGGTCAAAGAAGTGGACTTTCCTCACTTTGCTCTAGGATGAGTATAATTCGTGGTCATTCTGATTCCTTTGTGGAAACATACAGCAAATTGTTGCTTCCATTTCTGAGGAGATTACATCCTGCTGCTGTTTATTCATTTTCAAGTCAAAGCTGTTCTATTTCATATGAACAACTAGCTATTCACTGTTGCAAGTGTTGAAGTACAGTTAGCTATTCACTGTTGCGAGAGAAAATTCCAGTACCATGCATGACCTTAACATCCGCTATTACATCTATACAATATACTATATGTGCAGCTACATGCATCTATACAAATATATATTCAGAAAGCAAAAGATGAAACAGGGCTTCAAGGTTTCATACTCAGGTGGGATGTGGGATCAAGACTGTAGCCTAAACCAGTCTTCCAGTTGCACAACTTGCAAAAGTGATTCGAACCAACTTTTTCCAGGTAGTCTCTCTTTGGGCACTTTAGAAGACTGTCTTGATAGAAGTAGTGTCAAATCTGGCATATTGCAGTTTTGATTTCAAAAAACCCTAGAAAGTTTTGAGAGGAAAAAAAATAGTTTAACAATGACCCTTGGAAAGGCTCTGTTCCTGAGCAGTGCACATAGGAATATGTTGCTCACACTCCTTTTAACCTTTTTTGGAATGATGCACTTCTAGTCAGAAAGATTACAGCATCATAAATAGGAGAAAGATGTACGATTAATACACAAGATCCTTCCAAGTTAGTGCATACTCAGTTTAAATTCATTCCCTCTATATTGTGATTAAAAACAAAACAAAATACTAACCTTTTGAATTTCATTTACTGTGGTTACATACAGCAACTTTTCATTTTTACTAAGCACTGCTTGGTATCATAACAGTCATTACCATGCATTGACATGATAAATCATGTCAAAGATCCACCTATGGACTCCATATTATGCACTGACATTATATATTTGAATAACTCCAAAAATGGGTTGATAGGATGTAACATGTGAAATGAAAGGCTGAGTATTATGCCTTGACATAATACATTGTAGCAGCTATGAAGGAAAGAAACCATTAAGATGGAGAATGTCAGTGCATAGTATGGAGTCATTAACACTAAGATTTTTGACACAATCTATCTTAATAGCTCCATACCAATACTGAAATAACATATTATATCATGTTAGAGATCCATACATTAACAGCTCAAGGGTCTCTAACACAGTGCATGCTGTATTGCTCTGCATACATACGAGAGGTGTACAGCACACGGGAACTTGGTTCGCTTTGCCTTGTTGAGACAGGTGGACAGAGACCTTGTGCTCCACCCTGCTGTATATTCTTACTGCTCCAAATCACGTACTCCTGCCTGAGAAAGGCTCTGGGTAGAGCACTCCAAGAGTAATTCACTCTCCTAAGAAGAATTCTAATTAGAGCTAGCACAATAGTTAAGCAGCTGGTGTTCCCTGACTGCTGCTTTGTCAACTGTTCGTAATTGCTTCATTGTTCCCTTGTGCTCCCTTCCATCTGATTACTTCTTCCACCTGTTGTCTTTCACTCTACACTTTGAACGTAAGCTCTTTTGGACAAGTTATATTTATATAAGGCGTACTACAATAGCTTACAGGCAATCTTGTAATACAAATTCCCTTTACAAATGATGATGATAATGATAATAATACTGCAAGATGAAACTTGGTGAAACAGACCATTTCAAATAGCTAGCTATAAGAAATGGTTGAGTTCATGCTGCAGCCCAAAAGCAAATGCAAAACTTCAAGGAAGCCCACTCTGCCCTTGGCTATGAACCTGGGAGACAATCATAAAGTGGGAGGCTGAGTTAAAGTGTTGGCTGAAAGATTTAGAGCTAAGCAATGAAACAGTCTCTGCTTGATTTCTTCCGTGCTCTACAAAATAGGACTTTCTATATGCTTAGAGAAATATGCTGATGAAAACTGGTTCCATCGTCTGTTTATATTCCCTTCTGGAATAACGACATTATACTGAATTTGCGCTTGTCAAAGGCAGACAACACAAAAGACGTTTTTCAAAATAAAATGTGCAGATATTATGTCCACATATACATCCACATATACTAACTCTGCAACCAGCTGGCATAAATAGCTGATCTGTAAGTGCCAGAACGTGAGCTAAAATGGACATTTTTAAGATCAGCAGAAATAATAACAGTTTATCCATTTCTGTTACAATAAAGAAAGAGTTGTTGCTTTGTCCATTATGGAACAATGCTATAAAATTTAACAAAATAGGAGCTTTCTGAAATGTTTTGTTTGTCTCTTTGTTGTAATGCTGGATGTTTAGTAGATGTTGTTTAATAGTTCATCTATAGAATTCAACAGAATGCAATGGAGAAGATATTGTGCAGATTTTCAAAGTAATTTTATATAGGATTCTGCTTAATTTCCTCTAATCTATATTTAATTCTGCAGAATATTTCTTTAAGTAATATTTAAAATTAGAATATTGACAAAAGAGAAGTAAAGATTACAGTAAGATTAATACAATAAGATTATATAGTAAGATTATACAGTAAGATTACAGTATAGTAAGATTAATGTCATTTTTCAAAAGAAAGAAGAGCAAAGCAATACCAACTGAACAAAAAGACATTCACACTTTTCTCTTTGTGCCTAGAAATTACTGTAGTCCGATATTACTGCAAAGACCTGATGGTCTAAATAGGGCTATTTATTATTAGCAGCTGTATATTCAAGAAGAAAGGAAAATTTGTGGCATTTTGTTAACATGTCTGCTTGTAGCATGGTTATTGAAGAATGAAGAATGGCATGAGGAGTCTTCAAATGCTGTTGGCATCCCTGAAAGCTATGCCATGGAGAAGTTATTTTTATAGAGTAACTGCCCAAATGTAGCTGTTCAAAAGCTGCCTTAAAAGCCATCTTAAAAAATCTAAAAAATCATATGACACACCCTTTATGCTCTATGACCAACAAGTGTCTAAAGTCAGACTAGCTCAGAATTCAACATCTAAGCGTTGCACACCAGTGATAAGTGAAATGAATCTCACCCGTAATGTTCTGTTGGCTCAAAGAAAATTAAATGCTGAGACAAAGTGATCAGAGGGGTTTTCCCTTGAAGTCACCTGGTCTTAAAAAGCCAGCAGAGATCTGTGAACTTGGGGTGTAACAAATTAACAGCTTGAATGATTCAAAACTGATTTGAACTTAATAATATAACTATTTTTTTTTTGATAAAAGGCTCTGCTTATCAGAAATTGTCAGTCATTAGAATCAGCCAGTTATGTCAGAGATATGTCAGGGTTTTCTGGGTTTTCTGTTTGAATTATTTGTCCTCCTGTAGCTAATAAGTAAGCCAGGACTGTATGTCAGTGACCAAAAGATGTGCTTCAAATTTAGAAATTCTGGCTCTGAGCAGAAGACAAAATGGAGTTCTGAAATTATTTCTATACCCTTACTGCAATTTTCACAGTTATGTAGCTGGCCACCTTGTGCAGAGCATCCTTCTCACTCAGTTTTTCCCCAGAATATTCTAAAGATCTATTTTTCATTCCCTGAGAAGGGAAAACAAATAGTAAAGCATGGCAAATTCTTGTTTGACAGCCAGTTCTATTTAACAGCCCATTTAGCCCATCTGCTGTACAGCTCCAATGCTGTCAATAGAGGCATTCCAAGAATTAAGGTTGTGGTGTGTCTCTAGGTAAAGCCCTTGATGCTTGGTAATTATCCCTTCTCAGCTCATGCTATGCTCTCCCACCTGTGGGGAAAAATCTTACCGAAAAAGAAATGTTTATTTGGCCTGTTAATAAACTCTTTGTAGCTGTTCTTTTAAACTTGCAGAAGTCAATATAACACCATGTGTTAAAAGATTAAGTGGGTGCTTCCAAAATCTGAGGTGGGCATGTCTTTATTTAAGTCACATTTAGTTTGATCATTTTAACTGCAGTTGCTGTCTGTCAAAGGGTAGATTTCAGCTGTATCCCACTGCTACCTTATTGTGTTTGAACTTTATCAGGCATTTTATTGGTGACTAAATAGGGCTGTGTTAAACTCAGAGAATAAGTAAATTAGATCCTATTAAGGTGCTAAATTCTCATTTTTTAAAACACAAATTAGCATTTGTGACTATCTCAGCAAAGGAAACTAGACAGATTGCACCAAGTCTACATTGGTGAACCCAGGAATGCCTCCGAATACCAAACCTAGATATGCATGCCAGAAATGTCCCAGCTTCTGGATCAAAACGCAGGCACGCCCTAGTTGTCTCCTCATTTCCATGAAACAGAAAGCCAGTAGCTGGTCTGGATAGGAGCCACAGTGTATTTGAGCCAAGTCCTTAGGCCTGAAGGAGCAGGAGATGGGGTATAGGGGGGGTACTACAATGTACTATATGTTAATTAAGATAGAGGACCAGGGTAGTCTATACTATGAATCACAGTTCCAAGGAGCAGGTCTGAGTGCCCCATCCCTGATTGTTCACAAACCTTTCTTGTTTGCTCCCTCCCTCTTCTGCTTTAGACCTATCTCAAAGCCAAATCTGCTTGAAAGGGATCCCTAAGCAGAGGATGTGGAAATCAGTTCTTGCCACTTGGCCTTGGAGCCCAGGATGTGCCCTTGACTGCTACACACTGCTTTTCTTTGACAGCTTACATACAGCTGAAGAGATTTAATAGCAGCATCTAAATTGGTTTCCATTGTGTCACCTCCTCACAAATTTTCACTATGGTCAAATTTTCCTGTGGACTTGTATTATTTTGTGTAAGTTTGCCACATTTTTTAATGTTTTCATGAGGAAAAAATAGCACCAAAGAAACTTCATTTCTTATCTGCCAAAAACCCTAAGTCTGAGCCTACATTTTTAGGTTACTATAACTGTACTAATAGTACACTGCAGCTATGGAACTTCAGCAATAAAAGTTCAAATCACATAGGTGCAAGTGAAAAACTGAGCTTTTAAAATGGATTAAGATAACAAAATATTGACATCTCAGTGACATGACATAGATCAGTGTGCATTGACTCCATTTGTGGCAGCTACAACACAAAACTCTGAAAGAAGTGCAAAGTCACAAATGAAAATTCTGATTTATGAATCGATAAGGACTTAACGAAATATCTTTCAGGGAACAGGGGTCAGAAGTTGGTCTTGTACACAAATAATAATTCAGGGAGCTCAGTGGAGTTATATTCACAGTGAAATTACAAGACTAGAATGTGGTCTTTAGCAACAAGGAGGTTTGACTCTCCTCTGATTTTTCAGTAATTCCTTCCTTCTTTCATGTTGTCTTGAAGGCGCTGATCACAATAAGGTAACAAACGTGGAAGAAATAGGTATATGTTCAGAACTTCTGTTTTTGTGTCTTTGTTTTTAGATATTCAACTTGAGAGAGTTTACAGTTCTCAGAGATGCTAAGCACTGGTGGTTCCTAGAGCTTCATTTGGATCCATGATTGCTGAGGGCTGATGAAAATGTGGGTGTGGAGTTGTACAGCCAAAAAGTAAAGAACATGATACTTGTGGAGAATTATGGTCAAGTTTTTCAGAAGTTTTAACTAAAAGGCTTCTGCTCTTTCCTTCTTGATCCCTTTGCTCTGCCTAAGGACTTTTAGGACATAAAAACCTAAATGAAGTGCCAAATTTGTAGCTAGTATTATTTGAATGGAAACAAGCTTCTTTCAAAACAATTCCTCTAACTGCTTTATTAATTGCTCTTCAAAGAGCTTACGCTTCTGATTATTAAGAAGTTTCTAAAACAATGACCCATCTGCAAGTTTATTTTCCATCTTCTTTTTGTTGTAACTTATACAAATAAAAGATTTATTAGCTTAAAATGTTGAAAAAGATTATGGATTGACAGCCCGGTAGGTTGAAAACAACTTTCTAATGCCAAAACTAGCAGAGCATGGGCAGAAAATGGTGCATCTTCACATCTTAAGAGGTTGAGGAGACATTTGGGCCACTGCTACAGAGAACCTCTGGGGAAAACCGCCCTATCTGACTTGAGGAAGCCTAATGAGGAGTCAGAGTTGGGAGCTGCCATCTGAAGACTGGACCTGACCTAAGATGTGAACTGTCATTTGGAGGAGCCTATTTCTCTGCAGTGACTGACAGGGAGCCTTGGATGATCAAACCCTTTACCTATCTAAGCTCCTAAAGTTCATCTGAAGAAATGTAGGCCCATGGGTCCATCCTGGCAAGTGATATTGGAGCGTGAACTGAGTGTGATTCACAGATCCTGACTTTACCTTCCTGAGATCTTGAGGCTTTGGTGTCAAGCCTGGGCAAGGGGCCCTCCTTGGTGGCGGGTGGAGAAGCTGCCCTCTGGCATTGCAAAGGCAACAGAGGGGAGGCAAGGAGGAAGACAGATCTTCATTCCCTCCTACCACTGTGGATAAGAGAGAATACACTGTTGATTAGAGTCATAAAGAGGTATAAAATAACCATGGTATGACTTTTGACTAGAGCTGAGTGAACTATTCCCGGCAAATATTTTATGTGATGAACTAAGTCCCCTTTAATAATCAACAAGCCCACACGTGGAGTTTGCTTGCTATGTAATATTGTTTGACTATGCAAACATATTTCCATTTGTCCAATCATATGGATTGGACAAATAACCCTGCTTTAACTATGCCTCTAACTCTGTTTGCTTTTCATGGTGTGTGTTTTGGGCATCAAATCCTCATGGTATTGTTTTTACTTTTTTATGAGATGCTACAAACTTTTTTCAAGAGGTGAAAGAGAATTGTTGATAGTCCTGTGTACACTCCCACTAAAGCCCTTGTGAACATGCTCACAGGAGAAATTCATCTGACTTTCATTTTCTTTCAAGTTCTGAATAAAGCATAAAATTGTTTACATGTACCTTCATGGGAAGCACAATGAAAAGGTTATGAATGCCATTAGAGCAAAATTGTGGGTTTAATCTGAACATAAGGTTTTCCCCACATTTGTCTGGGTTGTCTTTATGCTACTGTGCAGTCATACTTGCTTATGTAATTGTAGTAGTTCTTCCTACAATGATATCTGAATGCATATATTGTGACCCAATGCCAGAATGTTGCACTTAGATTATTTTGTGTTTCTCTGCAAATGCTTTCCTTTGTCTTGAAATAAAAAAAAAAGCTAGATCTGCAAGAACAGCTGCCTCCTTTGCTCCCAGGTTCCTCTAAGTACAATCCTTCTATACAAAATCATTTATATTTGGTTTTATGGATGTTTACATATGAAAAGCTAGAAGAATTATTGCTTTTGTTAGTAGCAGTTTCTTTCTGTGCTCTCAATCTTTTCTTTTCTTAATTAATAGCCTTGAAATATGCTCTACTGTGTCACAACATGCAGTCAGCATGCAGATTATACATTTTTATACCCAAGGAGTGAGTTCCCTGTTTTGTTTTTAAGAGCACTGTTATTTGAACCGAGGTGAATCACCAGCTTTTATCTGCATCTCTTCACTACAGCTTAAGAGGATTAGTGGCACTGGCTAGCTTCGCAAGAATAGCTAAGAGTAGCAGGATCAATTGCAACTCATAGCCAGAAATCAATGAAATGTGTTTCAGTAAATCTGACTGATCCACATGTCACCACAGAGTCCATTATCCTGGCCTTATTCTTTTACAAGATTAGACCTAGAAATACTCATAAATGAGAATCTTTCAGCTCTTTTGAAACAGTCTTTATGCTCCTGTTGCCGTTCTGTGGTAAAGAAACTTCAGAAACAGACAGAGCACAGACAAGGCCACCATGCCAATAAATGAGGCTTTAGCCATAGTTTTAAGTTTTCTGCTGAGGGAGGGAGGCAAAGTTTCATTTTAGCCCTGTCTGCAAAGAAGAGGTCAGAGATAATTTGCAAACTTAGGGGTGGTGTCACCTTAACTAGAAATAGAAAAGCACATGCAAGATAGAAGGATAAACCCCTGGATGGTGTACATCAGTGGATCTTTGATAAATTTAATGGCATTGCTTCAATCTACTCCCACCTGGGATGTTCCCATAATGTTGCTGAGGGTCTGCTTGTAGCAGCCTCTGTATCTGATGAGGCTTTACTTTTGTTGTCAATAACCATAGGCCCTAAATGCCCTTCAGAAAGGAAGTGGAGGGAAAAAAAATTACTGTCATTTGCATAAAACCATGTAAATTTTATGTTGGGTTGCATGTAATTGAGCACTTCCCTCAGGTACAAGGGTGCAGAGCAAAAATCACCCCTTGCGGACAGTTGAGGCTAACCTGCTCCAAGAGGACTATGCTTCAAGGGAAACAGGGAGCAGCTGTGGGAGTTATATGTCCTGTGAGTCATCCAGATTTTGCACACTGCAAAAGCACAAACAGCTGCCTTCTCTGGCCACACATGATGTGCAGCAGCAGCAGTGCAGCCCAAGTGGACGGGCTGGTAATCCCTAAAAATGTGGTGGACAAAGGTGAGGAAAACCAATGAGAACACAAAACAGAAATAATGGATCATAAAATGGTATGGGATATCACCTTGATGAAAGCTGCGCTGGAAAGCATGCAAAATTACTGAGTCATACTACTAGCCACAAATGGCAAAAAGGTTTTGTGAGAGAGGTAGTTCAAATCTCTGTGCTCTTTTAAGAGGAAAAGCTGCTTCTGCAGGATTTTCATACCTGTTTCCAGGGAGAATTATATCTTAATTTTCTGAGGGGTGAGGAAAGGCGAGTGAGAACAGAGCTGTGCACTATCCCAATGCAGATTTGGGCTGAGCATCCGCAGATTCCATTGTAGTCAATGAGATCAGACAAGACAGCAGAAGTGTGGCTGTGTTACAGACTGTTCTGCTTAGTACTTCAATATATATACACAGCAAAATTTTTGTAAATAAGTGTAAAAACCATTTTTTTTCCTGAGGATTTGTTGAAGCCCTCCCCAAATATTGCCAGCACTGCTTAACAAGTACATTTTTCTAATGAATATAAATTACTGATGGAATGACACGTTCTTTGCTTAAACAAAAAAGTTTTTAAAAATCTTATTAAATATGGTGTTAGCTAATACACAGAGATCCATAAAAATAGCTATTAGCTTTGGAATGAGAATAGAATGTGGAGTTTATTAAATAAAGAAATACAACAACATTACTTTTATGTACCGTGCATTCATTTCCATGGTTAAGGAATAGCGCGCATATTGTAATAAGAAGCTCTCAATATGGAATTAGAGACTGCCAGCATGGGTGCAATAAACTTTGCAGAATGGTTCATAAGATTATACTAATTAGGGATAATCTAATTTGAACAATTTTTATCTTCTCGAAAAGTAATATGATGTCACTCTATGGGAAGAGTCACTAGCCAGGCTCCGGGGACATACTAAAAAAACCACACACATTATCTGTAATATTAAAAATTATGGTTGATCCACGAGACAGTCTTAGATCTACCCTTCTCCTCTCAAAAGATCCACCATATAGATTGTTAAGCCCCCATAATTATCTCCCCTACTTGTGACAAGCATGGACTAATCAGTCTCTGAGGGAGTTTTCCTGCAGATCATTGAGAAGTGTGTGTATGCTTCACATTGCTTATCAAGCTATTTTGTACGCAGTATCACATAAGAGCTGACAAAAGTTCATTATACTCATCTGGACTAGAATGCCTCCAAATTAAGGAAAAAGAGATTCGCTTTTTTACTTTTTCTTTTCTTTTTCCTTTTTTTTAAATAGAGAAACAAAAAGTATATCTGGCTTGCATTGCAACAAAGATCTCAGCTAAGAAAAAAGGCAAGCTAGGTTCTAGCTGACTTTAATCCCATATTAAAAGATTAGAAAAAACATCTGAAGAAATCAGAGATAGTCTAATTGAGGTTCTCGCCTTTAATCCTGTGAGTAGACTCCCCCTTGGATACCAAGATCTGTCAGTGCATAGTCTTGGGAATTCTCCAAGAAAAAATAAACCACAAGAAATGGACATACAACATGTTCTCTTACATTTAGAAAGAGATAGAAAGAAAGGAAGAAAAAAAATGTCTTAGAGATGGCAATATCAAAACATATTCTTGCCTAAGAAAAAGAAAAAATGAGGTACAATATAATATGAAAACAAAGAAACAGATTAAAAGAACCATATTTATTTTGGAAGTTCTTGGATAATGCCTACAAATGTAATCTGAGAGCAAATCAACTGGTCTGATTCTGTTTTCCTCACTCAGACCAAACTGTCATTTATATGAATATATTTGCTTTTTTCTAGTAAATGTATTTCCATCAGGCTCACTGCAATGTAGGTGTATTAAAAAAGAACCTTGGAATGAGTCCTTTACAATGATATTTAAAATAAACTATAGAATGACCAATAGACAGAGGAAAACTAGGTAGTAGATATACATTTTTCATTTATCTGACAAGTAAATGTAAAAGAATATGTAACAAGAATCATTCACAGAAACTCACTGCAACTCAGACTCCCACTTTTCTGAATTACTAATTGGTAAAGTACTAAAAAGAAAAGACAATTCATAATGATGAAAAATAAAACCAAGAAAATTAGGCTGAAATCCTATCTGTCCATAAAGCAGCACCAGTTTAAAAGGGAATGACTGACATGGAAATCTATCCACTTGATTATAACAATACTATTTATTGATTCGAATTAGAATTCAAACACTTGCATGTCATGTTCCTATTTAACTGTCCATCATTTTAAAAACTATCCTTCCTTGCAAAATACTATTTTTTCTTATCTGACAATCCTTTTTCTTAGTAGCAGGCTTAAACACACCTTTCTACATGGCTGCTGAAAATGTGTAGTGGACACATGCAAATTAACTGTGTTGATAAATAGTTATTCAGTATTTCGATAAAGGGAAAACTAAGAAATTCTGGGTAACAGGTCAGATGTAATGGCAGTATATAAACGTGCCCAAAGAAGAAAGAGTGAGATATTTGAACTGTGATTTCATGCTGTAGGTTTGTATAAAAGCAAAGAGAAGTACAGTAAAAGATGTAAGCATCAAAAAAAAAAAAAAAAAAAAAAAAGACTCATCAAAAGGTATTTCTGTATAAAAAATCAAGATAACATTACAATAAGATAAAATAAACATAAAAGAGGTTCAGAACTGTTATTTTTATTGCCTGGAAAATTACCATGATTCATGTTTCTGAATTATGTAGAGATATATAGATAATGGAAATATGAACTGTATAAACATAAGTGTGTTTGTTTCCCATTCAACATATTCTGTATTAATATACAGCAGGGTTAAATCACTGCATGTTCAGAAAGTTTTCTTTTTACTATAAATAAACTCAAGACATGAGAAAATCGTTCTGAAAATTTTAAGACAATTTAATATTTTATTAACAACGTTTAAGAAAAAGATTCACTTGTTTCAGTAATCTTACGAGGTGCTGCAAAATGTGTTAGGAATGACTGTGTAAAGCAGCAGATTCCTACAGCTTGGCATAAACACTGTGAACAAATTAAAACAGGCTAATGCTCTTAGTATTTCAAAACTCATGACGATAGTGGGGGGGGGGGGGGGGATGGGGACTTCAAGAGGGCCTGATCCACCATGGCTGGTGTTGGAGACTTTGCTGTTTTAAAGGGGAGCTTTGTCTGCGTGAGATGGATGGGAAGTGACACTGCAGAGTGCGAGAAGAGCAGAGCCCAAACCCCAGGTCTCCGAGAACCTCGTGGAGTGGCTGCGCACCTTACGTTGACATTGAATCAAACAAGAACAGAAGGTACTGAACATGCATTGAATTCAACAGTAGCTGAGCTTCTCGGCACTTTGACAGATCAAGACCCCAATTTTTATTTTGTCTTTCATAACAAACAATGCCCCAAGGCAAGAACATACAGTAGGAGCTTTGCATAAAGTTAATTGTTCACTATACATAAAAATGACTGCTTAATTTTAATGAGCCCCAGACACATATAGTCCCAGTCATATTATTCTCTGCTGTGGACATCCTGGTGTTTATCAACAGTATACCCCGGAACTGCAAGTAAGATTTTTTTTTAATCTCTGGATGGTGAAAAGTTTGATGGGGACTTAAGTCCACATGGGGCTGTATGAATTCTGCAAGGAGAGTGGGAAATGTTGCCTTGCTGGCTGAAGGATATAATGTGCAATTTAATACCTCTCTTCTTGCAAGTTTTGTGAAAGGTAGCCAGGCCTTCCATGTTTTTTTTTCTTTTTCTTTTTTCACAAATCAACAAAAATAAACATTAAACATTAGATTTGAAACAGTAAGGAATTTAAATTGTTAGCACTGGATCAAGGAATTGTGTAACAGTTCTGCATGTAATACAATACTAAAGTCATGGGCTTTTTTAACCATGTTAGAGCATGCATAGTCAGAAATATTCTGGCATCAGCATCAGCAAATTGTCTGAAAAGTTTCTTACTGATGGGTATCCAAAGACAACAAATTCATAATGAGCCCGTATTTGCTTTGAAAAACTCGATAGCCTGTTAGAACTGCTTGCTTCAATGTGGTCTATTATCTGAAATCCTCCCTCCAATGATGCTTAAGACCAGTAACTTCAAATTAATACAAGGTAGCTGGGAGGAAAACCCTCTGTGCACAATATAATGCTAGTAAATGACAAAATAATTAAATAACACATGCAACAGACTCCAAAGGCAGATGTTTATGATAATGTAACAAATGATAATACTGAGCGTTATGTAAAGAGGAGAAAAGAGCAGCTTCTGCTCTAAGACGCCTGCCTTTATTGCTTCTATTGAAATGTCATCTATCAAGGCACATAATTTAATCTACATGTGGTAGAAGCAAGACTCTCAGGAAAGTAGCTAGCACTGTCACCATTCATTGCTGATGTTAGGAAAATAGATCTTCTATTCTGTTAAAATGAATAGCCTAGTTTTGCCTTCGCATAGGCACAATTTCATTGGTAGGAGGCATTACAGCCTTTTTACTGGGGGACCATGACTGCAGGAATGCCTTTGGCTTTTCACTTCATCATGCATTTGTTTAATCTGAGCATTGCTTTTGAGAGTGGGACATTCTAGATTTAAGCATCACATCAGTGATGTATCTAGACAAGAGATTTCAAAAGCATACTCATTTCTACAGCATGTGCATTTTGCTTGGCAACTGCCATCAAGACTAATGCAGGCAAAAAGAAGAGATGTTGATTTGAGTGCATATGTACATTTTCCGGAGCCACTGTTTTTTCCATTTTTTTGGCATTGATTGTATTTTGTTATGTGGCTGTGAGTCACAAGCATTTAATGTACGGTGAAGAACTTTACGGAGAAATTGGATAGTTGATAGTGCATCAATCCATATTTACATTAATAAATTCTAAATTTGCATATATGTAGATGTACACTGATATGTGTACTTGTAGGTATACATTTTATATTCGCTTTTGAAATCTTGGCTTGATGCATCAGGGTGATTCTTGAATATATCTCATTCTCCAAAATATGTGCACACAAGTGATAAGTTCAGATTACTGATGTCTAAAACTGTTCTCTTGAAGTGATGTGCTCTTTCCTTTCAAATGAGCATCTGTTGCTAGAGAAGATTAGCTGATTAATCTGGTTCACACCCTTTGCCATCTTCCTTTGCCCCTTTAATTAATCCTGAATATTACTGAGACTTGCAGGTCTTTACTCATTCCAGGTATGCATCTAGCCATGTTTTAAATCATTCATGCATGTTAGAGGAGGAAATTCAGCTCTGCCCACTCACCTTCTCTCCATTGAGACTAACCTAAATTATCTCTAGTTGTTCTAATTTAGTTTCTGCAAGTGGAATCCAGCCCTTTCTTAGTGCTAATGAGCCCTGTTTGATTTCAAAGATAAGATTTAAGTCTATCAAAAAAAAAAAAAAAAAAAAAAAGGACAAAAGAATGCTTAAAAGTGTCCTGTTTATCTGGTGAGAAGTTAACAATATTCTTTTCTTATCTCACAAGTCTGAAAGTCAGAAAACGATTGTGTTCTCTAGTGATGTGATTTCTGGAGAACCAATATGCTTTTTCCATTTGGCTCAGATCCTGTTTTTTTTTCTGTGTCAAGTAGTAGATGGAAGCTTAGGGTGTGAAAAAAAAAATAAAGAAAACCTCAACAGATACCTTTGTTAAATATTTTATAAAGATGTCAGTGTAATGCATCTAGATGTTTTCTTTTGTCTCCAAATTAATAAAATTAAGTGTGGTTCTCTTAAAGAGATACTTTCAGATGAGGGAAAAAGGCTAAATACAGTCTTTAGTTAAAAGATTTTTGCATATTTAAAGAAATATTTTAGTGCCGCAGTTTCTGAAGCTCTTAGTATTTAGAACAAAGTTACTTCCTTCTGAACAACATACTCTTGCTCACTGATGATGTAATGAACCTCTGACTCTGAATTTGGTTTTATCAAAACATTCCTATAGTGACCAATATCACAAATACAGCATTATGCTTCCTTGTCTGTTTAAACCTAACAAAATTGATAGGGGCCAGAGATAGATAGTTTCAAATCTAGTTTTAATAGTTCTAAATGTTATATGTTTTTAATTTTTGCTATAGAAGGAAGTCCTTCCTCCAGCCTCTGGCCTCACTGACCTTCTACTAAAGCCATACACATGATCTGCCTCCTCTTTCTGTAACTCCCAAAGAGCATTTTCCAGCGATGTGTCTGTCTCCATTGAAATTATGGCTAATTCTCAATGGGCTGGTACATTTACAGCAAAGCACCAGTGTGAGAGGATAAGTTGAGCCACAAAGACAGGACACTCATATCAGTGCAGCCCCATCACCAAACCTCCTCTCTCTCAACCAGGCAGCAGTGCACTAATTCACTTTTCTTGGACTCAGCTCTGGGGCCAGCTCACTTGCAGTTGGATAGCGATCTTTATACTGATCTTTCTTGCAGGGCATAGACACAACTAAAGAAAAATTAGCACATATGGATGGAGAGAGATCAACTAAGATCATCTTCAATACCGTGTTTTTTTAAGGCTAGGTATTGAGGAATTAATTCATAACAAGGGAAATCCTGTGTGAGAGGATGGATTTTTAGCAAGGATACACGAGACAGGTCTCTGAACATTGTGTGAACCAACTATTCCTAAGAGCTTGAGCTGATATAGTTAATAGTCAAGATTCTGCAAGCACAAGTGTAGCCCCAGAATGGGAGAGCACAGCAGATGGGCATCAGTAGAAATCTGGCTACTCTTTTTTCTCTGAAGAAAAATCAATATTACGTTTTTTCTCCTTCCTTGGCTTTTGTGCCTTGGTTCAGACTTAGGAGCATTAATTCATACACTTCAAAATGTTCTGAAGTTTTTTCACATACTTGGCCAAAAGATGAACTTCTACCTAATGCTGTTTGAAACTATCCCTTATTCAACTGAAATGTGAAAGCACACTGAGAAAAGGTTTAGAAAAAAAGGAAATGAAAAGGTAAGGGTTGCTTAAAGAGGAGGAGGGGTTTGAGTTTTGTCAGAGCCTGACTTCATTTTTGTGCAACTAATCTGCTTATATCTCCAAACTAAACTTTAGTTAGCATCCTCATCAGACTGCTGAGCTGACATTTCATTTAATTATGAGATCTGAGATGTATTCCATAATGCCATTTTGTCCATCAGATATTTACTGAGGGGTTTTATGCCTTTCTTTTCTCATTTAAATTAATCATTTAAATTTTATTGTTTTTATTTTAACAGAAGTTTGTTCTGTCAGAAGAAGACAAATATGCACTTTAGTAAGTTTATCAATTTAATTGTTTATATGATGGGTGTTCTTTTTAGGAAATTATAAACATTAATAAAATTTAATGAAATAAAATGTGCCAGACTTGTTTGTTTCATTCCATTCTTTATACTACCAACATTTAGCAGCCTGTGAATATTCCTTTTGTGTGCATATTTGTAAACTATATTCCATGTTTGCACATGACTTAATAATGTAACCAAACAGCTTGAAAAAATTCCATCATTGACATACTAATACATTTAAGAGAAAAGTAGTATTCCTTTGGAATACTCTCTAATGATTTCTGGTATGACTGGTTATAAGCAGATGTCCTCAAAAATGCAATAGGAATGGTGAATTGAAAATGGTTCTATTTGCAATGCTGAGACAGTCTTGCCTAGCTGGTTTTAGGATCCTGTACCAGAATCGTGTAAAACTGGAGTTTACACTCATTGTTCACAGACATTGGAGGGGATGAAAAAGAGGATATATGTGAATAAAAGACCCACAGAAATATCATGGCCTGAGGAATTGTCAGTGCTCATAAGAGTGTTTCTGCAAGTAATGATGCAAGTAAAGATGTGCTAAGTTTTCTAAAAATTATGCTGCAGGTTTTCAGAAATGTTGGGAAATGAGAAGGGTGTATAAAAGAGTATGGGGAATGGAGTGTATAAAAAGAAGCCTCTTTTAAAGTATCGTTCACCTTCCTCAGACCTCTTTATACATGAGGAATTTCTCTTTCTATGTCAAACAAGGGATATCCTTTTCTGTACCAGGCTAAATTTCTTTTTATTAGTGCTTTCCCCAATTTTTCATCCTGAAAGGAGAAGTTACTGTCACAAAGCCTAGTTTGTTTATTCAGAATTCCCTACTGTGCTTGCTTAGACAAGGATATTTCAGTGATCAGTAGTTTGGTTAAGCTGTCCAATTACTTAGAAACAGAAGACTACCATGCATGCCAAATGGCCTGAAAATTTATAAAGAAAAAAGTGAACAGTAAGGTCAAACGAGAAACTCAGCAAAAAATAGTTGCACATCTTTTTCTTATGCTTCTAGTGAAGCTGTCTCCCTTTCATCTCTGAAAGCTGATTGTTTAATGAATACCTTGTAGCTAAGGGAGGGTTTGAATCTTAAGCCACAGCACCTTCTCAGGGAATGCACACATTTGATATGCAGTGAGACTCCCCGGCTTGCCTCATTGCCTCCTCCTGTGCTTGCGGGTTCCTGCACCATAGCAATTCTGCGTTCAGGGCGTTCACATGCAGCTGCTGCAATCCTTGTTTGCTCAGGCTCCAGTGGCCTTTTGCTCCCCTAATCCTTTCACTGAATGATCCTTAGTTTTCCCATTGCATTGAAGGTTTCTGGTTTCATCTTGATGGCTCTGAACTCCATAGATCTTATTGCCTGCTTCACGTCACATCTTCCTAATATGCTTCCTGCTGCCCAGTTTGATCCAGTAACTTTCCAGCTTCCCTCCAGCTTTCCAGGTGCTTGGAATCCTTTTCTTGTTCCTGCCCTTTCTTTCCTACTTTTACTCTTTATACTTACAGCTCTTCCTGTCTTTGTTTTCCCCCTTCCTTCTTCTAGAGTCATTTTCAAATTTTTTCACTTCAGTATGACAACTGAAAGTGTATGTACAATATCACATATCTAGAACTACAGGAGGTACTTTCTGCTTTCAGGCACACTAATGGTATCTGAGCTAAATTATCACCTTCCAGACACTGTGGAAGTGTCACCACGAGGTGACATCTAAACTACTTCGGAAGAACTGCTAGAAATGCCTGTTTCTCTGCATTGAGTACAAAGGATGACTAACTCAAGCATATGTGTCTATACTGCAGACAACAAATTCAAGGAAGAAAAATTTTACCATTTTAATAACATTTTAAGTAAGTACTGTACTAATCTGTTTACAAATAACTGTCAATATTAGTAGATCACAATACTTGCTAAGTTTCAAATACCATATGCAAGAGAACAATAAAGTTTCTTTTTTTTTTTGAAGCACTCAAATGTAAGACAGTGAAAATTAGAATACAAAGGAGGGGCAAGTTTCGCTTTTTTCTGTTATCTATCTATCCTACAATAGCGAGACCTGCTATTTCTTTTTCTCTCTCAGTTGAGAACCAGAGTCCAAGAAAGTTAGATGTAAGTCTGATGTAAGAAAGATATAAACTGTGTCCACTTCCTTAATTTGATGCCTAAACTAATATTCTGAATAGTGCAATGTAATATATAATCAAATCTTTTCAATAATCTTTATTGTCATTACTATTACTATCATTATTATTTTCACTGTTTTAATGTTGGGAACCACATCGTGGACCAGCGTTCCTTTGTGTATTTTGCATTTTACTGAATAGCCAGGAAAAAAAGTTGGACTCTGTAGAAAAAGTATACAATCGTAGTATAACACAAAAGACAACTAGAAAGAACATCTAGTTAGTTGTAGAGCACAAGGAAAATAAAGCACTGTTTAGAGCAGGCATAATTTTACAAATCAGTAATGCCTGTTGAAAGTATTTTGCAGAACTTAAGCAGACTACTGACCATAATTTTTCTTCTTAGCAAAATTCCATTTTGTATGTACTTCTGAAATAGCCAGTTAATGAATTAATGATATTGTTCAGAAATCAAGTAAGTTTCATAGTGATTTCAAGTAAAACCTTCTCTTAGGAGTAGTATTAAACTGGTCACTAGACCTATTATCTTGCTGAGTTCTTTAAACTAAAAGGTTAGTGGTGTGTACCATTAAATTTACAGACCTAGCATACAGTAAAATTAAGGACTAAGATCCATTTCTAATTTAGAATTTAGAGGTGAAAGAAATCTAAATTAAAGACTGTCTCAAAATGAACGTTTAATTAATTGGGTGTACTAAAATTAACTATATATTAAATTTAAAAAATCTTAAAAATAGTTCTGCAATAAAATGTTTAACTGATGGATTGCAACCTTATGTTAGAACATTTATTTCAGTGGCTAACATTCGATCAGTCTTACTGTGTTTAAATCCCAGCTCAATCTCAGTCCCAGACTTGGATGTTTGTCCATGCTGTATTCAGCAGAGATACAAGCCTTTACCTCTTAAAGCTATACCTAAATATAGGATGAGACACTTCAGACCTGAGTGCCGCAGTGCGTACCCTTCAGTTCTCAAGCCTTTAGGTACAGTTCAAATGCCAAATTTAAGCACAGTTGTTCTAAACAATACCTAGGAACATTACTTAATAATGGGCTTTAAGACCATAAGTACACTGAGACATTGTGTTGAATCTAGCGCTGCGTATGTACAGAAGGAGAACTGTAGTCTTAAAGGTTGAAAACAGACACACCTGTCTTTTATACAACAACGTTATAAGTCAGATCTCATTACAACTGTGTCCTCGGCTGTCCTTAATCTGAGGAGATTTGAAGGATCATTTTCCATATACACCTTTGCACATATTAAGACACAGGGTGCCCTAATCGCCAAATATAGATTGGTCCAGCCAGGGCCAGAGTTTCACCTTTCTCTCCTGAGTCAGAGCCATGGTACATTCAGGAATGCATTTGCAGGGAACAAAAAGAGAGAAAGGAAGGAGCATAACTGTATCTCCCAGCATTTAGGAAATCCAGTTTAGACTGATGCTAGTCACTCCTGCCCTGACTGCTACTCTTAGTTTTGGATATAAAGCCTGCACCATATATGTATATAATCTTTAAGTAAGTTTAAGTATGTAGGTAGACACACATACATATCTATAAAGACCTACTGAATTACAGTCTGCCTTCAATATTCCATGTAAACTTTACTCTTAAGTGATCATTGTAACCTGGCCCCAAATTTTCAAATAAATTACATTGCTCTGTGAAAAACATAACGCTTCTTTCAAACAAAACTCAGGGCAGGCTGTATGCTCCAGTTTATTCTGGAGGTGGAAACTGTGCTTAAAAGGAGTCTGTTACAAAGCTAGTTTGGTGTGTGGTACTGTTGCAAACCCACACCTGAAGCTCTGCTCCAGTCGACACTCAGTCATGTACTGACTGTCTGCACATGGCTGAGAATTTCTCCTAAGGGAGATAAACAGGGCAAGATTGTGGTTATGATCACATTGTGGTTGAAGGCTTGTTTTAGGGCCAGGTGCTAATGCAAATGCTTATGCAGAGTTTTAAAGATCATGACTGTAGTTTAGCAGTTTTCTAGTCATTGTGTTTTAGCTGCTCTTCCCATTTTATTCATCATTTTAAAAATACAGAGGATTATTGTAGAAATCTCTTACATTTTACTTTGTTTATCCCTTAAGTGTGATTCTCATCTCCATTCAATTATTTTTGAATAAATGAACTTAATTATGCTAGTTGGAATTACTCAAATGTGAGAAAGTAAGCAGTACCTTTTTGCATATAATCATAAAAAATAGATTTCATTGACCTACAAGATTAGAAATCGTGGATATATGGCCTGTGAGTGGAATCTGAATCCCATAATTAAAAGCCTAACCTCTCCATACTCTAGATAAGGACAGGTTGGCAACTAAGAAAAGTAGTGCCAAAATCCCCTTTATTGATTGAGGTGCCACTATCCCATAAGAATTGCTAAGGAATGGGGCTTCTGTGGCAGCCTGCCTCTTTCTTGAGCTTAATAACCTGTATTATATACAGGTTATTATATAACCAGCAACAGAAGTGCTTCTTGTCTGTCTGCCACATCTTCTCTTGAGCATGGTTACCTGCTCATATTTGATGGCCTCATTTCAAAGTGCAGAGGTGGTGCACTTCATCTCTGTGGCTAACTCGTCAGGCTGCAAAAGATGGGGGCTAAGTTCTCTTCCCATCCACATCTCTCACCTTACAAGAGCACTTTTCTGTCTGGTCTGAAGCTGGACCACAGTAAAATAAGACACAAAAAGTTCACACAGCCAGGAGGAGAAGGAGCAAGGAGCTGATCTCTATGAGTGTGGTTATTATGGGAGGAGGAACACGGTTTCGCTGAAACATGCTACCCCTGAGGAGCTATCAAAGGCAGACTCTTCCTTCTCCTCCTTCTCATGTTTTAAAAGAAAAGTAACTGTAACTAACTTTTTGGTGGGAATCCAATCCTATCATTTTGTGTTCTGTGTGATGGATCCCATTTTAAGCACCTCCTTGAATCTAATCTTAAATTAATTGGAGTAAAGTGGACACTTTTCCCAAGAAGACATGAGAAAGTAACTATACTAAATATGCAGAAATTCCCAGAACACTTTTTGAAATTATTTTCCTATATACTAGACTAAAAGTGTTGAGCAGTGGAGGCAGCAACATCATATTGTTTCTTCATTGCTGTGTACATCAGTATTTTCCTCTGATCTTATTGTAAGGCTGGTTTATTAACATTGATACTTGTACCAATGTTAATAAAGTATTTCCACAATGTCAGTCATAAGATTCCAAGTAAAATCTCATCTTAGGTGTGCTTCCTGTGGGGGTTACCTTATTTTCACGTCAATGTAACTACAGAGCTGGTCATTTACATACATAGTAAGTTAATGCTCCTATATCAAGAGTCTGCCATTTAAATTGATATAAGCACAGCCCTTTACTGCATGAGTAAATCCACTGAAAGTTAATGGAGTAACACATTATAAATGCCAACACAATTATGTCCTTGTCCAAACAAGTTACCTTTGTCAAGGGACCAAATATCAGAAAACACCAAAGCAAAAGTCATGAGAATATGAATAAGTAGGTGCAATTTCATTATTAGGCCTACAATAATGACTTCTTAAGTCAAGAGATCCCAATTAATCAGTGATAACTATTGCCCACATTTTTCATAGTTTTGCATTCACCCAGTTATTGTCCTTGAAAATAAAAGAAACTGATGATGAGCAGCTGTTATATGTGATCTCTGAAGACAAGCATCTTGAGGATTTGGGAAGCTGCTGTTACAGTAACAAGAACAGTTTATTTGATGCTATGCCTTCTTAGCACTTTTTGTCATTCTCTCCTGAGTGACTTTTAATTGTGCTATTTCCTCTGTATTCCAGGAATGAAGAAATGAGGACAATAGTAATTCACTTACCTTTTGGCCTTTGCCATACTCTGTAATTGCCTTAAGTAGCAGGGCTTTCAAGTTCTGACCTCAGAAGGATCCAGGCAGTCTATGTGAATGGTGTGGAAAGGCTCATAATCTTGTGATCCCACTATCCCAGACATCTATTGAGGTCTCTGAAAGAAAAGAGATAGTTTGTTATTTGAGCCACTATTATTTATTGTAATGGAAACTTTTCTGTGAATGAAATAATAATAAAAGTGAAGTGACATCTTTCCTGTAAGACGTTTCTAGGAGACATGCTTCCAGGGCTGGTACCCAGCTATATTACCTGGATGCATGCAAATTTGGAGGCTCTTTTGCAGATATTAATTGCAAATATCAGCTGTCGTGACATAAGATACATTTAGAGTCTGAAAATAAACTAACTGTGATCCAAAGTGGCCTATGTGACAGTTACTGTAATGGAAATGGAAGTGGATAAACAGCAAACTCATAGATGAGCTGTTGTAAAATTGTGACCTTCTGGTCTTCCTTTATTTCCTTATAATCCCTCACTCACTGCCTTTATGCTGTGATACTGGGCTCTCTTATTTATATTAATGTTAATTAACACAGCCTTCTTAATAATCAGCCTATCTTTGTTAAAACGAGAAGGTTGTACACAGAAAGAGATGTTGTATACAGGTGAGGACTGAGCAGAAAATGTTGTAGCAATTTGCTGAACACGGAGGCTTATTGAGGATGCAGTCCTGAATAATACACACTAGCTTTGCTCTTCCTCCTTTAGTGTGTGTAGAGAAGCCATGAATGATTCATGGTCTCCCAGCTGAGCAGGGCTTCAAAGGGGCTGGTTGTGATTGGGTGTCCTGGGTGAATTGCCGCGCTGCAGAAACGCCGGCACCCCCACCACTGGAGGGGTGAGGAAGCACTTTCATCTGGGCCTCCAAAGTGTTTCGGGTCACAGTTCACCAGGAGATAACGATGTAGATGTACATTCAGAATTAGCTGCAGAGATACCTGTGTAGTGCGGTGTGGAAAAGTGAGCCAGTTAGATCCCTAGTGGATGCTGTGAATCAATTACTATATTCTGAATACAAGGTTGGCTGCAGGGGATAAACAGATGTCAGAGAATTTTTCCCTAATAAGACCATAGTAATAGAAGAGCACTGTCAGCTTCGTTTTACATTAAAAATCTCATTTCCTCTTTATATGACCAATTTTATTAGGCCTCTAAACAAAGATATTTTATGTAACTGATAGCTGTATAATGAGAATAGTATCATTAAATTTATTTTTTTCTTTTTTAACAAAGACTGAAAGAAAAAAGTTGAAATGAATCTCACTAAAGTTGGAAAGAAGGTGTGTAATTTAGATGGCTGGCTGATCTTTTTTTCTTTCCTTTCCAGTAAAAGGGAATACTGAATGGCTAACAGCAGCCTTTTATGCTGAATCATAATCACCTGTCTTCCAGAGCAAAATATTCTTAGAACCAAAGTTGATGATTAACTTGCCCTGTCCTCTGCACTTTCTGCATATTCTGTCGGAGCGTGGAATACAGCGCTATGGTCAGAAACAAGAAACAGTTCACTTTTCAGTTAATAAAACTCAAAGCAGATCACACACTTGCAGACAGTGCCATACGCTCACTATTTTTCATAACCTTACAAAAATCCAAATATCAGGATAAAAGAGCATAGTATGTCTTTTCTGTAGATTTTGAGAGTAAAAGTGATCAACAATTAGCAATAAGCCAGTATCTATTATCTGACCTTCTCAAATAGACCATTATTACAAACATTTGCAAATACTGAAACACTAGAATACAGGGATAACTGTGGATATACTGTGTTCACAAATTGTCCACATGCTCTGTATGGCAAATGTTTTTCTTTTTTGATGGTAAGTAAGAGCTGACGCTGAGATTTTTTTAATTATGCTACTACCATGAAGGCAATGTAGCTCCATGCGGCAGAAATCAGAGTGGAATTTGGCCTTGCACTTTAAATCTTGGTTTTCAACAAATGCTTTTTAGTATAATGGTTAAACTCACAGGCATATCTCAAATGAAATCTTAATTCTGAACACTTGACAATAAAGAAAATAAAAGGAAATTGCAGAGACCAATCCGAATATTTTTGAAAAACTTGTCTAAATTCTGAGAAGCTTTATCAAGTTAAGTTTGTATGCAACAAATACTCAGTGAA
The DNA here is from genome assembly GCF_036370855.1 of Dromaius novaehollandiae. Taxonomy (NCBI): domain Eukaryota; kingdom Metazoa; phylum Chordata; class Aves; order Casuariiformes; family Dromaiidae; genus Dromaius; species Dromaius novaehollandiae. Next base: position 172,962,608 of record NC_088098.1, on the reverse strand, counting down.
TTCAATTCAGTGGAATTTGGGTAAATAAGGCATGAACAAAACCTGAAATTTTGTTCTCTGAAATTAATTAAAGCAATACAGACAAAGACATGATCTAAAACTGTACTGCTGAATTATCAAAAATTAGCTTTTGCTCTCTCCCCAAGTTTGACATATATTTGGCAGCTAAAATTCACAAGTGTCTCTGGAGACAACCACATATTGGTAGTTTGTCCCCGTTCAAGGGGTAACATAATGTCTGAATCCATAACCTCTCTACATTGAGACCTAAACTGTTCTCCAATTTGAACTTTCCTGGGATTTGACTTCATTGGAAACTTGGAAAAAACAGTGGTAACAAGAATAGTAAAACTTTTTCTCAAAACTTGGCTGTCCCTAGGGTTTCTTTTCAGGAGCAGATCTGCCCTGAATCCTATTCAGTGTGCCAGTACTTCCCCGAAGGTGAGGATTACAACCTTCCAGAGCTGTCGCTGGGCTCTTTCATTCACCAACTTTCCTCTGAAATACAACACTGCTCACTGCAATACAGTATTCACAGGGAACAGAGGGAAGGTGAGAGACAGAAACTTCTTGCAGAATGATATTCTTTCCCTTCCCATTCCTTTAAAGTGAGGAGAGTGCAATTTTAGTAACCTCAACGTATTATCGATACTGATCCACTATCTAGCATTGTTCTTATTCTGTAAGTTCCTATCTCTGTGTTACAGCTCAGTGCTAGGAAGGAAACTAACCCCTGACTTAGCTTTCGAAACCATTCTGTTAACATGTCTTTAATGGAAAGATCTGTTGTTCCTCTTAATCTGGGACAAACAGGGGAGGTCTATGTTCACATTCACATTTTGCCTTCAAGACAAGCCATGGTGTTTATTGCTGATGTGGCATAAGCTTAGGCATCCAGGATATTCAAGATGATCATAAAATAAAGTATTGAATTGTCATGGATGAGATATTTTCAAAAGAATTGTGTGACACAGACACTTCAAAACTGTGGACAAGGAAATATGCTAAGCAGCTGCATAAATTTTCTAGATAAAAAGGCTGATGTCTGTATAGTCACTAGTCGCTCTTGATTTTGAACTCCTGGTTCTTTATGTATCCCAACCTCTGTCAGATCTGCAGGATTTTTATTGTCAAAATTCCACTAGGGCTGTAGAAAACCAACCTTAATACTCGAGGAATTTGCTGCCCATAGAATGATTAAAAAGCACTAAGGCCTTAGTTGCTGTGTGCTGACTTTGAGTTTAATTGTCCTTTAATCTTGTGTGATTTCAGTCCTTTTTCATTAACCCCTCCCCCCCACACACACATACTTTGCACGTCTGTATAAACCAGTGTAGCATCTTTCACTTCAATGATATTGTGCTGAGGTGTAACAGCTGAGGGCTGAACACAAAGAAACTCCAGAATTTCCAGTATTCAGTAGCAGGGCCATGACTCTGTGGGAGTGTTGTCTCTCACTAGCGACAACTTGCCCAATAATATCACCAGCCCAGGGGAGTCCAGTGTACAATAGTATTTTGAACGGTTAAATAAAAAATAAAATCACAAAGAGAAGCAAATAACCACAACAATAATGTGGATGCTTCAGGGGCACTCATATTCAAGGGAGCTTACTAGGAAAAAAGGCCTACATGTTTCTGAATAGTGCTTTCTGCAGTATTAGGCTCGCTCCCCTTCAGTTCTCCCACAATACTTTTCTCAAATTTTCTCATGGACTTTATTCAGATTCTGTTGAATAAGCAGATTAAGGAACAGGCAGAAGAGAGTAACCAAAAGGATCTGGCAGACTCCATTTATAGGATCCAAAAAAGGCGAAGGAAGGGCTCAGAGTCAATAGGTGTGATATACATATTTGCATAGCATACCAGAAAGCAGCGCCACGTGATAGAGAGGTGAGAGGAGAACAAATGAACAAAAATCTTTCCTTTTAATGATGAGATTGACTGAAGTCATTTAACTTTCTGTATTATAAACCTTGTCAGTATTGTCTGTTGGCCCATATGCTCTTATACACACTCTTTGTAGTTTAGCTGTGAAGATCTAATGATATAAGAAAAGAAAGTCTTCTAAGACTTTATAAGAAAGAAGTTACATCTAGAATCAGAAAAATGCATATGAATTTGGGTATATGTGCATTTTCTGAAGTCTGCAAAGCTGACACATTCAGTGGTGTACTTATTTCAGATAAGTTGTATGCTTATCTAGAAGGATTCTTCCCTGGGCACCCCATGTAGAAATATGTTCAGGTCCCAAGACTGTAGTTTGAAAAGAAAGTCTTTTCTTTTATGATGAATTAACATGGCATTACCTGGAGAAGACTGAAATGATAACTGGTTTTCAACATAAAAGCACAATAACATCAACTCCTACATGTTTTAGAAGCATTGCTTATTTGAACCATCCCTATCCTTCCGATGTGCCAATTTAAGTGAGTAAATGAGGTTTACAGTCTCCTATTGATTTGTTTATATACAGACATCAAGAAGAACTCTGAGAATGGAGTTCTAAAAACTCTGGACATTGTATGAAATTCTCTCTGGTATAACATATTTGAGTACACACCTAAATTTGCTACTCATTTTCCCTCTTCCCCACCTCCTTTTTTTTGACAGACATAAACTCCTGGCTGCTCCAGTAAGACACGTTCCAGGTATGTGACTACTAAGTCTAGGATTAAAAAAAAAAAGAAAGAAAGAAAGGGGAATTGCAGCTCCAAACACAACTGGCATTTGATTAGTTTCTATCTTTGCTAACAGGTTTGAACCATAGGTCAGATACTCACTTGATATCAATCAGAAAACCTTCTTTAGACTTAAAAAGAGGAATGAAGGAATGCATATTTAGCCCAACTGAAAATCTAAATACAGGCCCTATACAAAATGAATCAGAAGGGAGACCAAACTATGATTTTACTGAGATCAAGGGGAAGCTTCTGACTCCTTTTTAGAGACAGAATTTGCAGTGCATGCTGTAGGGAATAAAATACGTGGGTTTAATTATCAACAACAGGCCTAAGGACACAATCAGATTAAATTTAAACATGTAAGAAACAAAATAAATATAGATATAAGAAGATGGGAATGGATACAAATCAATCTCGAGGGAGGTGAGGAGGAAAGGGATTAATGATTAAAATGTATATACTACTTGTTCATTCTTAGAGTCCTACCTGTGAGCATGGCAAGTATGTGTTCCTTAGACTTTACCACACTGTGTCAGAGTTTCATGAGGGATTAAAAAATAATTTAATAAATGAGTAGTTCCTCCTCAGAAATAGTGGCCTATCAACTCTTTGGGTTTGTTATGAAACTTAAATACACTATTCCTATAGTCTCCATTTTGCATTGTCTGCAGAAATACATAGTATGTGCCTTAAAAAAAAAAGTATTTCTTCTCCATTTTAAATAGATCTATTTTGGATAAAATTAGTGCCATCTGATCTGGTTTATTATAGAGCTTCTAGATATGTCCACATAGTCAAATGTAAGAGAGAGAAGGGGTCAAGCAGGAGTCAAGTTTTGAAATCCTACTTAGATCTATCATGGTTTGGGATTTTTGTGGATCCATGACTGCACCAAGTTAATTTCAGTGTGAGATACAACACAGGATTATGCCCTAGAGCATTTTCTTTTTCTTGTGCCTCTCTACTTTTTGGATGCTGTGGATTTCCCTCCTCATCTCTCCACTCTCTCTTATCTTAATTTTACTGCTTGCCTCAGCTCTTGCTCACCTATTAACAAACTATAAATGCTGTAATATGGCTTTGTGTATCTGCCCTAAGAAATCCTAAATACCTGATTTTGTTTTACTTTTTTCCCCTCTTATTATTATTATTTTGCTCTGGATGTTTTCTATCATAATGTCAACCTCTTCCTCCATAGCCTGCTTTACTCTGGTGGGCTATCACAAAAGGCAGTGCCAGATTTAGGGGCATCCTATGACCTTAATGATCCTAATCTAAGAACTGCCAGGTCTTTCAATATCTCCTTTTCCTGGGTATTATGAAGTTGTCAGCTGCAAGGATGAAGCTTTCCCACAACTGCAACAAAAGGAGAAACAGAACTTGCAAGGAGTGGGGGGAAAGGATGATCTTAAGGGATGTCCCCTGGGAAGGAGAGAGGAATACAGCTTATAGTAGGGACTTCATGATACGTAAATGTTGATCTGAGAGGCTCTGAGTGAGATACTGTGCTAATAAGTCCAATGAAAAATTTAGAATATGACGGATCAACTGTAATTAACTACATTGGAATTGGGTCAGAACACAAAATATCTCTTGTACAAAAGATAGTGCAGGATCCTCATTTTGTAGGGTTTTGATTTTAGCCAATAGGTAACAGAGAGCACCCTATGCAGATTAAAGTGCATAGGGCGTAAAATCTATGCCAGCAAGGCCAGAATCAGTCTCAGAGAACCTCTGCAAATAGGTTTGTGATTTCTCACTGGGTATAGAATCCAAAGGAACTGACAGTTTTATCATTCAAAGAAAAAATGACATGAGAAAGTGAAAACAGAACCCTCTTCATTTTTATTTTGATAAATCCAGGTGTGTCTTTATTAGATAAGAAGGCCTTGATTTAGGTACCTTTCAACTTTAAACATGTGAAATTGCTCCACTGATTTCTTTTAGCATTCAGCAGATTTCTTTGCTGAAACATGGCCTAAATCTATACAAAGTTCTATTGAAACGGTTGGAGGTGATTCTTTTTTCATTTAAGATTCAGATTCTGACCTCAGATGCATAAACCAGTGCTTCTTTACTCTCAATTTTAGTATGTGTACATATATGAGCCTGGCTTTTGCTTTGTATAATTTTAAGATTACGTATAAGTAAGAAATACGTGTCTGATATCTGATGAATCAGTACCTCTGAACAACGCAAATAGCCCACATAACTGAAAAAGCATCTTTTTGCAACTATAAGGTTGCAGTAAAACCTTCGGTTTTATTTTATTTTTACAAATCCTAACATTTGAGATATTCCCCCTGAGGTTTTGTTTTTTTCTCCTTCTGAATATATACATTTTTATATTTGTTTGGTTACTAAGACTGAGGCTTCAGACCAAGGAATAGGAAGTTGCAGCCTTTCGACAGCCATTGCTTTATTCTTCTATCATAAAAAGGATCCTAAGTAAAGAACAGCAGCAGTGACTTGCATCGCTTCTGGGCATTTTTTTGTTCTTGTGATCTAAAGTCCACTTATTGTGTTTTCTGTTATTTGGAGGTCACCAAACTTTGATCACTAGGGGGTAGTGTGGGGCTTTTCCTTGATCTAAGCTATCACACTCTTCAGCCTGATGTTTTTTGAATGTATATATGAAAAGCTAACTCTAAATATCATATATCTATGCATATATCTATGCATAATGTTCAGAAATTCCTGGATTCTAAAATCATATCACATTACCAATAGAGATTAAATGCATATCATTCTGTTCACTGATTGCTAACGTCACTTTACTCACCAGCAAGAGCCAGGTATCGCAAAAGTCTGTTAGTCCTATTCATTTTCTCTCTTCTCCCACAACACATAAATATACACACGCACAAAAACAGTCATGCATACGCTTATATTTTGGAACCACTGACAATATATTAACAGATTTAGAATACTGCAAAATTGTGACCCTGTATCCCATATTAATATTTAATCAAGTGCTCACCATACATTGCAAGTTAGTCTCAGAAAATTAATTAGCCCAAAAGATGCTTGTCCTTTAAAGGGACTGTAATCCCTTTTGAAAATGTAAATGAGATAATCCTTTGGCGGCTACAAGCAACTGTTCATTTTATTCCAACTGTGAGGTTTTCAGGATGTCGGTAGAAACCTGTCCCATGTCATTTGAGTTTATTGGTTATAAACTCACCATCTAAAGGATCTCATGAAAAAAGCAAGAGAATTTGCTCCTCTTTCTTTCAGAACACTTTTTCCTTTGCTTAAATCTGAACATGACCTAAGAAGGGAATGAAAAAACCCCTTGGGGACCCTTCCTTTTCCATTCTTCTTAATTGATTCCCTTGTTATGAGGAGACTGAAAGGCATTCTTGAGATCAAGGAAGGTCTAAGACTATTTGAACACATTGTGAAGAAGACAATTTGGGAAAGGACAGATTTCAAATATATGGATTTGTTATCCTCCTACCTACCACTCCCTTTCTAAATCAAGATGGCTGCATTTCAGACAGTTATAGATTAGATATTCCTGTTTGTTTCTGATGGAAATGTAGGGCTAGAAATATTTACTTTCCTGGTTACTGTGAAGGATTTTTAGGCCACTACCTCAGCGAATTTCTTACTTAAAAATTGACTTATCTCTGCTTTCAAAATTTGGAGGTTTTCTGATTGATATAACTTCTCCTATCTAAGTATTTTCCTTTGGTGTAAGTGTCTGCTGTGTGGTTTGGTGCCTGAGCAATATGGAACAGATTGTCTGTTTTTTTCTTTCTTTTTTTTTTTTTTTTTTGACTACTGACAGTTGGTGTAAGAGATTATATTATCTCTTTCAACCTAATAAATGCTATTTCATCTTCCTAAAGCCCTTTCCTCTGTATATCCTACTACATAGGCCATGAAGGACATAGACAATAACTAATCCTGTATGTAACCAGCCTCCCCTTGGAGGACTCCACTAACACTTTTCCAGAGTCCAGTCTCAGTATGGACTGATCCTAGTTCCAAAGCTCTCTAAGGACCCATTCCCACAAACCTCTCCAAAATCTGAATATTTTCACTCACAGAAGTAGCTCCATTAAAGTTAGAGCTGTTAATGAGACGATAGACTTGAAGTATAAGAACTCTCATTGGAAAAGTCGATGCATGAAAATTCAGAATAAAAGCATTTGATTTCGAGCTGTGTTGGAAAACTATTTCAATGCATTTTAAATCCATTGCCATGTCTGCCACTTATTATTTTTGTTCTGCTTGTTAACATGGACAGATGATCAGTAATAGCTCAAGGTATACATGTAAGAGAGAAGCCTGGGAGCTTAGATTTTTTATTCCATGGTGTTGAATGAGTTCTAATTTTCAGAAGCACAATGATAGCATATTTAGGTGAGTCTGCATCTGTAATACAGATGTATCTGTAGCAGCCCTAACTCCAGCTCTATGTCTTTTCACTTTGTGAAAGTGAAAAGTGGGAATAAATATGATTTTTTTTTAATAACAAATAATTTATTTTGTCCTGTGCTGCTTTGTTTTACTTCAGTGTGTAAAGACAAAATTGAGTGAGATTCTGCAGCATAATTCTTCTAATTTAAAAGACATATGAAGCATATCTCATTAATAAATCTGTGATAATCTCTAAACACAGATCCCTTTTTTCAGTCTCCCACTGTAAGAATTAGCTTTTCCTATAAATGGTGAAGAAGTAGCTGTGTCTCTCTTATATTTTTCTATTTTGAAAGTATAAGTAAGGACATTAAAAAAGAGTTGATTTAAGGCAAAAGTAATAGCTGGTGACCAGATAAGAATTTTCTACTTTCTGTTCCTCTTCCTCTTCTGGCCCATCACATACTCAAACCCTTCCTCTTGTTCTGGGTAATTTATTTTGTGTCGGCATCAGTTTTACACCCCTCTAATTCACTGACTGCCAGGTTTACAAGATTATGTACAATGGTTTTGTGTGGTGGACAGGGACTCAGTGATCTGAAAATGTCAATTTGGACTTAAACCAATGGCCTAAAGCTACGAGGTTAGTGCAATTTTGTCTGAGCCACAAAGCACTTACAAGTGTTGTCTTCATTAAATGGAATTGTGTTTTCAAAAGACGGGAATATTAGCTGCCTTTTACAGCACTCAACTTTGTGTTTGGCAACAGGGAACCCCCTACCCCCAATACGCTGAGATACAGTGAGAAATTCAGGTTGTGCTACCTTTAGTGGTTTATCTTGTCTAAGCTCTCCAACCCACTTTCCAAAATTGCAGAGGATCTTGATAAAAGGCAGTGAATTTGACACTGTCGTATCAGTGTTCTCCCCAAGGTGTTAAAACATGGGTATAAAATCACTGAAAAGCAATCACCAAGCAGTCAGGTTACAGCTTTGGACAATCAGTGTCTAAATCCATAGAGCAATTTGAGTTACTTACACCCTTTTCCCTCCACCTTTTTGACCTGCTTCCCCTTGTGCTGTGAACAGAAGTGTATTTTTTGCTTTTAGACTTTTGTGAACTGTGTTGCATGGGAAGTTATGTGAGGTCACAGGATGAGAGGTTCACCTCCAAATAACTCCATGCAATCTGATGTGACACACACATTTAAAAAGCACTTCCTGAGCTTTTTTTCAGCAAGAAGAAATACACTCTGGGTAGCACAAACCCCAGACAGTTAATGTCAAATATCGAAACCATCTTCCAGCATATCAGAACATACTTATTCCTGACTTAGAACTCAGTGAAAACTCATCTCTTTTTTTTTCTCAGTTCACCAGCTTTTAGCCTGCCTTAAAACTCTTGTTTCTCTCCTTCTATATTGTCATATTGAACTCTTTTCTCTATTGCCTTTTGTTTAAATTTCAGTGGTATCACTGAGGCTGTATGATACACCAGCCCATAATACACCAGCATATCTGAAAAGATGCTCTTTCATACAGAAAAAAGAAGTCAAAATGGTGAAGCAATCACAGAATCACCAAAGAGATGACATTGGAAGGGACCTCTGCAGATTATCTGGTCCAACCCCTCTGCTCAGGCAGGATCAGCTAGAGCAGGTTGCTCAGGACCTATTCAAGTCAGGTTTTGAATATCTCCAAGGACAGAGACTCCACAACCTCTCTGGGCAGCCTGTTCCAGTGCTGGACAAAGAGTTGTTTTCGTACATACAGGTGGAACTTCCTGTGTTTCAGTTTGTGCCCATTGCATCTTGTCCTGTCACTTGGCACCACTGAAAGAGTCTGGCTCTGTCTTCTTTGCACCCCCACATCAGATATTTACACGCATAAGAACCCCCTGAGCTTTCTATTCTCTAGGCTGAAGAGTCCCATCTCACTCAGCCTGTCCTTATATGTCAGATAATCCAGTGCCCTAATCATCTTCATAACCCTTCTCTGGACTTGCTCCAGCAAAGCTATGTCTCTCTTGAATTGGGGAGCCCAGAACTGGACCCAACACTGCAGGTGTCATCTCACCATTGCTGATTAGAGGAGAAGGATCTTGACCTGCTGGCAATACTCTGCCTAATGCAGCCAGCATGCTGTTGTCCTTATTTGCCACAAGAGCATGTTGCTGGCCCATATTCAACTTGCTGTTCACCTGGACAACAAAGCTGCTTTCCAGCTGACTGGTCCCCAGCTTGTACTGGCACAAGGGGCTGCTTCTCCCTAGGTGAAGGACTTTACACTTCCCTTTGCTGAGCTTCATGAGGTCTCTGTCTATCTCTCCAGCCTGTTGAGCTCCCTCTGAATAGCAGTGCGTTTATCTGGTTTATTAGCCACTCCTCCTAGTTTTGTGTCATCTGCAAACTTGCCTAGAGAATCAAGCTAGAACAAGATCAGATGATTATGAATCCCTGGGATAAGTTTTCAGGCAAGTTACCACAATTTTAATGATTCTAGCAGATACTTTCTCAGAGCTTTGTTAAGAATGAACTTGCCATAATTGACATCATGTGCAGATCCACTTTCTGCAAGGTTGCCATTATATCTCTGAGTGAATTGTCTGACTTGGACCACAGTTTCACATTACTCACAGCTTTGTGAATAATGATCGAAGTGACCCTGCTCCTTGACCCAGGCAGCTTTTTCCAGACCCCATGCCAGCAAGTATCAGTGTATTTCTGTTGTGCCAGCACAGCTGTTCATGAGGATGCTCAAGTAGCCACATTACTAAAGAGTGCAATTTAATTTAGCCTTCCAGAAATGAACTGGAAGTGATGGTGGCTATGCACTGTTCTGTGTCATCAACTCTTTCCAAATTTTCAGTCTTCTGAGCCCATATTGGTATTTATTTGTTATTTGGTACTCTGTGTTTCATGCTTCAAGGTCTCATAAGCATTATACTTTACAGCATGCCATACAAAAAATAGTGCCATGTAACCTGTTTACTTTGATTCCAAATTCTCTAGCTTTCAAAAAAAAAAAAAAAAATAGCTTCTAGCAAATCAGCTCCTCTCAGGATCTGAAGATTTTAAACAATGGACATGTTCCAGCTGCATTTTCTCTCATACAAGGATAGGTATTTTTTGGAACTAACACAAGCAAATGTTACCAGCTCTCAACTGAGATATCAATTATAGTTTAGATATTGAAACTAGTAGCTGCAGAACGAACAAATATATATTGTGTGTGTTAACAGGTACTTTATGTTCCACAGCCTTACAATACGTTTCTTTGAAAATGATCTTCCCATGGGCAACCCAACCTCCATTAGTTTCAATCCATTGTACAGTCAAAATCTCCATCTCCATTTTCAAGTGCCTGAATCCAGGTTCTGTGAAACTTTAAGTATTCGTAAAGAAATATCCTGTCATTTTTACAGTTGTTGAACTAACATCTGTTAAAAGCTGATCACTTTGTTTCTGTTACTGCAATAGCAACAAGCTGTGTTTGTGGTACAAGCCTAGATTCTAACGGAGGTCTTAATTTTCTTGTTGGCTCTTGAACAGCAATTATGCAGGACAGATAGGGAGAAATATTACTGTTCTTTTTAGCTCGTATGAAGAAAAGCAGCAATTTGAATAGAATAAAATATCCAGCAACTAAACTGTTGGAATTTGCTTATGGTCTTTGGTGGAAGTCTGTACAGCTGTTTGAGTATCTGCAGTGATAGGGAAGCTTTTGCAATATATCAGTGGCATAGTCAAAACACCATATTTATAAGATGAGGTTTTGTTTAGCTCATTTACCCCTGCTTCTGAGTTGTCAGCTTTATACATACTCAGCTTGAGAGTGTGTGTGTTTTTCTTTTGCGCTCTAGCCTGCATTTCAAATCACATACATGCAAGAGCCTATTTGGTGTGCATTTTACAATCTTTTAATATATAATTTAGACCTGTTATATACTTCATATACTGCATGATGAATGTATGAAGAAACCAGTATAACTTATGCTTCATCTATTTATGCACTTTCTGCTGTAGATAACATGCAATATGATACAAGAAAACAAGGCCACTCTCTTTCTTATATAGATAAATATTCCCTAAAAATCTCTGAGCTTAGCTTCAGCTCTTCCATTGCAATCTTTATTTAAAACATATATTAACTGTCAGAAAGATCACCAGTTTGCTGACAGCACAGCTATAACTGAGCTTAGAATATAAATTCTTTAACTAACCAAGCAATTGACAATAGGGTTGCAGCAGGGGTGACAGCCTTACAATATCCATGGAGTATTGTGATTCCTTTTACTGGTGTGAAAACAGGTTTTTATTCTTCTAGGTGTATCTGTGCTGCTGGTTTTCTTCTGAGATTTGCTTGAAAACATTGTGGTAAGTGACAGAAGACTGCTGTACGACATATTTTCCTAAAGTGGAACCCATTCTGGTGGCAGAATTGTTCCCTATGGTGTGGGCACTGGATGCAGTCCTTGAAAATACACTGTTGATGAGATCCAGTTTCTCTGGATCTACAGATATTTCAGGTCATACTAATATGGGGCTGACTAAGAGGACAGGGGACTTGAAGGAGACAGGTGCCTCTCTGAGTGGCAGATGGAAGCCACTCACCATATCATGAGGTTTCTCAGATGGCACTAAATGCCTTTGGTTGAACAGCTGAATCCCACCCTATACGATCTGGAACATCTGGTGCTGTGATCCAGATTGAGGCATCTTTGCTGCATGATTGGTGCATAAAGGTATGCTTAAAGAAGGCTCAATGAGAATGCAGTGAAACTCTGTGACTTGTCCTGTCAGAGGAAATCAGACTCAAGATCAAAATAAGAGCATTAGAGACAAGTGATTGTCTCAAAACCTAGTATCCTACATCTTTCAAGGAAAGTGAAAAGGACTTGATGCCCAAAAGAAATTGCCTGGATAAATAAGAATAATTTTCAATAAAAATTCACAGAGAAGAAAAATATCCTGTTAACAGTAACAGAAAATAACAGGTCAGGAATTAGTTTAGAATCATATTAGAATCCTCACTTATACTGTTGTTCAAATACCCTCAACTTATAAGGAATGGCATAAGCCTTGTTGTTGAATTTATGGGACATTGACCAGTTATTCATTTCTTTGGACAAGTGTCCAATTTGTATTTTGAGCTTGGATTTACTTCTTGTTGTTTGTGAGCTGCCTGGTGCCATATGTCACTCATAAATTTCTTCACACAGAGGATGCCTATAGTTAGAAACTTATTGTCTACAATGAAACCTATCATGAACAGATACTCAGAGGGCCAACAAAAATCAATTGCTTAAGGGAAATATGTTATTAATAACATTGGACAACCATGCCATCAATATGTTTCCAAATACTTTGGGACAGTTCTAGAAAATAGAGGCTGCTTAAAAAGGTGGCCTATTTGTATGGAGTTTACTATACACATTTTAACACCTTCCTCGGGAGACCTGTGGGAGGGGGCCTGGTACGGTCCAAAGTGTTTTAGTAATAGTCAGAATGGTTTTGGAATGACTTAGTTCTCATGTATGTATACATGTCTGACAAGAATATCAAGATCAGATACAGAAGGCCTGTGGTGACAGTGGCAGTAACGAAGAAGAAAATACGTCCTCCCCCCTCCCCCCAAAAAAGTGATGACATACAAGTGCATACCTTAGTGAAATTATCTTGTTTGCGAGTATCTGGATGCATAATTCATTTTCCACCTTCTCACAGTTCTGCTCTCTCACAGTATGGGCTAAAACAAAAGGTATAACCAAAATGGGAATATATTAGCAAAGTAAGCTAAGGAATTGAAGATAATGCCCCCAAATCATATTTAGTGTTACCTACTTTAGAATTAATAGTAGCAGGTCTTGCATTAGATATCTAAAGAAATTTGAAAGCACACACTATGTCTACATTAACATTTTGCTTTGGATTGGGAGGCTGATTTTGAAGTGAGTTTCCAGGTCAGCTCAATTTACCATGTTTTGGTTCTCGTCACAAAATGGTCTCAATGACCAAACTGTCCCGATCCAATATCGGGGGGGTTTCGTTACGATCCCAAGGACGAGATTAAGATGCTAAAACCAGTCAAATATCGTACAACCTTTTAACTTTATTTTCCACAAAGTGGGGAGAAAAGGTGGGGAAAGGCGAAGGGGAGGAGAGAGAGAAAAAGAGAGAGAGAGAGAGAGAAAGGGATATCACCACCCGTGGATCCAGCAGCGTCCTGTTGGTCCTCTTCACCCTGGGTGTAAATTTTGGTGAAGCGCGTGCAGTAATTACAACTCGAGCAGGGTCCGACCCCAGGTTTCTGCTGAAAAGTTTGGAGTCAAATCAAGGCAAATTAAATAAATAAATTGTAATGAAACGCGTGCAGTAGTTACAGCTCGAGTTGGGTGCCTCTGAAGAGGGACCCCGAACAAAGAAATCCCTGGGCAGTTATACTTTCCAATCTAAGCTCTCCACCCTTCATGCAGTAGTTTGGACCAATAGTAATATTTAGGTCTGGGGTCTCCTGCTCCTTATTGGGTCCCTAGGTAGGTTGTTTACCGTTGTGGTTTCTGCTGACAGATGCGTTTTCATTCTTTGGGTCTTGCCCTTATCTCTCAAAGCCCTGACAATTTATTACTTCCCCAGCAGTGACGGTAGGTGTTATTTCCCAAGGTCCAGACAAAGGGAATATGATCTGGACCCCACGATAGCCCAGACCCCCCAATCAGCATTGTTTCCGCAGCAAGAGGAGGCCCTGCTCCCCAGGGTCCCAGTGCCCAAGCAGGCCTCACTTCAATGCCTTGACATCCTTCCTCCCAGAGCGTGAAGCATGGGAATGCAAACTGCTGGTAACCCCCTTGTCTTTCCTGCCTGCACCAGCTCTGGGGCCCTTTCTCACTGAACTAGGGAGTGCGGCCTAAGGCTTCAGCAAATTTAGCTACTCATGCTAAGCAAGCTTTATAGAAGTTGTGCTAAGCAGCAGTAATTTACAGTCCAGGTCCCAAAGTCTCTGCCCGATCATGGTCTGGTTCAGCACAGGCTTGGTGTGTCCTGAATGGTCGCAGGGAGACCATTTCGGGGGTCGCAGCAGCTCAGTCCTGTTCCCGCCGGGAACAGATGGCTTGTTCAGGGTTATGGTTTGCTTGCACCTTATGTACCAAGAAATGTTTAAGGCAAAAGTTCACTCATCTGTCCGCCACACAAACTGGATTCAGCTTTGATGAAATTAAACTAGAAGATGTGGTTCAATTAATGCACAACAATCACTTTTGGGCAATCACTGCAGAGAGAGCAGCTCCCTGGGGGCTGGGGTGCTGCCAGGACCCGTCCCACTGCCCTGTGAGGGAACAGGGCAGCAGGGGCAGCTGGGGCAGCCCCAGCCCCGGACATTGGGCACCGCAGTGGGGCTGAGACTAGTTTGAGGCCAGGCCAGGCAGTTGCCCACAGGCTGGGGTCCGGATCAGTGGGGCCCATGGCCAGGTGCGGTCCCAGCTGTGGTGCAGTGGGAGCTGGAGCTTAGGTCAGGCCCAGTGGGAGAGCCCCAAGTGGCCCAAAGGAAGGGAGTCCAGTCCCCACTGAGGCCTCTCACTCTCATCACAGCAGGTCTCCTCAAGGTCACCACCTGGGCTCCCTCTGAGCTAGCCCTGAGCCCAGGCAGGCAACCCCCAGAGCAGTGGGAATGTGCCCGAGGCCCTTGCATAGCTCAGGGGACTGGACTAGGGCTCGTATGAAGTAAAACCCACAAAATTCATGTAGTGTGACAGTGGTTTCACTCTACAGATCTTCTTCACAGATTGCACTGCATGACTTGCTAATGTGTGATTGCACCACACTTACTTGCCTTAGTGTTTGTAGTGTCTTTGCAGAACAAAAGCAGACAGATTCATCCGACCAAATGTAAATATCCATGATAGCTGCATCTAAGCTAGTCACTGTGCTTCCACTGTGGTCAGTGAAGAGAAACAGGGCCTTCCTGAAATAGTTTAGATGAATTGCCCCAAATTCTGTAGAAGTGACTGTTTCTCTGACTGAAAGGGGAAACTAGGATGATTAGCTCAGATGTGGATGTATACATCTAAAGTTACATAAGACTACTCTCATACAGGGCAAAAAACCAGGCATGAACTTGCAGAAAAGCACAGCTACAAAGAAAGATTTTAATAGAAAATACCCGTGGTTGTTACCAAAGCCTCCTTTAGTTGAAACGCAAATACACAAGACAGAAAATGATAACATCATCTGTTCCAGGCAACATAGAACAAGGCCATGAAGAATCCTGAAATTAAGAGGGGATGTTATTGACATTTCCCAAAGAAAAGCTGAGCGTTGCACGTATGCTTATCAAAATGGAATAACTCTTAGTACACTGAAATCAGTAATTCATAGTCACTTTGTGCATACACAGCACAAAATAGTGTGACTGAGAAAAGGGACCCTTCACAGATTACTGGGGATGTGAATGCCCCCAAACTAGCCTCAAGGTGGCTCCAACCATTTATTTCCTCAAACAAAACAACTGATTTAATGACTAGGAAGGCTCACTTTGAATGCCGTTGGCATAGAAAACATGTAGTCCAGTAACTCCTTAAGATTTATCACAAGTAAGCAGAGCCAAGTTCTATCATTCTCAGCCTATTAGTTGTCCTTAGGGGAATCATAAAGCTCACTACCTTTATACCTGTAGTTGAGAACTGAAATAGAAGCTGAAGTACAGTTTGAAAATACAGCTGAACCCGTTTAATGACTCTTTCATGCTTATTCCTTCACTATTCATACCAGGTATTTTTCCTTATAGCAGTTCTAGCATTTTTGGACCCCTTATTGAACCAATTAATCTCTTTAAAACAGAAGATAGCCTATTTTTCTAATCTTTCCCTCCCTCAAAAAAAAAAAAAAAAAAAAAAAAAAGAGTTTTCTGCTGGATAACTTCAGGGAGCACCAGAGCTAGCACAGGGGCCAGACTTCCGACCTGGAAGCAAGGGCGAGGAGGAAAGAAGAACTAGGAAAAAGAAGGGTTAGATTACCTGTTCAATAGGCTCAGCTACACTGTTGAGCTGTATCCCGAGAGTGTAACAGCATTTGTTGGCTTTGGCAATCTTCTAAGTCAGCAATGCCACCAAAGAAAATATCTTGTGGAACTACATCATTAGGGTTTGCAACTAAATGGGCAGCTGGTGATGATCCTCTAAGACTTCTTTCAGAGAATGACTCAGGTAGGTTCTTAATCACATCATCTGGAGAGTTAATACTTATCAGAGGTGTGACTTTATATTCAATCATTAAATCACAGAACAAAGCCATGTATCTGAATCACAGAACTTTCTCAGTGCCTTGGTCTGGACTAGAAGAGTGCTTTCTTGTTAGTCCATATCCACACTAGCTTGAACAGCATTTCTCTTGCCCTTTTCAGACTTAAAAATAAATTAACAGTTGCTCCGGCTAGAGGAGGAATTAGACTGAACTCTCAGAATGGCTTTGACTTTTTAATCTGGTATACTGCATGGCTGCACAAAAACTTACAAGAGGTATGGGAAAGAACTGGCCCAAACAGTAATCCCAGGCTTACCATGGCTCTGGGCACCTTCTGAATTTAAAAGCAAGAGATGCCTGCCCATGTTCTCTGTCTAAAACCAGCAGAGTTAGAAGCCAGAAAACCACAGAAAACAGTAAAGTGAGTAATGAAGTATCTCATGTCAGGCCTGCGGGAGAATCCACTACCTGTTTAATATTCACACTCATAAACTCCTCTGTAGATCTGGATGCCTAAAGTTCAATCCTTATAATGAAAAACTGAGAATATGGGTGGAAAGAGAAAGAGCACACAATTAGATACAAAAGGAGAATGACCTCACAGCTCTGAAGTTGGGATATGAACCACGAGACCTCAACGTGATTATTCTCAGGTCTTTCCTATATGAAGCGTAATATACTGGTTGCACTCAGGGAAGAGTGTGTGGTCCTACAGGCAGGGTTATGGAAAGAAGGATGGTTCTGAAACTGATAGATCGTAGGTAGGTGCCATGCAGCTCAGTGCTGTCAAGACTTAGGCATGTTTCTCATGCGTTACCGAATGCTCCTTCAGGTGCTCCCATAGTTAAGAACAACAAAGCTGAAGACTGTTGCACCTGAAGAGTCATTTATATGGGCTTATTTGCAGTGAGTATATACCTCTAGAGTGTGTATGTCTACATGCAAAGTCCCTAAAATTCCCCATTTCTCTTGAGTTACTATAAGGCCTACCCTATCTCAGATGTAGATATCTATGGTATAGACATCTGAAGTTAAGGAGTCCTCCCTCCAAATTTTCTGCGGGTTTAACTCATTTTAGTATAAAAACATGCATCAGAATTCCTTCTCTGTTACATAAATTCCTCATTTGCCTCCTTTCTTAGAAAGTGCATAATCACAGCTTGCATAGTCAACGGGCCAGCATCAGAAATATCAGATACTGGCGTCATATGAAATAGCAAACACTAACGATGTTTATAGAAGACATTAATGTGTGCTAAATTTATTCAGAGGTTGTTGTCTCTGTTGAGTAGCAGCACAGTACAAGTAAATATGAGCAGAATGGATTTGCACAGCTAAATAAAGTTAGAGAGCAAGCTCTGATCTCCAGACGGAATGGCATGGGATGGTTTGTTTCCATGATACTCAAGGTGATACTCCCTAGAACAGCCTGGCCACATCCACATTACCACATCATTTGGACCTGAATGTCCTCCAGGTCTTATTTATTAAACCTATGGTCCTAAAACCGTAACTATTTTCTTTTTTCTTTTTCAATTCAAAGTGTCTGAAATACTGTGATGGACAGATGGCAGATCCGAAGAGTAGGTTTTTTTATAGTATTAAACTGGGAGCATGTATTGCATGAGGTGTGAGGCATGAGGGCATGCAGGTAGGGTGTCTGAGTATGAAAAACATACTGGAATAGTGTTGGAAGATTTGCAGTGTGAGGCAGGGAGAGCCAAAATTGATGCATTCTGGTCCATACTGACTTTTGGGAATAGTACCTGTAGTTTGGGAATAGTATTCCCAGAACCACGCTCGTGCATTGTTTGGAAGACACATACCTGGAGAGATCCCAAACAGGTCAGATAGTGAGCTTAGCAGTTAAGCAATGCAGAGAATTGGGTATGAAGTCCACACATATGTGTGTGTTTGCATAACAATTAAGCATCACATACTTTTCAGCTATAAAGATATTCATAGTATCAGGAAGGAAATAAAGGTTATGCTGACTATTAAAATATGTTATAAAAATAATATTTTCCATTGATGGAAGCCTATTAGATGCACTTGACCATATTATGATGGGGTCGTATCTCACCTAATATTGGTATTCTACAGTGTAGATTTCTACATATAAATTTATCACCTAAGGCTCACATATTAGTCAAGGGAATAACACACACTTTTAAAGTGTATGTTCATATCCCCTATTTTTTATTTCTAATTTAAGATGAGATGATGGTGCCCTTTAAATGCTTTCTGTCTTTCTATTAGAAAAGATCATCTAGACAGATAGCTCAAATGTTGATGACCACACCGTAAATATTTACATTTGATCAGATGAACCATGCTCTAGGTTTGTTTTCCTAAGAACATCATAATTGTTTCTCTCCCTTTTCCTCCAAATAGTAATTGAAATGATCTTTCACCCTGTGCTCCTCCTTCTCATCAGGCTTTCGACTGGTGGGTTTTCAGCTGACACAGACAAGCTGTGTATTGACTCAATTACTGATTTATATACTTTCATTGATTAGGCAGGAGATGTCACAAGGGGATTTCATAACACTTCAGAGTAGCTTTGGGTGCATGTGTTCTAGTCATCTACTGAATGATCAAATTCCCATTAGCTCTAATTCATCCATAACTTTTTGTTCTTTGTGTAGTGGATTTACATCTGCCTGCTTGACTGTCTGGATGTAGTGCACACTGGCACAGAAAAGTGCTGCGTGGCAGAACTTTTTGGAGCTAATTTCATCCTTTTCAGCAAAAAAACTGTAATGGCAGTCACTGGTACCTGTTATTGTACATGTGGGTACATACAGATTGCATATGAATATTTCTGAAAGAGATCAGAGAAAATCACGTATTAGTTTTAAGGGAAGATTTACGTAATTTTTAGGGCATGCAGCTTTCCTGCCAACAGAACCACAAACAGTATCATGCTTGCAAAGAGAAATGAACTGCAATCTGTTTTCTGGTACAGATATTAGTGAATCATTTCTGGATCTTATTATAACTTTCAATTATATTGGACAAGGTATGTCATTGCTAAATCAAAGGCAGAACACATTTATGTCTTTATCTGTACCTAATATTTAGCGTAGGAAGTTTATAAAAAAATTGCACATGGGTCTCCATCCTCTCAGGAGACAATTTGAAAGAGTTCCATTTCCTCACAGAGGTCCTTGGTTAGCTTTAAACAGAAGCAGTATGATTTGAGGCTGATAACTTTCTCGTACATCTTATCTCTCTGTTTAGTTTTCCATTTTTTCACCAAGAATTTGATGAGGCTTCACTTACTGGCAGGGCAACCCCTTTTTCTCCTCTGTTAAATACGATGTCACTGTTCTTGGAAAAAGTGTTTATATGAAAGATCGTTGCATTTCTCAGGATTTTTTTTTTCTTATGTGTGGGTTCATTCATTAAATTCTGATGGAAGGCCTTCATCAATTTTTATACCTGGCTGATCGATTTAAGTTTTTTCCACTCCTGTTGATACTGCAAAAAGAGATAATGTGACTGAAACAGATATATTTATTACATCCTAATGCAGGTCTAAGAGTTAAAAAAAAACATATCTTTTTCACATCTAATACTTGGAAGACTCTGGTTTGGTTTTGGCTGCTTTCAGCTCTACTTTTAGAACTAGATTATCTGTAGCAAAGTTACTCATCAAGAATTTGTATGGTCACACAGTAAATTTCCTTTTTATTATCACTGACATTTGTACTGTATCCCAACTTTGACTTTCATCTTATAACAAATGTGCTTCTTTGTTGAATCTTTTATCTCTTAGTTTCCATGTAGCTTTTTT
Source organism: Dromaius novaehollandiae (assembly GCF_036370855.1). Lineage (NCBI taxonomy): Eukaryota > Metazoa > Chordata > Aves > Casuariiformes > Dromaiidae > Dromaius > Dromaius novaehollandiae. Next base: position 172,942,520 of record NC_088098.1, on the reverse strand, counting down.
CATGCAAATAGTCTTGCTGTGAGGTCAGTGGCTGCTATCACCCTTACATAACCAAAGATACCATTTATTCTGCTTCAGAATATTCCTGATTTGGATCATGAATGTCAACATCTGATACGTTGTTGTTTGTATCCTCTTGGTAACGACTTGGTGATAATGAGCTACTGCCTTTCTGCTCCACGGGTGTGGATGCTGCCATCCATCTTTTTCATTGAGGCATTTCACACTTCTAAATTTGCACATTATGTATTGGACTTAGCCAGAAGCTTTAGTTCAGGTCAGCTAATATAAATTCTCTCATTCTGCAGGAGAGCGGTACTCCAGACTTCATATAGGAAAGAAAATAGATTTTGGAGCCAGCTAACTTCTTTGTAGAAAACAGGTTTGTTTGCTACCCAAGTACCTAGCTGTAAAGTATTTCATACCTTTGTAAAAGGCCATTCAGCATTGCAACCGAATAGTTTTATATTATGAAATTGTTAAATATACCTAAAATATTAAGCAAAAAAACTTTGGGGAGTAGTAGATTTATGAAAAGAACTGACATGATTCTGGAATTATGCTTTGAAGTACATTTTTTAATGAAATGAACATGATACTTTCATCCATATTCAGTGGACTTTGAGGTTGAGATTTATGTCTGTGAACTTTAGCCATTTCAAAGTTAGGCTTCTAGTCATAAAGTGTGCACTCTACTAATGTACACTCTACTACACTCTACACACTAATATACTCTAACCAGTGTAAAGCAGAGAGACAGGCAATTCCGGAAGTTATTTACTACAGAGAAAGGTATTTAGCAGATTACTCACTGTTTGGAGTTGTCCATGTTTCTTCTGTGATTGTAGAGAAAGCTTAGACAACTGGCATATTCTAACTTACTGATGTACAGATAACTAAAATCAAGTCAAAAGAATCACCTACCTAGTATCAAGATAGGACTATGGCGACAATTTTGAAATATTTGAAAGTATCCCAGTAAAGCCATAGCTGGAACACAGTCATCAAAATTGAGATCACTGAGGTGCATAGCTCAGAAGTAAACAAGTTACTGTAATATTGGTATGGAAGAAACTAAGACAGAATGGGCAGAGTTCTCTTGGGATTTCTTTTATTTGCTTTCCCATACCTGTTATCTTACAGCCATCTGGCTACAATGGTAGGTATCCTACAGTTAGCTCACCCATTGGGACAATATCAAAGACTAGAATATATACTACAACACTATTAGATTATTTATCCAAAGCTGAATTTCTCTATTTCTGAATTCTAAATTTAAATATATTGTGGGTTTTTTTCTAACATTAAAACATTGGGCTTTATTCTCAATGGGCTTGGCAAGGAGAACAACGTTTTATAGTTTCAGACAAAATGTAGCAATTATAGCAAGGTGCAGTCCTTTGAGATAAGCATTTGTAGCTGGTAGATTACCATGAAAGTAAGGGTATTTCAGCAGAGCCCCTTCCCCTCCACACTCCGTCACTTTCCATTACTGACAATCCATTGGCATGGTGAGCGTGGACAAAATTCCCTGCACACCGAGAGCTTGGGGATCTCATATCTGTTTGTTAAAGTAACAGTAGCATTTAATCAAAAGAAAAATCCATCCTCCATTAATAAATAATGTATACATCTAACATTATAGTCAAGCAAGAAAATACAAACGGTTCCAGTAATTTGAGTGTGATGTTTGCCCTTTGTAAAAATTTAGAAATACTGCTGACTTATAAGGACATCACGTTCATGATGTTACATTTAAGGTTATATCGAGTCTAGGGCTTCCATTATGGATCCATACACAATTCAGAGATAAAAAATGTCTCTGGAGCTTTAACTTGGCATATAGGGCTTCAGTCAGACAGGAGTCTGTTAAACAATTGCACATTGTTAAGCACTAAATGTTGCTTCATAAGACTGTGTGGATGGAAAGTGGGTGAAGGATTTTCTGAAGGATCTCTATTTCTTAAGTATTCACATGATCTATTAATCCATCTAATCTGTTCTGGAGAATTTTTTCCCTGTCTCCTGGAACAAAAGAAGGTGGAAAACTGTAGCACTTAAAACATTTTGGATCGAGTTCTATACAAAGCTATGCACATTTTTTAAGACAATATGCTTTCATAGCTTTTTAGCTGAGAGGGAGTTTGAGCTATTGACTTTTTTTCTATATCTGGACTTTTTGTACACGATTTTATGAATTTTTTTAGATGTCTGAGGATGCAAATAAGGACAACTGGAATTTTCAAAGTCAGCAGTTACTTCTCTGGATGTCAGTGGAAGCTGGGTATTCAGGGACAGCTGAAAATCCTTTCTACATTTTTCAGAACTTAGAATACACTTTTAAAAGATAGTGCTTCTTTCATTTTAGATCTGGACACCTTTAAAATTAATGGAAATAGTGTAAGTAGCATCAGTGGCATCAAACTTACTTCTTCAAATGGAAAAATAGAATCCTCAGAGATTTCTTCACTTGCCCACCCATAGACAGCTGTTACCATATGAGACTCCCAAGGATACTCAAAGTATCCTCATACGGCTAACAAATATGACTATAGAAATCCACTGACAACTTGGAGGTTAGTCATGTGCATTGCCAAAGGCACTGGTTACCTATGTATGGACAACCAAATCAACCCCTCAGGGTGGGATTGCCTAATTTTAGGACAACTCACATACATTTAGGTGACTACTGTGTAGGTGCTGATATGTGAGCTAGGTGTCCAAGTTTCCTTGTAGTCAGAGGGGATCTACATAGGTTTCAGCTGTAGAAGCATAGGCATCTAGTGTTGTTTCAGATGCCATATAATATCCTAGCTGGACTACAGCTGCTGCTCCAGAGTTGTGTGGGTCTTTTTTACATCCTTTCTTAAAAGTGACATACATGCTAGACCCACGTAGATGTCTTGGATACTGTAGACCACTTCACATGGCAATAGACATCTAATATTTAGGTAAAAGAATCCTGAATCTGTTCATCCTAGTCAAGGGAGTCTAGACAGCTGCTCATCCTATCCTAAACTAGACACCCAAATTTGGTCATCTGAATACCTAGAGTAGCTCACATAAATGACAAGCAGACATGCTGGATACCAGTCTACACTGTAGTCATCAAATATAAGGGTTAGCTAGATCCCATTCATCAGAAGAGATTCCTTTTGCTAAACATACATGTGCAGTGTCATTTTAAGTGCTGCAGCCTGGAATAGCTGCTCCTGAAGGTGCAGGTCTCCAGTGCTGGCCAGCCCTCTGCAGGCATTTGTGATGGGCTAGGGCAGTTCACTGTGCTAGATGCCTATGCTTAAACAAATAAATCCTGTCCTTTGTCTTTATAAGTTAGGCCTGCCACAGTGGTTTTAGTAACAGTGTCAACTCTTTCTGTTTCCAGTTTCTTCAGGTCTTATTCTGCCACTCTTGCTCTCAGTGAATAGTCTCTGTCCCCTGAACAGTACCATTGCCTTTATTAAAGCTGATGCTGGAATCCAGCCTTGCTGAGGATGAAGCTACAGAATTTGTCTTTTTTATTTTGTTTCCGGCAACAGTCAAAAGGTTACTTCAATCCACCACTTGACAATTAGTGATAATAGTGTTAAGATGAGAAATGGTGAACATCATTTAATTAAATCTATGATCTGATTAAATTTTCTGTGACTGAACACATGAGTAAACTCCTCCAATACTCTTCGAACATTTGATGTTCACCAGTAGAAATATTGTTACTAATATAATTTGAATTGGTCTAATTCTAGTTTCAGGTACATCACTCTTAAATTGCACGTGTGAGCAGTAGGCACAGGCATTTTGAAATTAATATATACAATCTCACCCCCCAAATATTCACATTACTTTTGTAACCTTTACTAAGAGAACAGTTAAATGAAGAAATCTTCTGGTACTTTTTCTCTAGGTGAAAACAGTAGAAAGATCTCACCAGTGACCAAATAGGTCATTGAAAAAGTTTATTGTTTCTGGTTTCTATAGTTCAAACATTGAATAGGTACATCAGAATACAAAAGCTTTTTCATCGGTAGTACATTCTTCCCAGTCGGTTCTTTCTATGTATGGATATGTAATATATAATCTGTTATACACTTTTACTTTCACCAATATATATGCTGTGATACTCCATATCTAACCCTTCACTGGAAGTGCATGAAGGCAGTGATATTGCTGATTAGATGTTTTAATGCGTTTCATTAAGAATATCTCATTGTATATCTTGAGTAAAATTGCTCCTTAGGCATTATTATTATTACTATTTTATTGCTATTGCCATCTGTGTCTCATCCAGCACTCTCCAGCCATAAAACTAAAAATTTCTGGGTGAATGCAAAATCTGCTTTTTTTCACTTCAGTGCATTTTAATTTTTACTAGAGTAAAAAAAAATTAATAAAGCTACAGTACGGTTACTGAAACAGTCCTCTTTTCCCAGGGCAGAATCAGATAACACTTACAAACACTTAGCTAGCAGTCCAGGGTTAAATGGAATTTACCTCCGCATAAAAATCTCAATCTCTTTTGATACACAAATATGTATATAATACTTTGCTACTATCATTATAATTTAGAACCTGTTTAGAAGTTAAAAAAGTAGTTATGGAATCACATATTCTTATGCTTAGTCTTGTTACTTATTGTTATGCTATTCTGTCCTAGGATAGGCAAGCAGATTTTAAAGATATAAAATTGAGAACACCCTCCTCACCTCCTCAGAACTGCAATATTCCATGGAAAGATGTCAATATATGTATACTTTGCCATTTTAATTACGAAAATGACAAAGGTGTATGTATAACTCTCCCATTCTCCCTTTGGCAGAATAATGCACCTGGTAATTCACTAGGGTTTTTTTTCTGTTTTGTGGCCCTGATAATTAAATGGTTAGTGTTCATGTTAAACTGTCACCAAAAGGATTCCCATTTCCAGAGGTAGGGGATCTGTTAATACTGCCTTGATAGAGAGAATATACACAATGACTTCAGTAACAAAGGATGGATCAAGTCTGTTTGCTTTATGCACCTAAATTTTAGATGCCAAATGATTAGTCTCTCTAGACTTTCTAGACAGGTGCTTGTGAAAGCTTCCAGAGGGAAGTGCTGTCCAGCCAAGTTTAGGAACCTAGATCAGGCAAATGCAAAGTATCTCAATTAGGCTGAGTGGATCCCATCCACTATTTGCAACATTAGAAATTTCTGCTCATGAATCTCCTCATCCATCTGGGCTTATTACAAAAATCTCTGTGAATATTCCCTACACAGAAGCAGTTTAACTTGCCATCTCCAGAGAGGGAGAAAGAACAATGCAATACACATCTTTTGTACCTAAGGCTTACAGATTTGTGATCAAAAGTCTCAGAAATTACTCTGAAAATCATAATAGGAGGATGCAATTAGCCCTATATGGGTCAATACATATGCTTCTATGATGCTGATGATTGAAATCTCTGCATGTCTCTGATTTTTTTTTGACAGCTCCATGATCATTCATTATTTTGGGTATGTGCAAAATTGATTTCTACACTTTCCCCGATAGTAACAGTAAGTGACAGCAGTCTGCATACTTCAATATCGAAGCACTCTTATGCTATTCTGTTCTAAGAAATGTAAGCAGCCTTTATGTACATAAAAAAAAAAATTCAATTAAGCATTGTGTCCCATTTTTCAGCACAAGTATTACCTTCCAGCAACAAAGAATAAATCGCTTTATAGTTAGGAAAATACCCAAGGTAATTCAAGTCATGCATACTGTTGTGATCCTTGTCCCTGTGATACAAAATGTACTGGCTCTGCAGTTATTCTGCAATGCCGATAAAAGATAAAGAATTTCCCTTTACAATATTTCTAATATTTATGAAGACATATCTCTAGTTTATTCAAGTCTTTTCTTCTAATCTAACAAAGAATCCATTGTGAATTTGGATGAGAGATGTATCAATTTAACACAGGTGAATTAATGTATGGGTCATCTTAGTGAGAATCAGAAAAATGCTTTTCTTTCTGGATATCTATGGAGCATCAGCCAGTTTTACAAATGAATTTGGTCTGAGTAGATTTTAGTAGAATGTAATCCGTATCCAAATCCTATTCCTGCAGTAGGAGGGTAAAAGTTAATGTGAATAGCCCTGGTCATTTTAGGATGAAGAGCTGACAAAACACATAATAATAGCTAAAATTTTAGACATAAACTATTTTGGTTTTTTTTTTAATTTAAATAATAATAATAATAATAATCTTTAGCTTCTATAGTAAAAATTGTTAGATGGTTCTGTAAAGTCACCTGGACCACTCTGAAGTTACATGTTTGTCCTTGAAACTAATAACCCTCCTTGTCATGTCAATCCAACCTCTATTTCCCTCTGACTTAGCTTCCCAGATTTCTGAGTTCTTTCTTTGGTATTGTGAAGTTTTGATGATATCTGAAGGGGCCACTGTCTCCTATAACTGAGAATAATACTGAAGTCACAAGTTGATGTCAGCAACATGTCCAACCCATTCTCATGGTTTCTTACTGGGCATAAAGTCAAGTTGCTCTTCAGGAAGAGGATGACCACTTAGTCAGAGTCTGAAGAGCAGTTAGGAGACAGGAGAATGAGGGGATGCCTTGAAACAAGTGTAAAAGCTGCAATGAGGGCTGAATGACATGGATGTAGGCAAGAAGCTGTGAGAAGCTGTTCGGTGTGGGGAGCGAAAAAACTGTGTGGAATACATGCAGAGTTGTAGAAAGGAGTCAGGCATGTCAGAGAGGGAAAACAGAGTGAGAAGGTAAAGGAGGTGGAAATTTTGGGGATGGAGAAAGGCCAGCTCTTTACAGAGGACCAGCGATAGATGATACTGGAAAAGACGTTTGATGACTCACCCAAGGAGAAAATGGAGAAGTATTGCATATAGTTCACATGGAAAGAAATGTTTTCCTCCATCCAACTAGCAGAGTGGTTGCACTGCCTATATATGCATGTATATGTGTATATATATATATAGGTATTCAATTATACTATAGATGAAGCTATGTAATGAAAGTCTCTTCATTTCAAGAACCTCCAAATTGACAATGCATAGCTTTGCAATAGTAAGGGAAAGCAAAGAAGTCAGGAAAAAAGTATTTTTAGTGTCATCATTTAATGTAAATGGCTTGACAGATTTCTGAAGGCCTGACTCTTGACACCTGAATGTTTCAGAGAGCATTAGTGTAAACATGAAGACCAGATGATGAGTATCTCTGTCATAAATATGGTATTGCACGGCTGCATGAGAGTGTTTCACAATTTCAAGCTTAGCTAACTGATCCCTCCTGCATTTTTTCTCTCAGTTAGAAATGCAGTTTTGAAAAAATTGTGGATGGAAAAGAACCAGAAGTGTGGCTCCATACTTTCATCACATTGGCTTATGAATTAGGGTTAGTGATGATTGCTTTGCAAGCCCAGTCCAAGAGCTGCCTGTTACTGAATGGAGGTTATTTCTGATAGCTGCATATCCAGTCGAGACGCAGGAACAGATTGTAGGACCTCTATCCAGTCCAAGCTGAAAGCAGCCTCAGCTGGCTTCATGGAATTTTGGCCCATCTATTTTACTCTATCTTGTGCAGCTACATCAGAGCATGAAGGATAATCTTACTCAAAATATCCCAGGATGACAAAAATCATTAGCGAACTAGCTGATAAGGGAGTTTCCACTGTAGTTACATGTCATATGAGGATTGCCCAAAATAAGACAAATGATATTTGATGGTTGTGGTTAGTGCAAAAAGTAATAAGAGGATTCTCTCAACAGTATGAAAAGAGCTATGATTGAAATGGAGATATTTAAGAAGAATTGTTATACACCCTAAAGAAATTTAAACAATTTTTGTAATGGTTATAGCACATCAGTGATATTTTCCTGATTTGGAAAAATGATTGTAACTCACTGAAAAGGTTTATTATGGAGCTGAATAATTTATACCTTACCATTATGTTTGATGGAAAGTAGAATCAGAAGACTGTTAACTATCTTGATGTAAGTCAGGCACTGATTTGATCCCAGTGACAGTGGAACATATTTTGGTTTTATGCAGATGAGACAGAAATAGTTCCTGAAAAATAATTAAACTATTTTTAACAAAGTCCTCCAGATTAAAAGAAAGATGTATATGATTGATAGTTACATTAACACAAGATATGTCCATAATCCTCACACAAGTGAGGATTCCCTTCTTTGTTTGTAATGCCCTAGTCAAATCAACCTCTACTCTAACATTATAGCAATATATGCATACAACAATATCACCAACAGAAGGCTTTTTGGCACAACAAGGACTTCATAACCTCCTTTCGCAGAGTTTTTAGGAGTTTCCAAGAAGCCAGTGCAACCTAAAACTGAAGAGGGATTCTCTGGAAGGGGATATATCTAGCACAACTGGGAGGTTTGCTGTACTTCCCTTTAGGTGAACATTGGCAGACGGAGACTTTGCTAGAAAGTTTCTATCCTTAGCACCACTGTGGCTTTGCAGCCCTTGCTCACACTGGGGCTCCCAAGCTGAGCCTCCTTGGGCCGTTGTGGGGGCTAATCTGCATCATTGTTTAATGTGTCCGAGAAACCAAGACTGTGTAACGTATAAAGAGATCTGCTGACAGAAGTCAACAAATGTTTTCTGTTAGACATTTTTACTTTTATTACCATCTGTTAATAGGGCTAAGAATATGTATTGGCATATCTGAAGCCTAAACACTGAACCAAAAATGATTTTTGCTGAAAGGCCAGTAGTTGCTTTTAAAAGGAATTTAAAAAATTAAAGATCTCTAGGTGCATGATAATGATGCTAAATATATCAATAAAAGTCATTTCCTAAGTAGTTTTGCACTAAAGTGCTTTATTCTCCTAACCACAGACAGTTATAGTATGACATTTAGACAAAATTCACTTATCTACTCCTTGGCTGGAGTCTTCAGATAAAACAGAGATAGCCCACCTTAGTGATCGTTACATATATATTGAAATGCCTCTGTGCTGTGGTTTATGCTGGAAAGAAAGCCATGTCTGCAAAAATCTGGGTTTCTGAGCATTAAAGTTCACCTGGGACAAATGATGCATCCCTACCTGTAACAAAAGCTCTGCCTGAGAGGCAAGTCTGACTTAAAATCTGACTTAACATAGATAGCACAGAATGCTTACAATGGCCTGGTAGCAGATATATAAAGAAGCCTCCAATAAGGTCCTCAGGCAAAAAAGATCCCCCACCCCCCATATTGACTGTCTGCAGAAGGATCTTCAGGGTTGGCTATGGTCAACTCAGCTGCTAGTCGAAGAAGGAGGACATGAGTATGTCCACTGCTTAAAGGTGTAGCAGAATATGAACTTATCTGGACAGGACTTGGACCTGTCAATCCACCTGCTCTCACATGGTATGGTTCACACACAGGTATTTGGGCCATATAAGATGATGTGGACTACCTGAGTGCCAGCAAAAGCAGCAGATGGGCTCAGGTCTCCTATATACCCCGCGTCATAACTGGTGAACCCACATAGACATCTAGGTGCCTTAGGGTATCTGAAATGGCACCAGATATTCCCACTTAGGCAACTGAATGAAGCCCATGGTGATGACACCCAGCAGAAAGGATGACCTTGGGTCCCTCTTTTCAGGGGTGCAGATGTTCTTTCTGTGAGGGACCCGATATCACCTGACACAAGGCCAGCTGGGATTTGTAGAAATGCTGTTCCTCAGTAGACAGACATCTGATGCTGCTTCTCAGTTATGATCTAGAATTCAGAGTACACTGGGAGAGCACTGTCAAATCCAGTGTTGAATCCACCTTTACATTACATAGTTGAGGACGTTATTCTTGAAACTAGTCTTCTGCCAGGCCATCGGGTCTTCGAGTTTGCATTTTCTGTGCTTAAGATAGGGAGGAAGATCATCAAATCTATCAATATCTTGTTTAAACAATTGGCAAACTCACCTGTTATGTGCTCAAGGCCAGACTGTGAAAAGTAGTCACACTGTCTCTTGTCCAAATTAAACTTTGTTTACTGGCAAGTACGCTTAACTACAGTGCTGAACATGCCCTAAATCACTCCACAATATAATAGATACATGTTAGAGGACAGATGTATTGTAGCCAGGTTCTCTTGGTTTGCACTCAGTGCTCCAAGGGAGCACATGCTGGGCTCTGCCCAAGTGTATGTTTTCCTCAGTCTGTTTTTGTTCCATCCCTGGAAGCATTTTCTCTCTCTCTACATTTTCCAGAAAAATTTTCCAGACATGACTGCCTTTCAGCAAATGAAAACTTGGATGGGTAAACAATGCAGCTGTGGTTGCCAAAGCTGTAGTCTAAGCCACCAAAAACCCTTTGATCTTAAGAGACATGAGCAGTGGTGACATCTCCTCAGACGCTATTTGAATACTTGGCAAAAGCCACCGGAAGTTACTGATGCCATAATCAAAATTTCCTGCTCAGTATGTTCCATCACAACAGTCCTGTAGTTCTTTTTTCATTAATTGGAAATTACATCTTTCTGTTATTTAATGAGAAGCTTCTGAAATGATTACTCATCTATCATGCATTAAAAATGGTAGTAATTCATTTCTTTCACAGATATGGCCAAGGGCCAGATTCTGCAAAGAACTGGATATCCTGTGAAAGTTTGTTGAGGTCTTTGGAGTTGTTAGAGCTGTAAGTTACCAAATCATGTGGCACAGATACTCTCTGTGTAAGGGAACATAAAATGAAGCATAGGTAGGATTCACACATCTCTGTCCAATATCGTGAAATCCCAAACTCAGTTGCTGTGTAACAGTTGAGGGGCCTGGACTTTGGTTCTATTGAGTTACATCTGGGTTACTCTGGATCTGGGCCTGGATATCTAATCCCAGGTGAGGCTTTTCGGTTGCAAATCCTAAGTGGAGACAGGTGACTTCCAAAGTACCCTAAACCCCAGAGAGCACCCTGTTGAAGCATTCCCTTTTTAGCTAACTCAGTGTTACTCCCCCTCAGCACAGTGATTTACACAGCACCAGCTCAGAGCGGCTGAAATTTTGGATTCTATCAGAAGAAGTCTTATCATTATAAGATAGTGTAGCTTACCTAACTCTCCCTATGTATTACAAAAGACATCTGGGTACCTCACACAGTAGTCTGGGCTGTGCTTGGAGGCCAGGCTTTGAAAAATAATGTGTTGCAACAGCTAGTCATGGGCTGCCAATTCCTCAGCGAAAAGCAACAGTGCAGTACCAGTTCAAGTGTAACCAGGCAGTCTGGTTCCTTTCTTCTCTTGAAATGTATTTTTAATATAATGAAGCTTCTCATTCAGCAGAGTGAGTAGATCTAATATTTAAATTCTTGTGAAACCCAAAGTGCTGCTATTGACAAACACTGAAGGCCAATAGAAATGTCCTTGGGCGCCTCTAACAAAGGAAGCACTTTTTTGTATGTTAAGAGGGTTCAGAGTTATTTATGTGCTTACATTCTGAGTGAAATAGGAGAGTGTACGACAAACCAGGCTTGATAGGGGCAGCTGGCGCTTGAAGAAAACATGACTGTTCCTTAGACAGGCTGCACCCCATTAGCTATTTAATTTGCTATTTTTCTTTACGATGCCAGCAGAGTACTTCTCCCCACTACATATTTTTCACAACATCCACTTGTAATCTAATACTGTTTCTTAGGACGGCTAATATGCAGTTGATTAATTAAAGAGTTACATCAAAAAGAACCTTCTCTTCTGTATGACCTGGCAACTGACTGCTAGAAGGAAAGAAATGTGTGGCTTGGATATAAAAATTACCAGCTGAAAAGTTTTATGCGATTGACTTGACAGCATTATATAAAGCTAATCCCTCAAGCAAGAGTTGCTTTTCTTGCTGTTCCCCCAATCCTATCTCTTTCTCTCTCTTTTCAAAAACTGTTTGTCCTTTTTTTTTATTCTTTTTTTTACAGTTGCATCCAGAGGCTGCACCAAGATTGAGGGCCGTTGAATTAACAAGGGGAAAACAAATCCTAAAATGTCCAAATCAGACAGGCAACTCTGATGAAGAATCGTGTTGAAATTTCAGGTGAATGCTTCTCATTTGAAATAAAAAAGAGAAGGGCAGACAAAAATCTTTTCATTTATATTCTTTTTTATTTATTTTCTTCTTCCGCTTCTTATTTGTTTTGTCTTTATGGTCTTTTTTTTTCCTTAAGCTTACTTCCTTCCAGTTATTAATCAGAAACAGTTTCAAAGCTTGAGACAGATCACATATTTAACCAGCTTTGCCAAAGTATTTAGATTTTTTACTTCCAGCCCATTTAAAAAGTTTGTAACCTTCTTCCTTGTTAAGACTTGGGCCATAGTGCTTATATTACTAGCTGCTGGAAAAAGCCACTTACTATTCCCCTTTTCCTCCCCATCACTGATGGGGAAGAATGTAATATTTCAGAACTGACCCCAGGTCCATCTTTTTAGACATATTATATATGAGACTATTATTGCAATGTCTTAGGATCTCATAATATTTAATAAATTCAAGCTCATAACTCCCCAGTGATTTAGAGTAGTAATTGTTCATACTGTGCTCCACAGTTTCCCATATGAAGTCATCCCAAGTTCTGTTAAGAGCTTCCAATTAAAAGTTGTGTGAGAGAACTGATAAACAAAGTGCTGCTTCTTTCTGCCTATTAATAATAAAAAGGAATGGCACATTGGGGGGATATTGATATAAGCAAAAGCTCTATAAGCCAAGACATAGAGTCTCCAACTCTCACTTTTTAGTCCATATTTTTATGTAGTTGCTCCTGTTCACCCACTAGATAGATAGTTTCATTATTTTAGGAAAAAAAACCTCCTTACAATAGTGAGTGTGGTAATACTGGTTTTCAGGTAGACTTATGTGCCTGAGGGCTAAATATGTTTGAGGTAAGATATGTAATTTTTTTTTTTTTTTATGCCTGGGACAGTTAGGAATGGCTAGAAAGAGATGTGGCTAGACAGAGATGAGGTAAAACCACAATGATATCATAGGAAGGGATGCATGAACCAGAGAAACTCTGAATAAGCACAAAAGTATGATTGAATGAATGGGAGTGATTCACCAGGACCTTAATCAGTTGGTGAGGGAGGATGCTGCTGGGTTTTAGCATCCATGACAAAAAAAGTAGAAAAAAGGGGGACAAGACAGGATAATAACCAGATTAAGGGTAATGAAAAATGCTAATGGAAACAATTTGTGTTTTTTTTCCTCACTGTGCCCTTGCTATAAAATACTTCAGCTTTTACTTCAAACAGGGAATATGGTGAAAAACAGCACCTTTGTTTGCATACATTTTACTTTCAAACTAGTTTCCTTTAATTGAGCATCACAGGTGGTTAACAAAACAATAAGGACTAAACTTCAGAAATGTTGGACTATTTGAACAATTTCAGATGAAATGAGAATTTCACAAACATTGATTCAACCTCTGATCTGAGCTTAGTTAAACACTTACTTGATCCACTTGGCGAATTCACTCCGGTCAACTTGAACAACATCTCAATTAAACATCTTCCTCTCTAAACAGCTCTTTCAGTGCTCCTTGGTATTCTTCCCCCAGTCTTGACCTCAATTTCTATTATGACTTGGTTCTTGTCTTTTAGATGCTGCCATTTCTGGCACCTTTGGATTAAGTATGTTGTTCACAGAAAACCGGCTGGCAGGTATGGAGTGTCCTGTTATTTTTACTCCTGACTCAGAGCACAAAGCACTTCAGAGAAAAAGCTTCGCAATATTATATCTTGTATATGTGATATTGATCCTTTTACCAAGTAGGCAAAGTAATGGATATGTGCATTGTTTGTGAGATACATAGACCTGTACAATTGGGGTGCAAAAGTGTTTTCCTCAGCGTATTCTAGGAAGTCAGCAGCAGGGAGATTGATTTTTTTTTTCTTTCTTCCTTTTCTTTCAGGTGGAGTTGAGTAGCATTAAGAATAATCTGAAACAAGTGTAAAGTCCATTCTCCTGGGTCAGCTTCATCCTCAAGACGGTAGAATTATTGGGACAAGTGTAAATGTTGGACATTCAGAGGTTTCCTTTATAATTGTGCTCAAATGGTGGTGAGGATGAGGAGGAAATGAGCTTTTGTATTGCTCCCAGCTTCCCTTTAATTCACACACAAAGGCACACACACAGAGCCATACCCTGCTGTTAACAGGAAATACTATGAGCCCACAAATATATCACCCCAGTGATGGGCAATCATAACAGAAACTGGAAGCTTTTGTTAGATCTCTCAGGAGCAGTTTCCGTACGGGATTTCTCCAGTGGACCACTGGAGAATTTTTGACGTGGAGGTACTCAGATCACTTGTGCTTTTTAGTAGCGAGGCCATGTAAAGGTTCAAGTACAATTTGACACCTGAGAAATAATTTAAAGAATACTGAAGTCAGTGGGAGCCTTTCCGTTTATTTCAGCAATCTATGGATCCATTTTTTTAACCATTCAAACATATTGTATCCTCCCCTTTTGAACATTTAACCAGTTTAAAGTCTGTGGCCAGTTTAGAAAACTTCTGCTAGAGCTACTGCAGTGTCTCCTTACTTTTCCAAACTCACTCCACATCCCCTTCCCTTCTCTTTTCTTCCCTCAAAACTGAATATAAGGAGAAATGGCAACACGCAGAAAACAGAGACATACCAAAGGGAATACCTTCTGAGGCAAGGGAATACTTTCATTCATGTTAAAAGGTTTCCACTTTTTGTATGGCTTACCTTTTCTGTTTGGGCAAGGGTCTTCAAAGAATCTGAATTATAAGAGGAATAAAGATCCAGCTGCTCACTACCTTTTCATCACTGCCTTTTGTGTGTTAGGTACCTCTTTAAGGCACTTTAGTCACCAGTGTTAGGGAACAGAGATATAACTGCGTAACACTTAGGGTTTACTTGAAGTGTAAGGACTTGCTCGTCTCCGTTTCAAATGGGACTGAGCACACAAAAAAACCTGGTAGCAGACAGGAATCCCACTATCTGTGTTCACGGGGATAGGAGAGTAAAAAGAAAGTTCATGATCTAATGATGCCGGTAACACCTCTCTGCACGGGGATGCACGGCTATCACAGAGCAGCCTATCAGAAGTGCTCGTTACCTTTGTAGAGATGCAAGCAGGACAGAAAGCAGCAATTTGAACTCTTGGAAAGCTTGGGAAAACACTCCATTTATTTTGATCCCAACATTTTTAATAGCAAAACTGAGGAGTTTGAGGATGGCTGACACTGAATGTGATTGATTGACTCTGAATCCAAAATGCTATGTTTTAAGTCTGGAATATAAATACATCAAAAAAAAGTTACCGTTTTTAAAAGAAAAAAAAAGGAGGGGAGAGAGGCGTCTGTGCAGCATGAAAAACCTCATCATTTCCTCTGTAGGAGAGTGCTCTGCAGCTAGCTACAAACCTCATATTCACAAGGCAAACAAAGCATCATTTTTTAATGACTCTTCTGAATACATTTTTGCAGCAGCTTGCCTAGACCTGCTTGTCATAATGGTTTCTTCAAACGCTTTTTAAAGCCTGTGATGTTCAAGGCCCTAGCCTTCCCCCTCTCTTGCTTGTTTTTTATGTGTCACAGTTGTCAACTAAAATAGAGCACCTAGCCTTTGTTTCAAGATGGTACCTGATCAATATCATCAATCCGTCTCACTCCCTCTCCCTCTCCCTCTCTCGCGCTCTCTCTCTCTACAGCTGTATCCATTTCCTCCTGGCAAAAAGGGACTTTATGAATAAATGATACTGAAATGCTGAGGGTTCAGATACTAAATAATGAATTTCACCACCAAAAACACAACAACTTCTCCAATCATAAAATACCGCTCCTTCCATATTGATTGTGCTTTGGCAACTAGATGCAGTGCTAGGCTTCACTCTGCAAGGTGTTTAAAAAGAAAAACAGGTTTACCCAGGATTTATCATGTATGGAAAAATGTAATATCTGAGTAGGCTGTCTGCTAATGTCTGGCATAATGTTTCTTCATAATGGTTAACCCTTTTGCAGGGAGTGGAATAAGAGTGCCTCTCTCTCTAGATGGGAACTTTGCTTCATGGGACATTACAGTAAGTGTGTCATCTATTCTGCGCTGTTCTACGGTTACTAGCTTAAAAATGATAATGCAGAGCTCCTTTTATTTTTTAAATAGCAGCTGTGTGCAGGGAACAGAGCATTCGTTAGCAGGATGGGGTCCTAGGTCAGGAAAGCTGCAGTTGCTGTTCATCCTAATATTGCCGGGTACTGGGTTTGCGGCTCACTCACTGTTGCATGCAGTGGGTCAAGGTTTCCGAGCATTTGTTGTCTGCTCAGATGTGACTTGCTTTCCTATTTCCCTCATGAATGGTCTCTGCTGGCGCATTTCTGATGTGCAAAGAATGCCAGTATCCGCTATCTGAGTGAAGGCTGGGGTCAGGGGGGGTAGATTCATGGCATGTGATTGGCAAAACCTGCCTTCTATCAAGTTGTAGGCTAACTTTTTTGACTGAAATGTTCTGTGTCTGCCTATAAATTTGCTTTACTGCCTATTAATGTCAGAGAAGTTTCATTTTTAATTAGGTGAAATGAGTAGACTTTGTTTTATGAGGAATGCTGTACGTCCCACCTACAAGCTTCTTTGAGAGAGAGAGAGAGAGAGAGATAGATAGATATACATAGTTCAGGTTCAAGGAATGATGTCACTCAAGTGAAAAGTCAAAGTAGAGAGGGTGTTTTTTAAAAGAAAACATTTGAGTGCTTTGATATATTTGGCAAATCTATCAGTAATTTTGATATTGGAAAATTATTTTAAAATAGGTTAGTCAGATTGCTGGGAAATTGCATATTGTTCTGCATTCTAAGGAATGTATCCAACAATAAAAGCGCTCTGTGGCTCTTATTTCTATTTCAGAGGTAATACCCAGTGCTGTAGTGCTTAACCGTTTATTCAAATGATGCATATACATTTTTACATCTTCATTTATTTATTTATTTTAACTTATTTTAGCGGGGGGAAATGCAGGCATTAATTTAGAGCTACTGATGCAATGAAATGGAGGAATATATTTGAGCTATTAGCTGCTTCAATCTCCTGCCCACAAATAATTGATGAGTTTCTATTAAAGATTGACAAGCCGGCAGACTGCAAAGCATTTTTACTAGAAAGTGCACCATGGATAGCAAATATGCATTATACCTTTTATTCTATTGCTATATATTAACAGTTTTAGAGTTAATTTTTTTGTTTCTTATAGACTTATTGGTTGGTATTCGATTAGGAAGAATTTGCATGAAGTAGAAAGAAAGAGAGAGAGAGAGATACGGAGAAAAAAAGAAAGGAAGCAACACACACAAACACACACAGCAGAATATTCCTTAGCTATTTTTCATGTGTTGGTACTGACTATTTCATGTAAAATTTTTTAGGATTCTCCTCATCTTGTCTTCTCTGCTTTTGGGTCAGACTATTGGAATGCATTCAAAAATATGGAAATGTAAATCCTAGTAACGTTACCAGAGCTTATGAACAGTAGCAAGTTTCTCATCAGCATAGTTCATATGTAAGCAGAGTGATAAAACTCTCAGTAATTTTATCTTTGACTCTGCTTTCCATGAGACATTATGCATTTATAAAATAGCATGAGGCAAAAAAAGTAGAAAATGTTTTATGCATGGTTTTTCATCCATAATGAAAAAAAAAAAGATCAATGCAAAATTATGAGAATTCTAAGTTTTATTCATAATATATGTCCCTGTGATTTGTATACTCAGGAAGATTTCCTGCTGATAGCACCAAATATTTTAAAACTTACAAGTTGGCTGATAACTCACTTTTTGTTTTGCTTTCTTATGATGGTTTGTTGAATAAACAAACTTACATTTCAGTCTGTGTAACTTCACCTTTATAAAAGAAACATTGTTTTAAGCAATATCCTAAGAGACTGTTAAACTGAAGCGTCTTTAGTGGAAAAAGAAGGGGGGAGCAAGGGGACGAAAAGGAAGGAAAAGAGTCTATTTTTAAATTTGAAATGTTCTTGAAAAATCTTCAGATGTGTTTAACCAAATAAAGGGTAAGTGCATCTACAATATTTTATTCTTAGCATTTGCCTTTTAGATTCCACCTCTAAATTTCTGCAGGTAAACAACAATATAAGCAGTAAAGAAGTACAGGAGAGTAAGTGCAACTTGAACTAGCTGAATTTATTGTTTCCATGTGATTTTATTTTTTGGTAATGAAATGTAACACTTATTCCAGAATTCTTATACAAGCAAACAAACAAAAATAATCATTTTGAAGGCCCTCTCCATAGTAAAAGGAATATTTGGGCATTTTTTTCTATATTTAGCCTTTGAGACAATCCCTTCTAACAAACAGTTAATATACTGATGTATATAGAAACATGTTCCATGACACAGATCATTTAAAACAGATTGTCTGCACGTAAATAAAACTATATCTGACACAAATCAAAAGTTTCTACTTCAGAAAACTCCAAATGCTAGATAAATAGACCTGCATACATTTTTGGCTTGCAGTGCATGTTCCATAATAGGTTGTGCAATAAGATTTCATTTAACTATATGGATTCAAATATTTGTTACTGCCCACTTTGGGGAGAAAATTAAAATGGTCTGGTGGCTTACAAGGTATGTAAGGAATAAAAACACAAGCCCAAGGATCTTAGACATGCACAAGGTATATTTATTAAAAAATAATAGAATACAAATACTAGGGAATATCTTTGTTATGTACAATGTTACTGGCTACGTATCTTAGCTTCATTTTGTATTTATGAATATATTTTCAGTAGAAGGATAAATAGGTGAAAATAGTTCACTACCATATGATTTGTTTTATCCTTAGGCATCGCCTGGGGTTACTGGTACAGCCCTGGCTCTCAATACCGAAAAGTGAAATGTGCAACAATGAAAATTTTATTAAAACATATGTTAACCCATTACAGTATGTTCACTTTCAATTCTTTGTAAGAATGCGTGATGTATCATTTTGTGTGTGTCATTTTTTTAAAAAGATATGAGTCAAGTAAAGGAGCAAATTTAATGGGAGAATTTTATGGGAAACATTATACAAATGGCAGAGTGTGCGATTCCCATTATTAAAATAATTTGTCATTGTATGAAAAAATGGTTTAAATTTCAAGAAAGAGTCTTCTTTAGTTATCTGCCCTTTTTTAATGACAGCGGCTTTTGTGCAGTAAAGGCAGACACGTTTTCAAGCAAAGCCCATTTCAGACCAGAATTTCTGAGAGCCCTATTAATGTTTCATGCTAATCAAGGAGAGTGGGAAATAGAGCTGACAGGTGCTTTCTACTCTGCTTATTCCTGTCTTCCTGCATTAGACATTACTAGCTAAAAAAGAGCCAATATGGTTTCTTTCCAGTGCATGTGGTGACAAGGGCAGCAATAAAATGCTTCTCTTTATAAGTTTATAGTTGTTTTTCTTATTGCCTCCACTGATGACATCCATGGATATATAGATGCAGTGATTATTAATAAAAAATCATTTTACTTCAAACCATGACCTGAATTGGACTCTGAAATTTCCCCCAGTACACTTTGGAAACTCCAGTGCGCTGGTAGCACATCTTCTGAGATAGTAAACTGAGATTCACCAGGGATCCTCGCTTTATCAGTACACACCATAGTATTTCCATCCGAGGCAGAAAGAAACACATACCTTTACTTGAGGATGAGTCTTTCTGATTAAGAAATACAAAGGTGAAGAACAAAAGTCTTCTTGAGGCAGCGCACAACGTGCGGGTCGTTTAGAGACAAATGCTGTTAAAACCGCAGCCATCATCGCTGGAACGCCATCTGCCATCCTCCCCTAGCCCAGACACCTAACTTGTGCCTACACATTAGGCAGAGCAGCAGCACTCTGGAATAAGGGCTCAGATCCCCCGTACAGCTGAAGGAGAGAGTTAGGTGCCTTTGAAAGCCTACGGAGAAGTCCCGTCTGGCTGAGTTTAGGTACACAAGTTAGGTAGAGGGGCTGTCCCTCCAGAGGTCTTCCAAGGCACACATCTCTGGTGCCAGCACGGGGAATTTGGGCACTTCCTTTGGGAAGCCTGCTTCAGTTGGCACTTCAATGCTGGTGCAAGGCAGGTGCCCATGCGAGGATGCCCGGGTGATAGCCACTGACAACAAAATGGCTGAACTCTGCCAACTGAGACTTTACTGAAATGTATTTGTACGGTGCATGCAGAGAATTGCATGACTGCAGCTAGTGTTCCTTAAATTTCCTTTGCTGCAATAATCTGGAAAAGGAGGAACTGAGCCCTCTGTTCCAGGGTGCTGCTTTTCCCTTGTAAAGCAGATGTCATCAGGCCAGCCTAACTGTGCATAACAGTGTAGCTGTTTTTCTATGTAAATTATGATTGATACAATAGCTCAGAAAATAGTGATTGACTTTAGTATCTCTTTAGTATCTCTGTAGAACTTGCGAGCATGAGAAAAGCTGCATTTGGTTAATTAAAGCTACATTTGGTTAATTATCGTGTTTAACTGGGACAAATCCATAATCTGGACCATTTAACACTAATTTAACTCTTGCTTACTTTGATTTTGTTTGTTAGTAATTTGTTGCTTTAAGTTGAGCCAATAAATGTATATGGAACATATGTAAATATGTGTGAACTCAGCTTAAAGGAGCCTATATTAAGAATCTGAATCAGTCTAGCCAAATTTAGTTAAACAAATCCAACTTTTTTCATGGAAAGGACACGAATTTATAACACTCCCCCCCCCCCATAGATTATAACATGAATATAATTACCACTTTTTTCTGGCAGGACACAAAACCATGTTGCTTATTTGTTAGTTTGTTTTAAAGTGATTGCCAGCAGTTTTCCAGCAAATATATCTTTTATTTTGCTTTTAAGAATACAAGATTTCTACAATGAATCATATCTGAATTTACAGTCATAATCACTATGGAATTTTACTATCAGGATAGTCAAATTCAACTTCTTACAGCTGTGTTTTCTCACCATCATTAAGAAACTCCTAGAATGAGGATGGTGAGGAACGTGTGGCTCATGGTACCAAAGGACTTGTACCTCTATTGTCTCTCTATCAAATATTCTATACTTGAAAAAAAATGTTGTGATACATCTTTTGATTCTACCAAAAGCAAATATCTTTTAAAGTACATTTAAAGATGAGTGAAACATTTCTCTCTACTTATATTCTACAAAGTTGCCATTGTTTGCATGTAGTATGTGGGGAAGACAGCGGTGCCTTCAGGATAGAATAAAATGTGATTTTATACAGCAAAAGTCGTCACAAAAATACTTCATCAAAATTTTGAAGAATGGAGTTCTTTACTAGCAAGAATCTCAGATATTTTATTTTAACTGTGCACCATAGCTGTTCATAAATTAATTTTTGGTGGGTCCCTATTTTTAGTTATCTAAAGGTTTTCATCCAGGGAAACCTCAGAGGGTTTGCTTGCTGGATTTGATATTTCTCCATTAGGCAGGGGGAATTGGGAAACATTGGAGCTTCACTCTCTAAAACCCATGGAGAGTCTCACATAAGTGAGAAGTGTCTACTTCATCCCTTGGATAACACAACTTTCATTGTCAAAAGTGCTGTGAGCTCCACCTGCTCTACAATTCCCTCAGGTCAAGTCAAAATTACATAATAACCTTGTTTAGATTTGGACGCAAAGCTTAAGGCAGAGAACCCTGGTAGGATTCACCTTGCCCATTGACTTTCTGCCTAGGAAACGATCACTGCAATGCAGTGTTTGGAAGTATACAGGGAGTTTGCAAAACCACAGTAGCTGTTACTGTCATGCATTGGTCAAGAGTAATGTAACAGGTATTTTTGAAGGTAACTTTTCCAAGTTGTTTGTCTTTTTTTCTTTCAATGGAAAAGTGACTAAAGGAGGGACCCTTTTTCCCTAGAACAGGTCACATTCTCAAAACTTTCAGATGATTCTGGAGTAGCAGTTTTCTTTCAGTCACCCTGCAGTGCTGAATATCAAATCATAGTGTGGTTAGAGCACTGAAACACTCTGTTGCAAATTAACATTAAAAAACATCTGCCTCATCCTAATACATTTTAAATTATATATTTTCTTTCTGTCCTTCCATCTGGAACAGTCACTGAAAGAAGAAAATCAAATATGTGCATGTATGTTAAATTCTTTGCTTTCTTAATGAGGAAATAAGTTAAGAATATCAGTTTTTCTATACCAATCTAGGGAAGATCCTGTACGGCACCTCCTAGCAAGTACTAAGTGCTCTTTAACTTCCACCTGCTGAAAACATGTATTGCTTTCACCAAATCAAAATTGTTGTTCCATCAGGTTCTGAGAAAAGGCATTAAATGTACGTGCAAATAATATGCTGCATATGCCACATGCAGATTCCAAAGCTCACTACCATTAAATCTTGATTTCCTCACTACTTTCATATTTACGAAACAAAGATTTTTGATCTGTGCAAATAGGTTGTGCATCAGGGAGTCCCACTGGGATTGTGCAGGGAAATCTGTAGAAGTCTTCACACAGACATTCCACAGGCTACTGCATCAAAACTGTGCTCTTTATTTAGGGATAGAAACACCCTGCTCACAAATCAGTTATTCCTCCTCCCTCCCTATCCTGCCTTCTTTGCAACAACTCAGAATGGGGGTGTTTATATATAAAGACCTTCTGTCAAAAAAAAAAAAAAAATTACTCTGGTAACATCAGGAAAGCTTAACAAAGACCCATTTGGCCTATTATGGCAGATACTTTACATATACAAATCAAGAAACAATCCCTTCTTGAGGAGATTATGCAATTATGCAAAAATACTCAGGATAACATTCTGTGATTGAGATTCATCTCATCTGTACTTTGACTTCAGAGTCACCCTTGTAATTAACACTCTTCAACAATGAGTCTTTAGATCTATTTTAGATGTTAATATGGTGAAAAAGTGAACTGCTACCTAGATGTAGTTATTTATCTCTTCAAAGAGCAACTGGGCAACTAATTGAGGTGCAGACATTGTCAAGCGACCGGCCCACAATTCGCAGGTTAGTGGCAGGGCTAGAAATAAAACATGAACTCTCCAATACCATCTCTTTGCCCAGCTATTACAACATGCTGCTTCTTAGCTTGTGCTAGGGCACCATGTGGCTATAGTAAAGTAATGTAAAAGAGAGGCAGGTTGCTGCTATCACGCTGAAGTGAGCAAGGCACTACAGATTTCTGTCTACGTCAGTATGCTCTGACAAACATTTTACATTTAATTAACAAGACCAAATTCTCTCTTTATGCAAGTGAAGCTCTATTGGCTTCAACAGAGTTAGCTCTGCTGTAATTGAGAGAAGAATTTGGCCCAGCATCTGTAATAAATCATTAATGAGCATGTAGTAAGATAAGTTTTAATGATTAATTAACAATGTATTTTTTGGAGAAAAGTATTCTTAACATGTCCTTAATGTATCAAGTGATAATTACAATATTAAAAGCCTACTGATTAAAGCAATTAATTATATGCTTAGTTTATTTACTAATTAAGCTTTAATATATGTATAGTTAAGTAATTGCTAATGAGTATTTCACATTTGCTAAACAGATCTGGCAGTAATTATATGGGAAACACTATAAAATGATTCTTCTAGTGATTATATGAAAAATACAACATTCTTGGTTTTTTTTCTTTTTGTTTTTATTTTTCTCCTAAATAAATTACTTGGCCTGCATTTTTCTAATTTTTGAATGTAAGCATCATAGGTCTTAAAGGCAGTGTTTTTGGAAGAACACGATGAATTCTGCTTCTGAAACAGTTCAATCATGCCTACATGAAAATAGTGATCTTCTCCCACTTGCGCATAGAGCTGAAGCCTGCAGTTTTTCATAGTTGATATTCAGATCTTATTCAGGAAAAATTTCAGCTGATGTTAATAGGAATTTGCTGTATTAGGATCACAATTTTTGGTCCTTCGATTATGGCAAGAACCTTTGACTACTCAAATGGACTCTAGTGTACCATGATATTCTGTCTTAAAGTCATATATGATGCAGGAAACAGAGATGTATCTTTCAGTCAGAGGTAGACACCTTGAATTATCTCATATGCAATATCTGCTGTTGTGGTCCTGTCCCTTGAGTCCTTTACTTATTCCTTACACAGACAAAACCTCAACTAAAGCTGACAAAAGTTTTGCCTAAGTAAAGAATAAAACTATAAGCCAGGGTCACTTTTTAACATACCTGCCCATTCCTATTTCTGAGTGAAAACTGAAGTCCCTGTTTCTGGTCCCTGCCCAAGTTCTATCACAAATTATAGGAGAACAAACAATCCCTTTTTCCACATGTGTGGTTCACACATTGCCTTCAGGAAGATTCTACCTCACTGTAGATTCTCAAGTGCTTTAAAGTGAAAATAGCAATAGTATACTGCAGATAGCATAGTTTGGTGGAAAGCAACTCTGCGCTGTGAAGAAAGGTTCCAGAAAGGGTTAGAGTTATGGCTATAATTAATTCTTACACGACTAGGCCATATGATAAGTGAGCAGGACACCTACAGCATTGCCTTGTGGAGATGGAGTCTAGGACTGAGAGGATCCCCAGCTTAGTTAGACTGCCCCAGCTTTTGGAGGAGAGAAGACTGCAGATATTTAAGCAGTTTTACACTTTTTTCTATCTTTAAATTGGCTTCCCTCACTTCAAGCTTGCGTGTATCTCTGCAGAATCGCAGCTGCTCCCTCTTCCTTCTTCTAAGTTGGGAGCCTGGGGACACCTTTTCCTCCCTTCCCCCAGTCTTCTCTCTGGATACATCTTAGTGCTCTAATTTGTATGTAGCAGGTGAAAGTGTGTGTGACCCAGAATACATTCCTTGGAGAGCAAAATTAAATAGGTTCAGTAGGTCTGGGATGCACATAAACAGGTCTTAATGTAGTGTGTATTCTCATCCCATGCATTAATTAAGTGGGAGATGGACTGAATCTCACTGAAGCACAGCCTTTTCGTAAACTCTTTATGCTGTCACCAGATCAGAAACAGACAGGAATGACAAATGGACACAGGGGAGTACACCCCAAATACAAGGCTTATCCCTGGCTTGTAGAAAGCCTACATTTTTCTGCCAATAAAACCTCGTGTAATTGGATGCCAAGCCTCCATGCATCTGCCTAACCAGGCAGGTATGAAAAAACCAACGCAGTCTACGGCAAAATTCCCCGAAGTGGTCCCAAGGAGAGATTAAATTACATCTATATAGCTTTGGCCACTCCTTACAGTTATATGAAAATACAGTCTTTGAGGAAAAGTGGGTTCTGTATTTATTTAAGAAACAGCAAACAAGGGATAAAGGCAAGAACTGAAGATCGGAAGCTACTGGCAAAGATTTAAGAGCGGGAAAAAGCAGGTAACTATCGTTATAAAAAGTGTCATTAACAAGAAATTTCAGCCAAACTTCTTCCCAGAGGAATCAGACTTGTGGCTGAGTGTCTTCAGCACCCTCTGATACTAGTGAGACCATGGAGCCCTGTGTATCTCCTAAGGCTGACAGATTTTACCCTGGTTGATTGATTTAGACATACTCCTTGGAATTAGGTAGGAGTCTTGACTGCGACTCAGGAACAACAAGCATCAGTAGGCCCTGACGTGATCTGGCAATCACAGTTCTGTAGCTGGACCTCCGGACTTCTGAAGTGAGATTTGGGGTATTTGGGGATTCATAAAAGGAGGCTGATTTACATGTGCACTATGTTCAGGTTGCACCAATTTCAGTGCATCACTAGTTGCCTGTGGGCCAGAAAGATGTTTTCTCTTCGATGCCTAATTTGGCTTGGGGACAGCTGGGGCATTCACACTCTTGAAGCATAAGATTCACCATACAAGATGTGGCTTTTTGTGGAGGCCTTAGAGAAGCCTGCAGACCTTATCTAAAATATTATGAAATTAGATCTTTTTTTCTGACCACTTCCATGGTAAAACTCTAATGAAAGAAGCCAAGAGGAGGCAGGTTCATGAGTGTTTTTCTCTGCCTGGAGAGCAACATCCCTTTTCTCTCTTCATCTGCTGTGGCCTCAGTGTCTCTGGTGGTGAGGGGTCCACAGCTGGACTGCAGTGCTCTTTAGCCCTAGTCTGCTGTCGTGCTAAAGACGTGACGGTCTCAATGGCGGGTTGAGGGGAGAATTGTGATCCATGGTTCAAAGAGTTTGGAAAGCACTGCAAGGAGGAGTTTAACCTTCATGAAGGGAAAACATCTATTTGAAGGTAAATTCTATCAATGCCACGCTAAGAAAAAAAGAGTTCAAACAGGAATACTGAAGAAAGAATGTCTATTACATACAATTCTCATGCTTGTATATTTAAAACTACATTTTTCTCTATGGAGCTTTTATAATCAAGCCACATTTGGAAGCTGCATAGAAGAAAGAAATTGCTGATAATAGGATACCAAATCATAAAGTTCAAAAAGTTAGGGTTTTTTTCCTTAGAAAAAAGCCTCTTTTTTGCCTCACCAAGACATTGTTCCTCAGTAAGGACTTAGCAATGCTTAATTAATGACTAGACACTTTGGAGCACAGAAAATGGAAAGTTAAACCACCTGCATCAAACATCTTTCTTGATCCAATCAGACTAAAGAACTCTGGGGAATTTTACAACACATTCATATGCTAGGTGGTAGTAGGAAAATTAAATGTAGATTTTTTTACTAAATTTTCCTTTCTATCTCGTGTAGTGTATTAGGTATCTGTAAGTTCTCTGAGCACTTTAAGAGGGGCAAAGAGGGCAAAATTTCAGGAAGAGGAAAACATGTGGGACGGAAATTTGAGACCCCTCTAAATTCTTCCTCAAAGCCGGAGAAGAGACTAAGCTTCCACAACGGCCTTTTTATTCTCTTATTCTAGACTAGGATATCAGACTAATATTGAACAGGTCTTTGTGCTCCTAACCTTCTGTAACTCATACAGCTGTGTGCTGTCCCATGGGCATTAGCAGAATGTATCAGAAATAGCTACAGAGGCTAAACAAATTTAACATCAATACTGCTAAATAAAGCAGGGCAGGAACCATTCCCTGTCTCTGAGGCCAAGTGGCATGGCAGGGCTTGCATCTGTTTAAACTTTCTCTCCAGCAAACCATCTTCAAACTGTCTTTTGGGAAGGGTCCGTAGCTCTTTCTGTCTCTTTGAGCCATGCCCAGCGTCGTCTGGGATGATGCTAATCGATGTAGGGTACAACTATGGCAGGGAGAGTGCTGACAATGAAACAGACCACCTAATCAAAGGACAGCGCTTGAGCCTGTGCCCTGCACCTCTTGTTTTTCCTCACACAGGCACAGTGACAGTATCCATATATTTTGGTGGAAGATATGCAGGACGAAACATATGACTAAGGAAATTTGTAATGAGAACTGTATAATCATTACATGTGATTACTCATATAATTTTCACAAATGAGCTTCCCAGGCAAAAAAGTATTGTCTTTGATTACTGCTCACTACGTTTATTATAGCTGCATCCAGAGCCCCATAGTGAAGCTCCTGCTGATTTAAATGGTGCCAGGATTTCAGCCATGAGGGATGAGACAGCTCTGACAAGTGCACGATGTCTGAGTGGTCTGGCTGGGAACACTTGTGCTAGATCCGACATTCGTGTCCACCAGGCTCACAGACAGATTCCTTGGAGGTGGCTGTCTCATCTGAGGAGTTCATCACTTCTTTCCAGGGGCTGGCCTGAGAAACGACCCCCAAAGCCACCAACTATGGTAAAGGACTGGTGGTGGCAGTGGTGGTGGTGTAGTTTACCCAGAGGACAGAAATGGGAAAAGAAGGCGCTTCAGGAACAATATGGCAGGACAGGGGGAGTTGCCCGGCTTAAGACTTCTGCTCAATCACAAGTAAAACTGAAGTGACTTTTGCTTGTAGGCCACTGCCATAAATATTTGACATTGGCTGCTTCTGTAAATTTTGGAAATCAATCAAAACCAACTTCAGATAAAACTGGCTTGCCTACAGTTAAATTACTAGACACAAGGAACAAAACATGTGCATTCATGTTCCCAATTTAATATAACACAAAGCTCTTTAAGACACACTCTCCCAAATTGAGCGCAATGTTGACAACAGCCTAGGGCTTCAGTGCTCAGAGGATGATCTAAATGTGCGAGTTTCTTGGAACAGATCTATTTGAAGGGAATATAGGTTGGGATGTAACTGTAGGCCTTTCTAGTTTGTGTCCTCCTAAAGATACTTAGAAAGCATGGGTCACTCATTCAGTTTATAATCCAAATAGATAGGAATTTCTTGAACAGCCCTATTGTTTTTCTGCCTTCTATTTTGGTACCTAAGTAGCATCATAAATTTTGAATTATAAGAGTCAGGGATCTTGGAAACCAGAAGCTACAGTTAAGATGTTATTTCCCTCCCCACTACCCTTTTTTCTTCACTAATTTTCACTGCAGCTGTCAGTAGTTCATAAGGGAATGTTTTAATGTATAAGTTTTCACTGATTTCATCATTTTATTTATTAGTTTCTAATGGATTAATTTAAAGGCTTGATGTTCACACCTAACATTTATTGCTGGCTTGATTTAAATGTGCTAGCTAAACAGCCCCTGGTTTACTTTTTATAGGAAAAGGAAACATTCTAAGTGACCAAGTATTTTACTTATATTGACTGGTTTACCAATTATTGTTGGCTTCAGAAAGGGTCACTGCCAGCATTGTTTTTCCCAAAGGCAAGATAGTACTATTCTCATTGAGTAGAGCCAGCTTTTTTTCTCTCTCTCTTTTTTGCTGCCAATTTCACTACTGATCTTGTGCAATAAAATGTGCTTGTCAACGAAAATGTCAACCAAGTTTAAAAAGAATAGTCTGAGTAAAACTAAAAAGTAAATTATTTAAGTAGAGTTGTAGTTGAAACTTGAAAGAATTCTGTTTGGTGGTTTTCTTTACATCATTCTGCCAATGGAGGAGGAACTCTGAATTTCTAACTAGTGAAGCCCTGTCATAACTGGGGCTGACAGTTCACATCGAAAATTCTGTTTTCTGCTTTCCTGGGAAAGCAAGTCAAAGTTAAACCAACAAACTATTGTTGGCAAGTACCTTACCTTTGTTCTCTGTTTCTTTATAAATTAGCCACTTGGGTTTTCTAGGTTGCTTGTAAATGGAATTTCTAGAATTTAGGATCTCCGTTTAGCTACGCTATTTTAAAATGCTAATGTGTCCTTTTAGGCAGTCAATGGATTTATGGCGTGTAGAATCTGAGTCAGAAAATGTTCACAAATAGTGACAAACAGAAAGGAAACACACTGTACATTTTGGTCAGTACATGCTGAATTCAGTTAGGAATCTGGACCATCCAATTGCAAACATAGTTACGTTTATACATCAGTGAAATTAAGACATTTACATAAACACAGCGGTGCTGTCTCCGACCTATCAGTATGGTGACACACTGAATTCCCTATTCACTTATTGGTGCTCCTGCACACAGATTTCACTGAAATGCGCAAGTCTGGCGTTTTGCCAGTTACAGTTAGAATGTATCTAAATGTAAAAAATAGCCGATTTTATTGTAGAATTGCTATTATAGCATTGTGCGCATAGAACTCCCCGTAACCATACATTTTTTGCTATATATCTATATATACATAACCTCTATTCTCTACTAATTGACTTATCGGTATATACTACAGTATATGCATGGCCAGTTCATTAAGGTTAATTTGTTCAAAAATATTAGAAGCATTAATTTCTGGCTTATAGCTAATGGCTGCTCCCAGCCAGTGTCTTGTTTCATCATTAGTGTCAGCTAGATTATAACTCACACCCAACTGTTTTTACACTATCTAATAGAATCAATTGATGCAATGGTTGACAAGATGCTGTTTTGCATTTTGTCATCTCACTAATGCACATGGCTTAAAGGCATTGGCATCCATAATGTGGGGCAGTTTTGTAGGAGGCACAGAATAGGCTGAAGCTGCAAGGGCCATTTTCATAAAATATTAATGAAATTGAAAAATACACTGGGGTTGAAGGCTTGTCTGCTAAATGTAAGGTAAAATCTATTCTGTTCTGCTTTCTGATGACTGTAATTAGCAGCCCTAATTAAAAATTCAAACCTTGTGTATATTTGAAAGCATGAATCTTAGCTCTCATAGTGTTTATTTCCTTTACAAAGTATTTTATTTTACAACACTAATTGAACAGGATCCTTCCTAGCCTGACAGCCGCAGCTGGCTGGAGCCAGTTTATGTATCCAGTCTCTCTAGACTACTTCCTTTTGTAAGCAATAAAACATCTTTAAAAAACATGTATATGCTCTCTATGAGCCATTAACTCTGTGTCACCCAGTGTGGAGCTGGCCATCCGCACACAGGCATTGTTGTTTCCTTCACTTAAAAGTGACCTCTCTGAAAAGGCAGCTTTTTTCTGATCTTCAATATTTAATGTGGATTTACTTACATTAAATGACCGCCTTTCTTAAGGAGACTTGGCCCAATTCTGACATTATTTATGAACAGCATATGCTGTGCAAAACAACGGAAGGAATCACCATTAGTTCCAGTAGAAAAATCTACTTTTTATCAACACCTTGTGTAGTTATTTTGAAATTCGTGGTCAAGATACTAGAGCCCCATTAGGGAATATATGACTGCAACCCAAGTCCAAATTGATTATAATCACATTACTTTCTGAAATCCAAAGTACAGCGAAGCAGATAAGCTAATACAACTATAATGTGAATGAGTTAAGTTTTTACCATTGTATTTTCTCTTTTTAATGTTTGCCACAAGAATGGCTCTGAACTTTACTATTTCCTGCTTTCCTTTCCACACCCTGGCAAGGAGACAACACTGGAATTCTAATATCCTTTATAATGTCCATAATCATAGCAACACTTTTTTTTTTAGCATCCTCTATTTCTGATTAGGTGGTCCTTCGAGCTCCTCATGACAGGCTGATGAGGCCATGAGAGGGGGGGACAAGGTGGATGGACAGAAAAGGGTATTAGAAGATATTCTGATGTGACTTTGCTAACAAATTCTTTACTGCTTTATGTGAAGAACTAAAATTTGAAGGTGTTCCCAGTCTGTGACAAAGGGTCTGATCTTGCAATTCTTGCTCAGGCAAAATTGACTTCAGTGAGAGTTTAGTCTGAGTAAGGAATGCTGGATCAGGTTCAAAGCTTTGCAGTAAAATAGTAATAAAAAAGGAAAGCAACAGAAACCAAAAATAATCCAAACCCCAGGAACCAGGGAACTGTCTGCCAATAATTTGGGCTCTAAAATTCTGGAAGTCATTAGACTATATTTTGCGCCAATTTGTATTCAAGAAATGAGAGTTTAACCTGAAGTATCTCTCTTTTTCTAATTTTAGAAAATAATTTAAACACTGTCACATTCTTTAAACATCTAAAGGCTGTTTCTATTCTGCATCGGAATAAAAATGAAACCTGCTCAATAGTTTTCACAAAATGCTTTGAAAAGTCTTTTTTTTTCATTCAAAAAGCAAAAGGTAGTTTTGACTTGTTTTTCTTTTACACCCATCCTTTAGCCATCTACAACCAAGGAGCATGTAGTCAAGAACTCTCCCCCAAAACCTGCTTGCTTCTCACAGGTCTATCTCCACAAATATTACAGCTCAGACAAAACAGTGTGTGTCACTGAAATTTCATTTTTCTGAAGAAAATGTTCAAACAAGCTCTGTTAAGTGTTTTGAAACAGCTTAAAAATCACTATGGGATATACCAAGGGAATAGAAGAACAACACGGCCTACATTTATTATTTCCTGGTTCCTCCCCAAGATGGGACGTCTTCCCCTCATATTGCTTGCATGAATACGTAGTTTTGGGCTCCACACACATCTGTTTCTGTCCTAGGAGGACGTCCAGGGCTTTGAATACATGGTTCAGCTCTTTCTTAGAAGGAGAATGAGATTCAGAGTCCCCTCCCCCTTTTGTGCTCTAGTTTCCACTGGAAAAAAACCTGGGCATCCAGGCCAGGGAGAGACTGCAGCCTGCTTGAAACGTCTGCCAGAGCATGGCAGTGCTGGGACACCCCGGCTGGTAAATCAGGAGACATCTGGAGAACTCTGCTCTTCAGCAGACCTGTCCTTAATACTCTTTTTTTTTTTGCTTTCTCTCCTTCCTTTCACTTATATTTTTCTCTTGAACTTAAAAATCTATGCAGGTACCAACAAAATCAATGGCAGCTCAGTTCAATGAGTTTTCACCGGAATTTCACAGGGAGATTCCCTCCATCCATTCTGAGGACTTCAGCAAAAAAAATGTATTTTGGAATTAGGGTAAGAATCACCTTGCTTTGTTAAACATTTTTAAAGCCAAGTTGCTTCTAGATCACTCGGCCTTATAAAAGTGCTCATCTAGTTTTAAGTAGTCAGCAAATCTCTTCCAATAGTCAAAGGAGAGAGAGTGTCCCAGGGGACAATTACACCTCTCTTGTACTAGGCATTTAGCAGTGTTGAGCTGGACAGTTCTCTGAACACAGCTGTCTATCTCTATAAACCAGTTAAAACTAACCCAAAAACTTATAGATGACTATAGGTATGTGTCATAAATCCAACCCTAATGCCATTTGCTTGCAGGATAGCCATGGTTTTCTTCCCCTATGATAGGTGAATAGTCAGCTAATTCTACCTCATAATATGATGCTTCCCTATAAAAATCCCTCTGCCTTCCCATCTTGTAGGATCTGTAAACCACAAAAAAAGGAATGGTCTTAAATCTAAGAACAGATCAGCGACCAGACAAACTGAGTAGGCTGTGGAATTTTTATGATTTTCTTTAAAATTTAGAATTATTAATTGTTAGTCAGAATTGAACACAGAACTTCCTTGAGCTTTTTGAAACCATTTCAGGCAGGACAAAATCTACAAATGGGCCAGAGACCATGTGGCTGAAACGCAGACTGCAGGTAGTCTCAATACAGCATAAAGAGATGCATATAGCATAAGCACACAGGAAATATAAATACAGTAATTAAAAAAAATCATAAGGCTATATAAGCACAAGGAAATAGTACTGTGATGAGTTAGTGGATGTATTTATTATTTGTTTAATAGGTTGGACCCAGGACCCATAGGCTTGGTCTGACACACCACTGTTATAGGCACGTTACAATTTATAGAAAAAATGAGGATCCATGATCCATAGAGCTTACTATCTACTATGGTATTTAAATGATTGTTTACTGATTTTTGGAACAGCTGGCTGCCCCTGGAGAATTCTCTTCCAGTACTCTGAACGTTTTTGTTGCCAGTGCTATTATGCATTTTTATGTCAACCTCTTGTTTAAGGTGTAGCTTGATTTCCTATGTGATAATGATTTTGGAGGAACAAGGCATGGAGGAAAAATAAAGCTATTCCCTTTCCTACAGAGAATCCTTTTGAGCCACATTAAAAGTACAGAGGTTAATCTTAAATACTATAATATGTACAGAACAACATATTTCTCAGTTAAAGTCAAAATGAGGGACACAGTGAAAAACATTGGTGCAGGAAGACGCCCGGGATAAAGTGGCTTAACGCTGCGGTTTAAAGTGATGAAGCTTAACGTTTCTTTAACATAAATAATGTTTGGTCTCATCACTCAGCACTACTGATCTGGGCTATAGGCAGCAAAGTGACCTAATCCTTTCCTTAGTGGCTCTCACATAACTTTAGTTTTTTTCAATGGCTGACATATCTTGCCATGAGGGGGAAATAGAGCAGAAGACTAGGAAAATAAAGTTTTTTTTTTTTTTTAAATTATGATTCAGAGATTAAAGCAATTACTTATAAGAGTCCTAAACTGAAACTTTGCTGAGTTTGTCTTCTTCCTCTCTCAAGCTGCCATACCCGGGCAGTTGCCCTCCCAGCAGCTGTACGATTGCCTCTCCTCTCTCCGGTCAGTGAGAGCATCTCCCAGGCAGAGCCACAGGCAAAATGAGGAGAGACTTGTGAGGCCATTTCCAGTCCACCCTCCTTTTGTATTTCTTTCTCACTAACAGGACTCTGGCTAATAACTCTGTTTCGCAACCAACTGATTAGTACACATCACTCTTTCTAAGCCTGCTTAGCACACCTGCGCTCATAAACGCAGAACCGTGTGGGTGACCAAAAGGTCTCCTCCTGTTATTCATCCTGTTAGGGGATGAATACCCTAATGTCAGAGAGGGGAATGGATCATTTTCTCCTTTTCATACCACAGAGTGAGGACTGGTGGGACAGAGAGAAACTCCCTATCCCTCTGCCCTGACTCACACACACCTTATTTTCTTTTGTCTCTTATTTTCCATACAGAGCTAGGTCTTCTTAAATATGGACATACAGAAACATATACAAAACATTACGGCAACTAGACTAATCCTTTGGCATACCAAAAAGCCCTGGGAAAGGTTTTTATTTTTATTTTTTTTTTGATCTAGTCCAGATGATTTGCAAAGGATCATTCTTTAAAGTGATCATTCAAAGGGTACTGAAAATTGTACTGGTACTGCCTGTGCAGTTTGTGAGGAAAGGGGAAGAGGCTGCAGGAGAGGTCTTCATGTTTTGGAGGTGGAGA
This sequence comes from Dromaius novaehollandiae, assembly GCF_036370855.1. Classification (NCBI taxonomy): domain Eukaryota; kingdom Metazoa; phylum Chordata; class Aves; order Casuariiformes; family Dromaiidae; genus Dromaius; species Dromaius novaehollandiae. The sequence continues at coordinate 172,908,032 of NC_088098.1, read as the reverse complement.
AGGAAGTATTTGCCTCATGTGTGTTTTTAAGATAACGGTGGCAGCTTCAGACTTGGCCAGATTGGCTTCAGACTTGGTCAGAATTACTCTAGGTCAGCCTGGACTGATGATGGCAGACAATGCTCCAGGTATGCAAGTGCAGTGCTTGTCTTAGGATGAATAGGTGGCTGAACACATACCACATAGTTGCAGAAAGTTTCTGCACATAATTTGTACCTGTAATGCTTTGCAATAAGCCATTCTTGTCATGTCTTTTCAGTTCCTTATGTGCCTTCTTATTGTAGATTATGTTTACACACTCTAACATTTACAGTTTCAGGGTAGGTGCAAACAATCATCTTATTAAAAATAAAACAGACACGCTATCTACAAAATCTTTCTTTCTTCCATTCTTTCCCTTTTTTCCTGTCTTTTCTTTCTTTTCATTCCTATGTTGCTTTCCTCCCTTCCTCCCTTTTTCTTCCCTCCTTCCCTCCTTCCCTCTGTCATCCCCCTTCTTTCCATCTTTCCTATACTGCTTTATAATATATTGCCTATATTGTAAAAATACTCCTTCTTCACAAGAATTATAATTTCATACAGGAGTATCTTTATCATCTGGCTGAAAAGACAAGTGGAAGCATATTCTGTATGTTCAGCCTAGGCATCTGTTATAGACTTTTCCAGGAATGTCCAAGTAATTGCAGTTTTCTTGTGAGAATTTTTAGCATGTGACCTCTAAAGTAACATATTTGAATGATTTCATTTTGTAGCTCTGAGGGGTAATGATCCTCAGTGATCTGATTACAAGGGAGGAGTTCAAAGAAAAGACCCTTGCTATGACTGTTTTTATAAAAACATCACAAACATGTCCATTATGTTCGCTCAGCTCATGAACCAAAAGTAAAGCAAACTAAAAGCAAGAGCAGCACAAAAATTACCATCAAAGACTGCTCTGGAGTGCATGTAGTGTGAGTAAGAGTTTTAAACGAAGCCTAGCACAAGGCTTAGCTCTGTTGGGAAGGGTTTTGGGAGGTATCGTCTCGCTATATCGTATATTCTCTCAGTATATCACAGGTTTCTGCAGATTGTTCCTGCCCTCCTCACAGTGTTTACTCTCCCCCGCCCCCACCCTTTCCTTCCTCTTCTACGCCTCCTTCTGCCATTTATGGATTTTGATTGACAAGAATTAAATGGCACGCTGCCAACCTTTAATGTAGCAGCGGAGGGCTGGGAATCCTCCCACTTGGATGTATAGCGATATCTTAAAACACCTCGTTCTGCGATAAATCAGCTCCCTCGTCGCCTGGTAGATGGTGCGACCAGATAACGTCACGCCTCTGTTGGCTCCGTGAGCTCCTTCTGCTGAGACAGCACCTTCTTTTTGATGGTGCCAAGCTCTCCGCTGCCTTGCGCTACGTCTGTGAGTCTGTCACTGGTGCGCTGGAGCTGCCTTTGGTCTCCTCGCACGGTGCCGGAGGCCGTCGTGCAGAGCAGCACGCCACACTGGGGCTGGGCGTCTTCTGAGCAGCGAGTGCGTTGAGAGGGATGCAGGCGCCCTCTCCTCCTGCTGCAGGTGATGAATAACTCTTATTGAAGTCCACGGGAGTTACTCATGTCCTGTGAGGAGAAAACAGGGCCAAATCTCTCTAAAACAAGCAGAAAGAGTCCTGTAAATTTCAAAATCCTGCCTGCTTACAAATGCGAGGCAGAGAGTCACAGCAGGCAGAAACATTATTGTACATGTGCACCCAGGCTGATAAAAATGGAGCACCGGATTGTTGTTCCAAGGTCATAACAGCCAGTGCACAGTTTGTTCATCTAAAAAAAAGAAAAAAAGAAAGAAAACTTTTCAGCTTCTGCTTTGTTTTGAAAAGGCTAGGGCTCTTCTTAGAGATGATCTGGATCTTGTCAGCAGGCTTTCTGAGATTTTTTTGTGGGTAACACAAATAACGCTGCTGAAACTTAGAAGAAAAACAAGAAAAATAACTGTGGTAATTATTATTATTTTACTAATGAAAAACACTTATTTCATATATTTTTAAATTCCTTTTTCTCTCTCTCATACAATTAGTAAATCTCTATGAAGCAAAAAAAAAATAAAATGAAAATAAAAATTACACCCTATGCTATCAAGTGCTGTATAATATTTTCAAATCCACTCACATCTCAGTGAGAATTTTGGGGATGGAAGGAGTGTACAAACTATTTCCTCCTGGACATTTGAAAGGTTTCTCTGGTTTCCTGCATACACACACAGACCTTCCACGACATATGGGCTGCCAGTAAATTTTCAACTTAACAGATTTCTGTAGGTTTAAATTTTGCTTACAGGTATTTAAATTTAAGTCATTTGTCTCAAAAGAGTGCTTAGTAAGCTCAGCTGGGTAAATAGCTAAGGCAGGGATTGCTCAAAAAGAGCTTGTCTGGTAGATGTTTTGGGTCAAATCTTTCCAGTGTTCTGCTTTTGGTTTTTATGAACTATTACATTCTCTGAGTGGTGCAGCCTAAAAATCCCATTGCACCTGCAGGAAGGAAACCTCTTGTTGACCGTAATTCATCAGCAGGAAAATCCTGCTCCTGCCCAATGACAAAACTGCTCCGGATTTCAGGGGGCCTGGGGCCATGTCTCTGGTATTTTTGCAGAAGAATTCACTTTGCAGAACTAGTGCAACTCATAGTGCCTAGGACTCTGTTAAAAAAAAAATCCTAGTCCATTGGAGGTTTAGCTGTTGCTTTCAGATTGGCTAGGATGTTACCCTATGTGCATTAATCGCACTCAGGGGGACCTTATAAATTATTGTCAATCTTTTTCAAAAGACTAGCAGCGAGTATATTTTTGGCTTGTCTTTGTAAAGTGCAGGGAGACACGTATGTGGCTTGTGACACCACCATAAGTATGTGTCACATTCATTAAAAGCAGCATCTGGGTTTGACTGGCTAGGAAGAATATCAAATCTGCTGTCGGAGCCTGGAGGTCCTTGCAAGAGCTTATGGAAATCAAATGAGTTTTATTGAATACTCATTCCAAATAATCTATTCATTTTGCAAGTTTCAGTTTTAAAATCAACACACAGCTGGAGGGCCAGAATCACTGGTATACTTTGGCTGCTCTACACTGCTTTGCTGATGTAAAGCAGCTGTAAACTTGAATTAACTGGACTCATTGAGGTTGGCTCCCTATCAGCTTTACAGCTGCTTCATATTTGCCAGAGCAGTGCAGAAAGTCAAAGTACATGGATGAATCCAGTCTCACAGATGCAAGTGACAGGAGAGTATGCAGGGCAGTGGAGGATCAGGCCCGCTGTGTGTAGAAAGGTGTCGTTTCTGCTTGGAAGGAAAAAATCTTTTTTGTGTGTAGGTATCAGTGAGTATTTTTATGTAGGGGAAATCAAGTGAGCAAAACTTCTCTGGTGTATTTGCCCAGTACTGGTTATGACCACAGATGCAGTGTCCTGTATGTTGCTATACTGTCTGCTACTACATAGCTAGTCTAAAGCTAAAGAGATGGGTCATGATGGCAATCAGCATTGGGGTGTGTTAACGGAATCAAGTGTAACTTCGACTGCCTCTTAAAGCAGTTCATAGGGAATTTTAATCTCTCTCTTGTTCCTGGGAACGTCTTATGGGTAGGTGTGCATGTTTTATGAATGGAGACACGGAGCACAAACGTCTGTTGACAGGCAGGGACTGAAGGTGAATGTGGGGAAAAGCCACGTGCCATTCCCTAACAAAGGACAACCATGTTAGTACACGCATTAGCAGTGAAGTCGCACTGTGCTGTGCAGTTACAGTTTTTGGTGTTGCTGTGAATACATGTTTCAAGTGTGATGTACTCTACCCGGCTTTGTTTTCGTGTCTGGTAGCTGTTGTTTCATAAGTGGCTCCTGACCTTACCAAATTTAGTTGCAGTCTGCTCACTGCAGGCATTAGATCACTCATTGATTAATATATTTATTAGACCATAGATGTTAACTCTAGCACATTGCAGTGTTTCAGCAGAGTGCATTCCCTAGCAATGAACACAAAGTGTCACTGTGACCACACACTAATAATTCCAAGAAATATATGAAATTTTGCCTAATTTTGAATCTATTTACTTGTCATGCGTGTGTTCATTTGGAACTTCTAGCATTAATTATCTTTGCTCCAAGTTGGGCCAGTCTGGAATTCTAATTATCTTCATTTTTACAATTCATATCTCCTAGCTCTTAGTATACTTTGGAGCTGAACTCTGGGCTATACATAATCAAGGCAGAAAGGAGGTAGGTGGCAATATTGTACATTTCAATTGCCTTGTCTGATGTGCCCCTTTTGTAGAATAATGAACACTGGAGAAACAAATTGGTCTGTCAGAGTCAATAACAACCCAATGCCCTGAGCTGCTGGTCACTAATGCTTCCTGTACTTAATCAATGTGCTGCCGGAGATGTTCTGTTCAAAATGGTTAAAGATGAGCAGCAGCAGCAGCAGATTTGGCAGCAGGATTGGGAGAGCAAGTGAGAGCATCCACGGGGTTGGAGTTTCCTTGTTCTAGGCAAGAGATGCGCAAAAGAAAAACAAAGTGCTTTAAGGAAAACCCTGCAAAGAAACAAGACGATGCCCGCTGTGTCCTGTTGGTAGAGAAGGAAAAAGAGGCCAGAGCTTCTCACCAAAATATTTCATTAAAATGAGTAAGCAAAGATGATTTGAAAGATGACAAGAAGACATAGCAGGAAAAAGGGCGTTCTAGTTCCCTTCATTTAAACACTTGGAAGGACCAGGTGAGAGGGATGAGATGTTGAGAAGAACCCAATTTTTGACCTCAGCTTGTGATCAGAAGACCTCAATTACCAAGAGCAATTGGCATGGGTACCAGTGTTCAAGGTAGCAAATTATCATTTTAATGAAATCATAAGTAAAGCAAAACAAACAGGGAAAGTTTTGTAACAACACTGCTTTTGAAACGTGCACGAGTAGCTTGTGAAATGATTAAGCGAACAAACAAACAAAAAAATCTGAGCAGAGGAAGGAGGCAAGGTGATTTGTGCCTCAAACACTAGGTGGACAATTTGTTTGGCGGGTGTTACCGGCACGGCACTGGACAGCTGGAGGTTGCCCAGGAGCATGCACTCAGGCAAAACCAGAAGCTACAGGAACAGATAGATAGATTTTTTTTAAAATGAAAATTAGAGCTCATAGAAACAATTTAGACCTCTGTGTTATTGTCCAGAAAAAATATTCTTAATAGAGCAGATTATTAAGAAGGTTATTTTCCATTCTGTACCTTGTCTGCACAGGATTTTGGGGGCTTCCAGATCTTTGGGCAAAATGACAGCATAAGTCTCTACATTGACTTCTTCATAGGAGGAAGAAAGCATCTTTGGACAAGCTATATTTTGCATCACTCATTTGAGGGTGCATTTTTTCAGGAAAAAATAAGGATATCACAAAACCATGATGGCCTAGTCCTTGTTTTGAAAACCTCGCAACAATGGAGAAAAGAAAAAGGAGTGGAATATGGAAAACCTGAATTTGACTTGGTACATTCATGGAGAACTTAAGACAATCAAGGTGGGACTGAACTAACTAACTTTAGCTGTCTGAAGGCCAGTTATGTCTAGTCTAAACTAGACATCTACTCTCTCAAAAGCTGATGGAAAGAAATAGCATTTACAAAGGTTAGCTCATGTCAGATAATTTATATAGATATTTCAAGAAGGAATGAATCATCCTTTGTAGGTGCTTATCTTTATCCACTGAGTGCAGAGAGGGCCTGCCTGACCATTTTACAGATCCAGAGCTATGTGGGCTGACTTCCATCTTCTCTGAATAGCCAGAGAGTTTCTTTTTTATTTTTTCTGATTTTACTTTGATTTGGCGTATTTGCCTTCTTTTTTATCAGATGGATTTTATTGATAAGGATGACAGTTGATAATTTGCAGAAAAAGTCTAGTGTTTCCCAAAGCAAAGAATGAAGGTAAGAGTTGGATAAATACTCCTTACTTTTCCAGTCATTTTTGTAAACTGGGAAATAATTTTTATGAGTAGTTTGCTTTATTGGAGCAGGATTGGAAGAGCAAGTGAGATGACCCCTGGAGTTGGAGAGTTTGGCAGATATTTATTTTGTTCTCAGAATAAAATATTTATCCTATTAAAAAAAAAGTTGAGACAGGTTCTGAAATGACTCACTTAAAATAGCTTCCTCTCCAACAAATTTAAAGCATAGGAAAATAGAAGATCTGTAAGAGATCTATGAATTTATCTCTGAACTTGTGCTTATCCTTTTATAAAAAGCTGAAAAAGAAATGTATATTTTTAACAATTGTTCATTAAGCAAGCTCATTGTTAGTCTCTTTGATAAACAAAGAAACAATGATCCAAACTAACCCAGCAAATTGGGAAATAAGAGGGCCGAACTCTTCTTCACCCTGGAGAATCGCAGAGTTATTCATAATTATTATGCCAACTTACGTACCTCTGAACAAACATTAAAATCCAATTCTTTCATCAGCTGTGGAACAGCAGCAGATACAATTGACACAAGAGCAAAAAGAACTGTTGCAGATTCCCAGGATAGAGAATGAAATTAAGGAAACAATATTTGTGTTGGAAAGCGGGAAAGCCTACGCCCCCAATGGATTTGCTGTAGAATTTTTAAATACATTTGAAAGTGAAATCATACCAGGCTTACAGGACTATGTCACCAAGCTTTTGAGAGAGGATCGCTCCCAGACTCCCAAAGGGAAGCAACTGTCTTTCTGCTTCTCAAACCAGATTATGATCCTCTGGAGGGCATATCCTTTCGATAATTAAGGTTACAATCACAGTCTCATTTTATGACTGATTTTGATCTTCTATATGAAACTTCCATATGACTGCTCAATAAGGTCACACGTAGTAACCAGCAAGTCTGATCCAATCTTATATAAATATACATTAATAATGTTTATTTTTAGCCACGAGTGCAAAATCACCCACATGCACAATTTTTTCTATCACATATTGATAATATAGATTTCTCTTAAACTGTAAAAAAGCACTATTCTCAAGAAACAACTCTCCTACATCACCAGATACCTTCCCATACTAAAGAAGGGGAAAAAAGCACTTTTGGACTGGTTATATCATTTAACTATTAAAAAAAAAATCCTTTCTAATCAAAAAAAAAAAAAAAGAGAGAGAGAGATTAGATTTAACAAGACTAAGTATTTCCTCACTGGCTTCAGTAATGATAAAGAAAAACATAAATAGAATTTATGGTTTTATCAGGAATAACCTGTATTAACTTTGGTAAAAGGAGCACTAAGCAAAAATGTTACAATATCCAGTAATTCTTCTTATCCATTTTAAAAATTAATCAGAATAATATGTTGATTTATCTCACCTCAAAATTATTATCTCTTCATAGAAAAAACAAGATTTAGGAGTTCTTTCTAGTAATTATGGACTGCACCTCAGACAAACAAATCTAATCAACTGTCCCAGCCCCACTTAAGTCAATGGATTTATCTCCAGCTTTGGTGACTGTAAGAAAAGAGTACAGGCCCTCACATCTTTCTGTCATTGATAAAAATTCACTGGTGCCCTAGCACTACAGATGTGAACAGAAAGGATCTTTGAGAATTTACCAAAGATTATCCTGCCAGCACATGGCATAATGTCCTCAAGCATTTTAAAGCAGGCCAGAGAGTATCTCCTATTTGTCCACTTATTAACAACCTTCTCCCTGAGGCCCTTGGAGGCAACCTCTATTAATTGTGGAATGATTTTGACATGATGACTCTCAAGGATATTCGTAATGAAAGAATATTTAGGCCCTTTGAGAGATTACTAAAATATATGCCATACACCAAAACAACACGTTTATAGGTATTTACGAATAAGACATTATCTGTGGGAGATAAATTGAGGAATTTTTTTGTACCCCTGAGTTCATTCCCTTAGAATACTAGCTTTGAATTATGGAAAAAGACCATAAAAAGAATCTGCACTTGATATCCTTTTAGACTGAATAAATTCAGGGGAGATAAAAGCTAAGATCAAGTGCAAAAGCGATCTGGATCAAGAATTCTCTGATGAAGAATGGATTGAGATATGTAATCATACAAAAACAATCTCCATTAGTGTAAGACACCAAATGTTTATATTTAATGTTATTCATAGAATATGTATGACTACAGAAAGTATGAACAAAGTAAATAGTGACAGTGATGATATATGTATAAAATGTAATTTCAAAAAGCAGTCTCAGCATGTGTGATAGGACTCAGCATTCAGTGACTCTGGTACAAGGTTGCAGCATTTATCAGGGCTATTCTGCAAATTTATAAGTACCTTACTTAGTTTGCCTCATCATCTATCTGACCTCTTTTTAGACAGATGTAAAATCAAGTTTGTGGACACTGTATTGCCTGCTGCTAGGGCATTTCTTATGAAGCATTTATAAAACATCATTGTCTCACTGGGGGGATTATCAAAGCTAGCAGAAGCATTTCATCTGAAAAAAAAAATTATGAAGAAGCTAGGAGGACCTGTAAAATATGCTGATAAAATATGGAACTTTATAATAACTAACCTAGAAATAAAATGGAGAAGTCGATCTGTGAAGCTTCTTCAATTACAGACATTGCCATCCATGTCTATAAAAAGAGGAGGGAAAAAAAAGAGAAATATTTTTCAAATAAAAAAAACACTTAAATATTTTAAGTTAGCTTTGTTGTGAAAATACTTTTTAAAGATCCAACTCTATAGTTTTGCTATATACTAAACTCCATTTGCTGTATTTGCACCTAAAAAAAGTCTTGGTCTTCATTGTTCCAGACATGCAGAAATAATAACAAGATGTGAGGGATGTGGTTTAATTTGTCTGCGACTTTATTAACTGAACTCACCTGGGAATCATTCAGCAATAACATACACAGTGTAGGTCATCATTTCTTCTTCACTTGTTTCCACATATTTGGGGAGAGCTGTCACTCATAGCTGGGACCCCACTGCCCTCCCCTGTGAGGAAGGTTAAGAGGCTGTGAAGAGGGTGCTGCCTATTTGATGCAAGAGCCTCTTTTCTTTCGCCTCTTTAGCAGGTGTTGGCTCTTTGATTTGCTTCTAACTGTGGTTTATCAAGGAAGCAGATGCCCTGGGGAACAAACAGAGGCAATGATCACCTGCCACCAAGAAGCACCCACCATTAGCTGGGCTGCCCTGTCCAGACTCCCAAACAGGTACAAAGTGTGCTCACATCAGCCAGAAATACACGCGTGGAGGTGGAGCCCTCTCCCCCAGCTGATTTACCATCCCATAGGTTGCCTGCTCATTTTAGGAGTGTATAGGGACCACTCTCATCCCTTAACACATCTAGCCTCTCCACAGCTCATGGGTCTTTGGAGTTTGCTCACCAGTTCAGACCCCTTGGCTCTGATAGCACACCTCCTTTGCCACACTTTCAAGCATCCTTGCTCATTCAAAGCACTACAATTCAGCTGCTTTCTCCCTTTTCCCCATCCTTTCTTACACAAAGTGCACTGGAAGCAACTCCTGGCACACAAACCTCCTTTCAGGGGAATCCTATTGAACTGGTTAATGGATTATCCAACATTCGAGACCCACCCCCCATCACTTAATTTGTCTTTAATAATAAATAACTTCTGGACAGGAATGAGGAGGCTGCTGTATCCCCAGCTGTCTTAGTCAATGCCTGAAATCTAGCCAGTTTATTAAGAATGAGCAGAGATACCTGCTCTGTCTCTAAGCCACCCAAGGTAGTTTAGGGATGGGAGTGAAGGAGGAGGAAGGGCTCCCTATTTCTGTCATTGGCGGCACTCCTAACCTGCCACTCAACCAGCGGTGAAACAACAGGGCTTGTACATGTCCTCAAATCTACTTCTTCTGGAAATAAAAACAGGCCAAAGTATTACTAACAAGACGAGGTTAAAAAAGGGGTAACCCCCAGGTCATACTCGCCTGATACATTGTAGGGAAAGGAGTAATAGCACTCCCTTGAGCCACAGGTTGTGGGACTGTAACCTGCTGCATACACACAAGCTCTGTTGCCTCAGTTTACCAGATGCTGATTAAAGCCTCAGTCACAGCTCCTCATTGCGTTCAATTTTAGTGCTCAGCTTTGACATGGAGCTTAGTTACAGCTGGGTCATTTTCTTCTCCTAGGGCTGAAATCATTTGTCTAGCCATAGGTGGCTAGTACCATTTGAGATGTTCTGTGGCATTGTACTTGCTACTCCAAAAGGGCAAAGAACTTCCATATATCTTGTGCCATATCTGCCAACTCTAAGAGGATTTCCCAAATACCCTGGGGTGTCTCAAATGGACCAGTTAACTCTTTTGAATTGAATCAAGCCTCTGCTATCAGTAAGCCCCTAAACCTTAGCAGCAGTCATATTATCTTCCACTCTTTTGCCTGGGTCTTCGTTATCACTTTGTACACTTGTGACTTCATCTCTTTAAGCATGAATTTCTCTTTGTCAGGACTTGGGTGAGATTACTTGCACTTCTCCTGTGTACTGCTTGCAAGAAGCATCTGCTGCTTGAGCCCATCTCAGATGAAGAATGAGGCTGTCACTTATGGGGATGTTCATCTTGCCATGTGTTTATTCCATGTAAAAAGAGGTCTCAGGGATCTTGGCTCCCTGCCTATATTTTTTTCTTCCAGTTGGGTCCTAGATATTGAAGCTGTAATATTTCACTAACTGAGGTGACTTTTTCTACCTTCATTCCAGTTTCCTATGCTATCTCCTGCCATGGGGTTTTTCCCCAGAAACTGGTAAATCCCACCATGAAGCTATTTTCTTCATTTGGCTCCAGGCCTGCTATTTTTCCTCCTTTGCCTGCACCAGACAGTTTCCTGCATGCCTACTTTCTGGCTCTGGCCAGAGTGAACAAAGAAAAATTCTCAGCTAAGGTATCAGCCATGCTGCTTCAGTTCCCACTTGCCCACATCAAAGGAAAGCTTCCAGCTGAAGTCTTCTCTGAGTCCTACTGCTGTTTGACTACAGCTGCCAGTTCCCTCACTGTAAACCCATGGGGTGATTTCAACCAGTTCCCCAACTTATCTTGCAGGGGACCTTGACTTCTGATACAAGAAGCTTTTGCATCCATTCACAATTAGCAGATTCCTCTGCTGCTAACTTGTAGGTAGTTGCCTAGGTATGAGCTGATCTGATGAGGTATATTTGCCTTCCTCCTGATGCATTGAGGATGCCATAGTTGTTTACCGTCTTCACCTCCTCCCTTCCTGTATTCCCTTAGCCTTAGCTCAGGCAATATTTCTCCACATATCCCTTTCTTCCCTCTTCTTCAGACAAACTCTCTCCCTCAAAACCACTTTTGCTCCCACTGAAGCTGACTGGAGATTGGCCGTTTATCCAAGCCAACAGGGAACGTGAAAACCAAGAGCAAAGCCTAATGAAGCTTGAAGGGAACAACCATGTTGTGCCTAATTGCATTCAGGATTTTTCAAGCATTTTCCCTCCATAACTCACACTGCAGCAGCAAATTCATAGGAGGGATGCTCTGCTGACTGATGTACCAGTTACTGCTTACACGTAGGTTTCCATCTAGTGCTGCCCTCTGACCTGGACGTTTGCGATAGAGAAAAGAGAGATGCAAGTTTGCTTAACAACAGCTGGTTTCAAAGCTCATTGAAATGGGAAACTTTCTACCGATGTCTGTGGAGTTTGGATCAAGCCCCAGAGCAGATATTTACAATTGACATAGCTTTGCTCACAATTTACTCTACTTCTTAGTAGCGGTTTGGGATTGTTCTTTCCCTGAAAGATGGCGGGGGGAGATGGTTTGCTTCCTCCTCTGAGATCTTTAGGTCTGTTTAACTTAGAGATTGGCTAGAAATCTGCCAGCACAAAAATATGACTAAAGTGCTATACTCATCTATCAAAAATGCCAGAGAGCTCTGAAGAAATGCTTGGGGGCTGCCAATATCTATTTATGTTGGAGATGCCCATAGCATTCATAATGTACAATAAATAAAAGCAGTCATTTCAAAACACTATAATAAAATGTTCACAACTTAAAAGTAAATACTACTCAAAATGATCTGCTGCATTATTACTCCCACGCAAAGATCTTCATAATTGGTACCATAATGAAAAAGTCTTTATTAAATATATAATGGCTTCTAATAAACTGACCCTCCAAATACAAAGTGTTTGTGTTGATTTACTTGAATTGTTTTGCAGGGAAATAAAAGTGTTGAGAACTCATTTCCAAAGGATGATATATAGCAGCCAGCTATCCTTTTTTTGTTTTAAATAATGCTTAATTCCTGGTATATGAGTTAAACAGATAAGGCTGCCAGCAGCTCCTCCTCACCAAAGCACTTCACAGTTACATGATAAAATGTTGGTGATAACATTGCAGTGCTGTAAAACAAGGTTGTAGAAACGTGGACATGTACTGATGACAAATTTGCCTTTAAATCTTCTTTGCTAATATTTATAGGCATGAAATCTTAAAGCACCTTTAATGTGCCTATAATCCTGCCCATTTGTCAGCTTTTACATAATTTTCTAGGGAAAGGTGACCCGATCATCCCATGCTGTTGACAGTGCGGCTGAAATGGCCCTCCAATAAATGAAGCAGGATTATCCAGACACTATGGCAAACAACAGCTCATAATATGCATCAAGAAATTTCCATAGCACATCGGATCTTTGTCTTCAATGACACATGGATCATGACGGGATTTCAAGAACACATTTCCCTAGACACTTGATAAGTTTTAATGTAAAAGTATAGTATAAAAGGCTCCTTTCAGATAGATTCTGTTTTCCATATTAGAAAATAATTGCTTTCACTCTGGAAAACTAGAGATATAGTTTTAAACTGAATTTTCATGTTAACATGTACTGTTTGGTGTAGCAGTGTTCCCTGACACTTTGAATGCATTTATGAGTTTATCCAGTTAAAATTATAAAACATTACAAGAAATATTTTTTTGCCACAATAAAAGCCAGTATTGAAAATAAATAAGTCTTGATGAAGGATATGATAAAACTGTGCAGAAGTTTTGCTGAATCTCTTAGGCTTCTCTGTAAAAATACCTCACAAAATATTGCCTATATGCCTCCTAGGTTTACATGATAATGTCAAGAAATGGTTTTGATGCCTGCTGCCAATTTATATCAAAGGTGTCATGTGCCATAAATTTATTTTATATTGGTGTAATTATCAGTGACATGGCCAGATTATATTAATACTTCTGCTCCTGTTGCTTAGCCTAGATACTTAACAATTTGAATGCCACAAAATATCAATACTGATGCTTTATGGCATCATGCCAGAGCAGCCTGGGGACAAGCAGGGTAGAAGTGGCTGACAGTTTTTGTTGGAGTGTGAAGTTTGTTTGGTCTCATAAGACATTTATGAGGTCAATTGGATGTCATTTAAAATATCAGGAGAGAAACATATTTAAACTACGCACCATTTCCCACTAGGAATGCTGAACTCTGTGAACAAATACTAAAAAGGCATTGTGAGAGCCGCATAGGTAGGAAAGAAGAAAGAAAAGCTGGGCTGAGGGTGACAAGAAAGGAATCTTCCCCAGAGTAATAACTGTCCCTTTGTTATCCTCATAAAAAGAAATTAGGCAAAACCGACCAACAAACAACAACAAAAAGCCCCCAAAGCTTTGAAACCAGCAAACATTAATTTTCAGTTTAAACAAGATACTTGTTTAGATACTTGCCCAAGACCTAACAGTAGACTAAGACAATGAAGCAGCTAGCAAAAGGCATCAGCACCTCTTTTCCAGGCTGTTCCTGAGAGTAGCAATGATCAGTGATTAAATGGAAAAAATAGATGAACAGAATATTCCTGTACTGAGTGATAGCACCATTAGACTGCCAGTTAGCTGATGTTCTGTCATTAACCTGATGTTTGTCCTCACAGAAAAGTACTTTATTTGTCTGTGCCTCAGTTTCTTCATCTATTAAAAACTGAGGTGAGTGATATTTAATTTCATTGTGAGTACTTTGACAATTTAGGATTCATGTGGAGGTTAGTGAATAAAGAGGTTAGAGAATAAATGGTTAGCATTTACTGTTATTAAAGATGGCAGTCAAATACCATTGTTGTTTTTTAAAAGATATTCAAGATTTTTCTTAATTAGATGTGCTAAAGAACCCATCATATTATATGAGTTTAAAACCCAACATCTTGTGGATCAATACAGAACTAGATAACATATAAATTGCACATTTCTACAAATTATTTATTTGAGATTTTCACATTTCCTCATGACAAAGGAGGCAATATATTATGGCTGATGAACTAACAGTCTTTATTGATACATATTCTGGGATTTCCGAGACCTTACCTGGCTCCTTTCTTTATTGACAAGTCTACTGGTGAATCTCAACAATATATATTTTATAGCTCTTCAAGCATAAATACTGTGTTTTCCACAATACAAAGCACATACAATCTGATTTCAACAGAAGCCCTGTAGGTTTGCTGACTATGGGCATTACTCATCCTACCTAACTTTTGTCAGCCAAAAGCTAGGTGCTTAGTATAAGCCAGTGTTCCTCTATAATCGAGAAAAAAAACAAAAAGACAGCTATTTCCAGATGAGTTTTCCCAAGCACATCAGTTTTAGGGTGGGATGAGTTGTCTTCTAGAAGTGCCAGACTTTCTTCATTGGCTATAATTGACTACCCAAACAGTGCACCACCTGACTGTGGGAATAACAGTGAATCTGCTTACTGCATTGCAGTAGTATTCTTGCTTGTGGTATCCATCTGGGATGCAGGAAAATTGGAGACTTGAGGCAAGGTGTTTGGCATCAGTGTCCTAATGTGTTGTACATTTAGTCTCTATCTCTGGCCCAGAAAATATTTACTCCCTTAGCAATCTCCACCGGGAAAGATGACCCATTGAAATAAAATACTTGTATGGACTATAGATTCATATCTTTGCTCTTCTTTATTTGTAGAACTGACTTGAACACAGGTATTCCCCTTCTTAGATGACTGCAAAAAGTAGCAGGTTGTAGATCTCTAGCACAGTCAAAAAGGAATAGCAGTATAACTTCAGAAAGTCAGAATTGTACTGGCAATGAAAAGGCAAAATTTTTGACACTTCCAAAAATTACATGTGAAGAAAAATAATTTTCCATTCAATTCTACTTAGCATTTAGCAATGTATAAGGTATTTCAGTGCTCAAATGTCTGGGTAATATGTCTCCTTAGCTGACCTAGCTGCTGGTGGTTTTGGTACTAATGAAATGAGCTGCACTGACTTAAGAATGCAATGCCAAATTTCTGAAGCCGGGTCAAATCTCAATACCAGAGACTTTGTTTATGGTCTGATCTTCTATGAAAACTGAGTTTTCACAATAAACCACAATGTGATGGCTTTTTGTCTTGTTCTGTCATGTACAGTAATCACATTCA
This sequence comes from Dromaius novaehollandiae, assembly GCF_036370855.1. Lineage (NCBI taxonomy): Eukaryota > Metazoa > Chordata > Aves > Casuariiformes > Dromaiidae > Dromaius > Dromaius novaehollandiae. The sequence goes on along the minus strand of NC_088098.1, from coordinate 172,892,646 downwards.
GAAAAAAAAAAAGATCATTTATAATACATTCAGGAACTTTAATAATTTTTTAAAGGCTGGTAATATGGTCTTTCTGTAATATTTGTCTGAGTGAATGGAAAGTGTTAAAAGAGTATAGAGTAGTCAAAATCTACTAAGTATAAAAGAAATGACTGCAGCGGTCTTCAGATATTAACTATGTTGCTATCACATTTGTTCTTAGTTTGGAGAAATACTGTGAATGATCGTTTCCAAGAAGCCCATTGAAAAAGGGACACCTTTTATATACATCCATATGTCATAGACCTCCTTATATATTGTCTTCACTGTGTCTCACAACTCCTTATAATAACATGAATATCATTGTAATGATAAACCAAGATGTATTTTGGGGGTGTTGGCAATTACTTAACCTGTCCTAAAAATTCCACACTCTGCTCTTACGTGTTCCTCAGTGCTGGGCAAAGGTCATCCGTTCTGCAAAGCAACACAGAAAAGAGGGACTCCAACTCATATTATTGTATAAGAAAATAAAACAAACCGTGTTTTTGTTTTGTTTTGCTTTTAATAATGGGTGTAATTTTGAAAGTATTCAAGCAAGAGGGTGGGTCAGTAATCTTACCTTTTGCTCAGAGGTCAAGGAGCGTAGCCAGTTAGAGAAATCATCACCAGTAAAATTGAGGCAGTAGAAAAAGCAGTTTGAACACTGCTTTAGGAGATTTGGAACTCATATGAGGTAGATCCAGAATACTGTGAGTGTTGAGGTGGCTAGAGGGAAAGGCTCTTTAAGATCTGACAGAAAAGCGGGGTTTGGAGTTTGGAGCACAGGGCTATCTTTCTATTTTTGTGTTTGCGCAGCCTCTGAAAAATGTGGCGCTTGACTGGATTTATCTGCCCTAAATTAGGCATCCTTAGAAGTGAGACCACCAGTACCAGCTATCTATCCCAGGCTTCTTTTACAGTCCACAGAATGAAATAGGCATCTCCAGAGGATATTGCATGAAATCCATTTTTGATGCTCATCTTACAGTGAGAGGAATTCCACTCTAAACATCAAGCATAGATTGTAACAATGCTAGGGTATGGGCTGCTTCTATCACAAATGTGTGCAGTGCCTAGCACAAGTGTCTTCTGATCACTGACTGTCCCTATTGTGCAGAAATACTGCTGCAATAGATGTGCTGCATTCATGAAAGTACTGCGATCAGGCTCAAGTGTGCTGGTAGATTTTGTAGCAGCAGCTTCTTTGAGCAATTGGGAGATGATAATTCCTGATTATGTCAAGAAAGGCACTTTATTCCTTGAAGCTGCCTAAGAAATTTTGGTATGGCAAAATGGAATTTACCAAGACTCCAAGGCTAACATCCCTAGTCTTGCAAAAAACATGATACCACATATTTATTTAATAGCCCTCCCATCATTTTAGTGATGATACTGTGAAAGAAAAAGGCTGAAGAAGATGTCACAGTGCAAAAATAATTATAATTAGGAATTGAGGGGTAGTAAATAAATCATTTTCTATATTGCTTTCTTCTTTTCTTTTTCATTTTGAGTATATTTTCACACAGTGGTTCCAGGATTCATTTGCATTCCAAGTGTTCTTATTAAAGCAGCACCATTTATTCTATAATATATACAAGAGTTTCTATTTTTAAAATTCTATTTCAAGGCATGAGCTTGGCATACAAAGTCAAATCCCAGGAGTGAGTCCTTTCTTTTTCCTTTTAAAAAAAGAAAAAAAAAGAAAAGGAAAAAAATCCATCTGAACAGTTTTAGGTTACATGGGGGGAAAAACAGAAGATGGTACTTTCATCCACTTCTCCCCATTTTCTTTCCCACTCAGTAACACAGCATCTGCATAAATAACAAAAAAAAAAAAAAAAAAAAAAAAAAAAAAGATGAAAGCTTCCTCTTCTTTCCTCTATAATTTTTAGATTTTTAAATATATATGCACACACACATATATATGTAAATATCAATGAATATAGGGAAAATTCAGTACAGCCAGCATAATGATGGCTTTCACTGTGCAAACTTCATGCACATATGCAATGTGGCGTTGACATGATATATCATGGTGGGGCCAGTTAAACCATGATAGTCTATTTCATCAAAGACTTGCCCACTGGAAAGAAGTTTCATCCATTAAATTTCAGAAGAGAGGCTTTTTGGAGAAGTAAGCTGTGTAACAACACAAATAAATTTTTAATCCATGTGAACAGCATTTAAAAAAAATACACACTTCTATTTTGTTGTTCGAGTATGACTCTATTGAAAGTAAACTTCCACTTGGAGTTAAAAACTTCTGTTATTTTCAAGCATTTAAGTGAATTTTAACCTTTTTTACAGTCTGGAGTAATGTCACTACAAATATATTACATTAATTTCCTTGGAATATAGCAATTTAATCAGGCATATAATCTTCCATACAATCAGCAAAGGAGGAGCAGATGAGCAGAAGTTGTCACTATTTGTGCTGTGAGAAGTAAGACACAATCCCAGAGCGCCCATAGAGATTCAGCTGTCCCTGATAGCTGGTACCACTGTTCCATCTTTATAGACAGATAAATCCATATGCAAGAGCTAGCTTCATTAGCAATTGCAGAACAAGAAGATATTTAGGTGTTCATTGGGCTCACATTGCCGCAATATCAAAGTACTTCATGAACAAGAAAGAACATATTTTCCAGAAAACTGTGAAGTAGGGAAGCATTATCTTCTTTATTAAATGTGGGTAACTGGAGTACAAAGAGATTAAGGGCCTTCATTTCTGAGATGCTGACTATCTTCTATTTGCATCAGCTTCATCCCAAGCTTTTGGTCTTCAGCGTCAGGTTAAAATTAGTTGTCCTAAATTGTTATGAAAGCGTGTAGCAAAGTTTGAACTAAAAGCCAGATTTACATAGTTCTAATTGAATGATTTAGTAGAAGAGTGTTTGTCACTCTGCAGATGATGATAAGATATTTTTGGGTTATTTTCAGGACAAACCTCACTTGTTACCATAAGATGCCACATATGTGTGAGTGAAAAATTGTATTTCAATATTAGTAGTTATTCTGCAAATTTTCATCAGGCAGATACTTAAAAAATTAAACTAATTTAAATTTATCATTTTTTTATATACTTAGAAAAAAACAGAATGAACTCTGCTCACAGCTAAATGCCTAAATGTGCACAAAATTGTAGAAACTACATCCTTGATTCCGAGGCCAGATTCTGACTGTATGAAGATTTTCCATCATCAGTACGAATGTATCTACATCTATTAGATATCATTTTCATATTTTACAAGTTTTCATCTTGAAAAGAAATGAAAGCTCCTGTTTTATTTTATATTCAGATGATAATCTGCCTCTAATTTTATTACACTTAAAATAAACCTGAAAAATTTTCCTTGAAAGCATAAGCTTGGATGAAAATTAAATGCAAATAACAGTCTATATTGATTTATGATGTGCACAGTTTTCCTGAGGTCTTATTAATATTTTTATTCATTCATAATTAAGCATAAATTATTTTATTTTAGAAGGTAGTGTGTTCCCAACCAGTTTGTCACAGAGGTACCTGAACTGATTTTATTTAGCATATTTTTCTTAAAATTCAATCTCTTTTGTACGAGAAAGATGAAACTACAGGCAAAGTCTATCTAGCAATTAATGATTACATTTATATTCCCTTTGAGTTCTGTGTAGGTCACCTACTATATGTGTTTAACGGAGGTGTCATAATTACTGTGACTTTTAAATCTGAGAGAGTGGTGCCCGATTCAGGCTACTGACAGTCCAGGATGGCCAGTCTTTGTCTGTACAAACAAAAGACAGAACTGATATGTGGCACATCTTTTGGGGGTGTAGACTACAGCTGCGCAATTCGTCTGTCCTAACTTTGGATAGCTACAGAGCTGGCATCTACAACTATGCTGGTCACCACTGGCTCCCTTTGGAATTAATGAGAGAAACAAGCATTTCCTGGGAGCGACTCATTCAAGCAGATAGGGGCATCTACTTCGGGATAAGCTATATCTTGACCCAAGCCAGCTGACTGTGTTGAATAGTGCTCCTCTGACTACCTTCGGCCAGAAAAATGCTACCCCTTGTAGGAGCGTAGTTTAGCTGTTGTGGTTGCTTCTCTTCAAAGGAGATCTGGTGATCCTGGAGAGTACTCTGCTAGAATCTCTCAAGTTTTCCATGAACCTGGAAGATAAAATCATGGCACTTTTGTTAAACACCTTTACCACTGACCTCACAGTTAGACACTCTCTTGGCATGCCCTGTGGTCCTGCTGCCTGGACACCCAGCCAGGGACCTGAGGGAGTACACAGGACTGTACTACCTGGACACCTCCCTCTCAGGGGAACAAGATGAGCCACCAGACACCAGGACTGTGTGACATATCATAGCAAGCTACTGCCCTGTAGGTAACAATTTGCAGGTACATGTAACTGCAAATGTGGCCCCTAATGTTTTCGGCTGTCCAAGTGAGTTTCCTAAGTTGTGAGGAAGTATAGGTATTTTTAACATAAGTCAGTTTAAAACATAATGAATGCAGAGGAATTTTACTACTTCCAGTTCTTCAGCTGTGAACTTCTGAGTAATCAGATAACCTTATTGTTCTGAGCCTGCTTTAATCTCAAGTATTAGAAAGAGTATTCACTTTTCACCCTTATCTTTTCCTTGCTTTCCATTGAACATGGATAAGAACCAAATCTCAAGTTTTCTAACATTGCCATTTTGAGTGGCTTGTCTGTTGAGTGGCCACCAGTAGCAGCGTGCTATTGAACAGCTAAGAGAGTCTGTTAAATCAGATCAAAGGATATTGCTAATTTTAACTACGTCATAGCCTTGCTGTAATATAGTTATTATACCACCCACCTCAGAAACTGAAAGATGTAGGAGACGGTTTAAACAAAGCACTACGAGCTGTGGTACAAACCTTTATGACAGCAGCATAGCAGTGAGAACCTCCTTGTACCCAGTGCTGTGCTCAAATCCTGAGTGTCTGTCTCCCTCTCTTAAATCCCTTTCCATACACTGGGAATTTATGTTCCCAGGGGATATATTAGCCTCCTAACTCAGGAGCCACCTAGCAGGAGCCATTTCAAGCTAAGTTTGTATTTTAATGTTATCATTGAACCTTCCTTTATAGTCAGTAGAGACAGAAAACATGAATCACCTACCTTCAATACCCATCTTGGGATGGCATGGTTCATTCTCTGGCTATGCCTCTCTCTCTGCTGACTAGAGACCAAGCCTAAGAGAATACCTGAAGTGAGAGCCCTGTCTTTTACTTGGCTAATTTTCAGTAAATTAAATCCCACTCTTGGTTTAATTATGTTCTTTGCTGGAGGGAAAACGGAAAGAAAAGTGAAAAGGTAGTTCTGATGTAAACTGAATCAAGTCTCCATTCTGTAAAGTTAATATTCAGATGCAGCAAGGGCAGCAGAATTTGGAGCACTGCAGATGATTTTACTAATTCCGTATCTAGTGCTAGAAGCTTTACACTATTAAAATGCTACAAAGCTGATTGTAATGGCCATGAAACTTGGAGTCACAGGACCATTTTCCTTTCAAGGAATTCTCCAAATTTTTGTTACTATAACTCCGTTCACTTCAATGACATCACAACATCTGAGGCTATCTGTTTTGCAACAGCTTCAGAACGGAGGTGGAAAGTCAATGGGGAAATCACTCTTTAAAAAATACACGTAAATCAAGAAGTGTAAGGATTGTTACTACTACCCTTAGGGAGCATCTAAGAACATCATCTTAGATTTTCCTTCCTCCCTTTCTCCCTCCCTCCCTTCATTCCTTCCTTCCATCCTTCCTTCCCTTTCGCCTTCTAACATATACTTTTTCCTATAGCTTGAATAATGTCTCTTTTTTCCCTACATACTGAGCTACATATCCTCCATCTCCTTTAGATCCCCCCATAAAGCCCACAAGTCCACTGTACAATTGAGCGAGAATTTGTTCTCTGTTGTTCTCCTCTCCTTTGCTTGAACCTAATCTTTTCTTCCTATTGTATTTGCCTGACTTAAACTGTAAACTTTTGTGACCAGTGAGTGTCTTGCTTTGCCTTTGCAAAGCATGTGTGGACTATACCAACAGCACTGCATCTGACTTTAAGAATATGTTGTTGAGAACACGTTTTAATGAAGCATAAAACATTAGTTTTAAGCAATGGAATTCGGGAATCAGGACAAAATTATCATTGAATTTATTTGGGACTATGATTGAAGTCTCCACAGAAAATATTAGCTTCCATTTCCTAAAGGAAGTAGAAATGCTTGGGGTTGTAGGAGCAAAACACAGACTGAAACACTCTCCTGTCTCACTCCCAACTGCCTGGGACTTTGTCAGTATGAGCCTTCAAAGCAGGATAAGTGGCTTATATAATCAAAGGTAAGTGTGTGCAAAATGGACTGCAAAACATCCAATCCTCTCCTTAAAATGCATTGTAATAAAGTGAAATCACAGAAAAAAATTAGAAGGAATAAATACAGTGGGCAAGAAACCTTAGATAAATAAAAATAATGCAGTTAGGAAAGGAGAATTATACATAATTGCTGTATTAGTGCATTGCTAATGAGGCTGGAATGAAACCAGGTGGAAGAGATGTATTCGTTGCCCATTGGCTCCTGCAGGCAGCAGACAGTAATACAGAAAAACACTGAAGATAGAGGAAAATGTAATGAAAGTAGACTGACCTGCCAAATCAGTGATTATATTATATTCTTTCTCAAATGAGGAAACATAAGTAATGTGACATTACCTTAACCTGAATGAGAATTTCACGGTGGTCATCATATAAGAACACACTTATTCATGTTTAAGTGCCAGCCCCCCCTTTTTTTTTGAGTAAGAATGTTTTCTTGAATCAGGAGCATGAGCAAAAATTTTGGTGATTGGTATTCCGGTAATGTTAGACTTACTGTTTTGCTGCTGCAACATATCAAGAAAACAATAATTCTGTTCATAGATCCATCTGAAAACCTTCATTAGTAGCTAAGGAATGGGCTAAGGAATTAATCATAACCTACTGTGGGTAGGTGGTTTTATTTTTTTTTAATAATTCAAGGTAGGTTTTTTCCCTCTCCCTGTCTTTATATCCCCTCTTTTTTTTTTTTTTTTTTTTTTTTTTAATCTTTTTTCCCATGGCTACTAAGCATGTGGTTAAAGGGGAGAAAAATCATATTCACTAACTGATTTTCATTTAGTGCATCAGGAGCCTTAAGCCACTTTGTGTGCAGATTTCCAGTTTCAATTAGAATGGATTTTCAGACATCAGATGATGTGAAAAATTATCTCATTTGAATCACATGAAACCAAACCACTAAGATATTGCTGATGAGGGAAACAGTGGTCTCATCTTTCCTGTGGTGAGCCATCTCTATTAGACTTTGTAAACTGCGGCAGTTTGAAATCTTTAACCAGCCATTACTAATAAGCATATGTTAATTGTAGCAGAGATCATAAGCAGGTCAATTAGGAGGCAAAGACTGGAACAGAATGAAACATTCAGCTGGAGGGAGAATTCAGGGCAGGTGTCGGCCAGCATGCGCTGCCCTGGCAGGAGCTCTAAGCATCTTGGGTAGAGCTCATTTAACGTTTTGATTTGCTGAATTTGCATTTCAGATTTCCATTCCTAATAGACAATATAGTCAGTCTTTGTTAATGAGGACTCTGATTACATGTGCCATTATAATTGGGAATTAGCAGACCAGCCTTGTTTTGGAGATTAAATCCAAAGTAAATTGGATTAAAGACAATGCTGCTGAAACCCCTTTCTTTTTGTTTTCTCAAGCCAAAGGTGAGAAAAACTCCATTTGTTTTGTACATATGGCTCTTACCTTGATTAGCATGTCTTGTGGTTTGTTTATACTTTTTGAACATAGCATCTATTAGCAGTTCCAATATTAAAAACAAGTAAGAAATTGCCATGTTTACTTAAATGAGCCTGACAAGGTGCCCAGCTTTATTGTTATGCACTGATAAACAGTGTCAGTGGAGAATTAAGAGCATTCCGAAACATTATTTCTTATTATAAATGCCTTTAAATCAGCATCTGCCCAGCCTATATACTTGCATTAAATATTGTCTTTAACTCTTGGTATGTAAGTCTATCCTACTTTTGTTTACAGCAGTTTGAGTCCATTGTCTTCAGAGGAGTTATTCCAGTCTCTAAGAGATGAACTTCCGTTGGTACGTAGTTCTATAGATAGGTATTAAATATATTTTCAGTTAATTCACAACCAGAAAATTGAGGTGGTCTTTTTCTTTCTATTTGATCTCAGGTATTAACGGAGAGCAAGACAAGTTCTCTCATTGACTGGACTTTCTTTTTTTTGTAGCTGCAGTAGTATCTAGTTGTAGCTCATCTTTCAAGCATCCTATTCTGTGGCTTTATCATCTAAGTCAAGTATAGTTTAGATTACTTTAAAATACCTATGGCTTATTTAGTACTATAAGCTAGTTACACTCCAATATTTTTCATTAATAAGTTTGCAGACCAGCTCTTCACAAGCTAGTGTTAGTTTTTAATTGCAGGTAAAACAGTTTAGCAAATAAAGGACAGCATATTGTATGTCATTGCTTCTTGCATCATATAAGAAGAAGCTCTTTATTTATAGTCCATCAAAAACCCACAAAAAACCAAAAACAAGAATTCTACAATCAGAAAGAGGAAAAAAAAGTAAAATGTGTCAATGATGTTCTTGCTGTTTCAGGAAGCTAAGGAATGTCAACATAATGCTTAAGAAGACTTAGCTTTTACTTGCTGATTTCATAAATCTCTTAAAAATATCTCTTTTTACGGCTGTACAGTCTATTTCCTTTGGGCAAGCTCCTAGCTGGAGGGAGTCAGGTATGCTACTTGTCATGGTAACACAATAACTATTTGGGCATACATGCATTAGAAATTGAAGTTGTATTGGCCATAAGAAATCTTTTAGCAGCATCATTGTCTTTCTGCTACTTCTCAGCAATCAGACTGAAACCCAAACAAATTAAAACAAAATATTAGCTATGCAACAAGAAAAACAGATTTGCTGGAGTCTGAATGTAGAAGGCATTTCTAGGCTATTGCATGAGAACTCTCCAATATACTAGGAAGTTGCTTTTTTGCAGCCTCAGTTTCAGAGCAGATCACCGTAACACAGTTTAAACATCTCCTATGGATCCTATTTATGAGAGTTGTTTAGATCATAAAACGTTATTTATCCCTGGAAAAATATATATGCACATCATAGAGATGTGCAAACACTCAGCTTCTATATGCATCAGACACTCTGAGCACACTCTTTTGGCACTTATGCATCTTACATGTTGGATAAATATTCTTCCTCTTACAACCTTGTCTGATTTTTATGTTGGGTTTTAGGACTTTTATGGAGACACATTTCTTTCTTTGTCGCTTATGTTTATTTGAAGGAGAGAAAGGGAAGTGAAGCTGCGCATGAAAATTCATCCAAGGAAATATCAATGATCACAGTTATGCAGCGATGGCTATGTTCAGCACTGGCATCATAGTGTTATTACCCCTGCACTGTCAGTGGCAGCCTCCTGCAGTGTGTTTCGAATACTAGGTTCTACTCTCTTAATACTACCATGCAAATAGATTGAGCCATTAAACTGGTGGCGGGTAAAAGATGGGAAAAACTAAAGCCATTTGTTTATGCTTGGCTCTGCCTACACACACATTAATGTTTGAATATGACTGTGCATGCATGTGTTTTATGTGTAAAGACAAATGTGCAATGGGAAGAGTAGGTATTTTTAAAGAAAGATTTTGAATACGAGCAGTAGAGACGTACAGTATTCACAACACCTTCCCTGCCATTTATAAGCCATGACTTCTTGGAAATTAAAATGTTGGTATTGTGGCAAAAAGAGTCTATGAGGTAGTTCTCCTTGGAAAAGTGCGAGTATCTATATACTCTTTTGAAAACAAAGGAATTATGATAGGATAAAAAAGCCTCACATATGGTAGAAAGCCAGCACTGCAGCAAAATGTACTCCAAGAGCTAAGTATTTATTAATTATTGTTGCACAGTAACTTAAAAAAGGCTTGTGTAATTAACCTCAAAGTCTCCCCCAACTGATTTTTTCCTCTAGGCAGGAGCTTTGTCAGGAAGTTCAGTGAAAGATAAAAGATTCAGCTTCGGTTTTACAGTAGAAGAGCCTTTGAACCTTAACCATAAGAGACCTACTGTCACAACATTGTTATTATTTATGATCCATATTATCCCCGACATGTGTTTCCAAGAGCCATTTTGGCTAAGCAGTACTCAAAAATTGAGGGAAACACAGCTCCTACCAAAAATAATTTTCAAGCCGTTTCCTCAAAGCATGACTGTGTGATCATCCTGCTATGAAGGGTACCTACATTATTATCCATACAGGTCTTAACCTGTATATGTGTATGCGAGCACTTTCGAGAACCTATAAAAGACACAGCTTTTGTGAAAAGACCTTAACATTTAATTAGGGACAAAGCTTAAGAGAGACAGATACTTGGAAGGCTGCATAGCGTGAAGATGAGGTTTGCTTTTGTGCTATTTCAATTACTGAGGCACACTCTGCTGCTACACCGGCCAGATCTCATCCAGCACTTTTGCTTTCTGTTCACTGATTTTTTTACTATTTGTGCTAGATGTGTATGGATGTCATAAGAGAATAAATATGATCTGGTGAGTGGACCCTAGGGTCTAAGCAAAGAGGAGGGAGATGAGCAAGGGAGAACTGAGACAGGCCAGTTGAACAATGGAGACCTGGAGAAAGTTTCAAGTAGGTTGAGATGAAGGATATCCCTGAAAGACTGATATATGTGTGCCACACAGGGCAATTATTCAGGGCACATCCTGCTTTGAGATGTGAGGGAAGGGGAGCAGGGAAAGAAATTGGGGAGATACTATTAGACTTCACAGTCCTCCTTGGTTCTGTACTGACTCTAGAGACTTCCAGGGGTGAATGTGAACCAGTTCCTTTAAAAAAGTCTGAAATGTCGATACTGTTGAGACAAAGCCCCACAGTGATTTGGTTCATGCCTGGAGAGCGAGAGCACTCTACACAGTGTTTTCCTCCTCTCAGGGCATTGCATTGACCCATGAAATCTGATTAGTAGGACTTACCTCTAGGCAGTGTTGATGGGATGTCTGGTAGAAGCTGGATGTCTTAAAGAAGACACATACTTATTTTTAATGTGTTTGATATTTGCAACTTATTTCACCAAGAGTGAGTTTGGTCACAGTTACCAAGCTCTTTCTGAGCAAACTCCTAAAAAGCTCAAGAATTTATGTGATGGTCTGGAATCAGTGGGACCAGTTCAGTCCTGATGCAGGCAGAAAGGACACCATTGATGTCAGTGGTACTGCTCTAAGCTCTCTCAGGGCTGAAATCAGTCCAACAAAGCCATGAATATTACTGGATTAGATTTCATTTTTTTTAGAGTACCTGAGGGTGTAGATAATTTAGAGAGAAGAGGAACAAAAGAATTAAAAAGGAGGTTATCAGTTCAGAAAATTGAACCTCAGTCAGATTCAATCAACCAAGCAATAGGTTTCCTCACCTCTTTTGAAACAAATTGGCTACCCTAACCCGTGGATCTCTTGAGGCCTCCTAATTTAAATTAGTAACTTAGTCTGGCAGGTAAATGAGCATGCAATGACCAAGATTTTCAGAAGGGAATTTGGATTTGCAGTGCCATCACTCTGGACAAACTCTATTTGATTTCCAGCTTGCTCCTTGACGTAGTTAGTCCCACTATGGTGTCACTTCACTGGAAGCTGGCTCAACAGGTTTGAGAGCGTCTTTGGGCTGTGTGGTGGTGGATTGGCATAGCTCTTTATGATGCTGAGAGACATGAGTAATAGGAGATCTTCATTGATAAGTGGATAATTGTTTGTATACTGTTTCATGCAGGGAAAACATATGCTTCTTATCTCAGGGGATTGTCTTGCATTTGTACAATGCCCCAACCTCTATGTTTTCCCCTGGACCAATCCATCTAAATATAAATATCACTGTAAGGTCAGTCAATTAGATAGTCTTACAGGCTATGCACATCCTGCTTTTTTGCAACCTAAGTCAAGTTTCCACAGAATGCAATAATAGAGCAAGATGCTTGTTGTCATGCCTTATACATATGTATATGTATAGATGCACACATATATGTATATACTTTCATATATGTGTTTGCTTTTTGGAAGGAATAAATGCCTGAGTTGATTGGTGGGCCAAGATATTGGTACACAGGTGAAAAATGATGTTCGTTAACTAGGAAATTAATTTTATAAGTTAAATCTCACTAACATCTTGTCTATATTTCTTGCACTCTGCCCTACATCCTTCTTCAGCAAGCTCTCTCATGCCTCATCACTTTACTTTGACAGCTAAATATTGTTCTCTTTCCCACAAAATTGGATTTACTCCCTTTCACCCTTTTAAATTGCATGGATTTGGGTCCATGGTAGGTATTTGTACAGAACAATGTGCCCGAATTCAGGGGGACAAGTATAATCCTATCTATTCTTGTTGATATTCATATACCTCTTAGAAAGATCTTGGTATTTATGTTTACACCCAGAATATTGCAATACACAGTTTAATGTTTCAATATTCCCTTTTATCCTGGCGTCACTCCCCTCAACGATAAAATAAAGGATTTCACAGCAAACACCTGCAGGCAGGGACTGACAAGCTGCAGCACCAAAGTGTTTCCCACAGCTGCCTCCTGTTACTGTAACCCACTCAGAGTCAGAGACTGTGTGCTGGGGTCACTTACTTTAGCTCTCCGCTGTTATTATCCTCCACCTCACTTGACACAGGAAAGCCCAGAAATTCCAGGTCAGAGCACTGGGCACAGGTAACAAGTGAGGCAGCTGGGTCAGGACCAAAACCTTCCCAGAGTTTGCAGGCTTCGTATGTTGTCTATCTTGATGACTCATCTTGCTGATTCCTTTGCAAAGGGAATTTAGACATGACAGTGTGATGTTTCCTTAAATTTTGGACTTGCTGAACAAAGAAGTAAAGCAGGAAAAAACTTAAAGAGTAGCAGCATAATGGGAGTCATACCTATTGCACATCACTTTCTGTTAAGTCTCCTGCAAAAGTGTAGACACATTTGTGCCCTGGACACAGAATGCATCGCAGCGCATTCAAAGCTGTTGTCAAGTTTCTTATTTATTTAAGTGTTTTAATCAAAAAACATTGGGCTGGCACTGACATCAAAGAGATGAATGCGTATATTTTAACATGAAAATAAAAGAATAAATTGACTGAAGGAAACAGTTCTAGAATGCATGTGTGTGTGCATGTGTGTGTGTGTGTGTGTGTGTATGTGCGTGTGTACGGGGGGTAGCAGAGGCTATGACATAGCATATGAAGTCAATAGTGTAGTTGTTATTATTTATACATGAGTAAAGATTACGAATGCAGGCAATAGCTCAGATCTCTCACCCCCTGGATCTGTGAAACCTGTCACTCAGTCTCCTGCGGTGTGTCTTCCTGTCTCCGAGCCATTGGACCACCTGCTGCCATGACTCTCATCTATTGCATCGCCCGAAGGCCTCGATGATAACAGCATTGATTCCAATGTACATCTAATTACTTCTCATAATCTATTCATTTCACAATAGTGTAGTGAAACATCTGTCACATCATAAACTCTTTAGTATCCTTATCAAACCACCAAAACATACTCTGCTGCCAATTGGCAGCTACCTTGCTTTCTCCTCTTATTAATATGATGCAAACATATCTATGGTTTTTTGGTTGCTTTAGATGAATTTCCCTGATGAACAGTGAAAAAGAATTGGGCAAACTACAATTGTAATGTCTGTTCACTAGTTAGTGAGGTGCCATAATTGATGTCACACAAATATCAGCAAAAATTGCTTTGTTTCTTCTAGAGATAAAGGCTCTAAATAGGGTCTTTAACATTTATAGCACGGTAATAGATGGCTTCCTTCCTTGGCTCAGTGTGACTGATTCATTTACTAAAATAAGCATCTCAGGGATTATTACATTTGAACTGTATATTGCATGGAAAAGCCTTTTACCTTTACAGTTTTTACTTTACCTGTGGGTAAATAATGCCTATTCTCTCTTCTTCTTCATGTGAGAAATCAAGAGCAATGAGACCCATTAGCACATATTTTTATTATCAAACTATAGAGAATCTATCTATCCCAATAGGATTGTGAATATACAGTCGCATCTAATAAAGAGGGTTGATTAGTCCACTGAAAGGAACCTCAGATATTCAGGCAACATCACAGAAAATAGAATAGCTAGGTGTTGGTTTACTATTACATTTTAAATTATTAGGAACAACAAATTCTGAGTCAAAGGAATGATATATTAAACGCATATTCCTTTTCATAGTCTATGTTAGCACAAAATGGGTTTTGTTCTTGTTCGAAATCTGCAATGGAAATGAATTTACTGTTGATCTGATAGCTTTAGAAACTGGAGCCTTTTGTTCATCCGCAGAACAGATAAAGCACGAGCAGCCGTTCTGGGAGTTTCCTCACAATGTGCTTCAGCCTGGCTTTTGGAGGGCCCACTTTTCCATGGCCTTTGAGTAGCCAGTGAGGAAGCTAATTTGGACTCTCTGACAAGGCTGTACTGTGGTGCCAGTAGTTATTTTTATTATCTGAACATCTGGCAGGAAGAAACTGGATTGCAACCACCAATTCAGGCCACATTTTGTTAGCTCCTGACCTTGCTGAGAGTCACATGGGTGACCTAAAGGTGAAAGATTCCATATCTCATTACCAATCCCCCCAAGACAGACAGTCCTCTTTTATCCATTTGTCAATATATAATGCAATCCAATATATAATGCAACCTGCATATTTAACTGCCTCTATTTTCATTGCTTGTGCATTTTCTGGTTTGAAATAGGCATCATCTGTAGCTATTTACTTAGAGTATATGTTTTCACATCCAAAATACATTCACTCCTCCAGCATGGAAGGAAGGACACAGAGATTTTAGTGTTATTGACATATTTTGCAATATGAATAAGCTCAATGCATAAGTCACTTGAATGTGACTTTCTGACCTATTCAGTCCTTGATGCTGCTTTGTAGAAGGGCTGGGGTTTATGCATTTGTGAGCATTCCTCTTCATTAAGGGAGCAATGAAGGAAGAAGCTTTTTAGATCTAAAGACAAAACTTTCAGAAAATCTCAGAGCCTATGGAACAGTTCAAAGTTGGTTTCAGAATGACCTCTTGATACTTCATTCCAATTACCAAGACTTGCTTTATCATGTCTATTGAAGAATTTTGCACCTCTTTCTATATCAATTTCCTGTATCTAGTGGTGAAGCAGAGAAGTCTTTCCTGGCCATAACAGAGCTAGGTATTGCATAAATACACAGCACATTAGTGTAGAGTTCATCCACTGAAAGTAATGGCATATTTAGATTAGTTTGTCTTGTGTGTCTCCTCTGTGGGTCACATATGGCCTTTGCTGTTCATGTGTCCCCTACTGCAGTTCCATCATGGACCAGAGTTGCCATATGGACTGACTGTAGAACATCAACCTGAGAATAGTACCTGAGAATTACCACTTTCTCAGTTATACTACATCTGTCTCAAGAACTTCCCTAGTTGCTGTGGTACCTAGTTATTTATATGCCAGATGGGCAATAGTATGATGTAAAAGAAGTTAAACCTGAAGGGAAAACAAATTATAGACAATAATTTTCCATGAGCTTATACTCATGGAATTTTCATAAATCCGTAATACTCTTTAGACAAAAAACATAAAAAGAATGAGAATAAAATGAGATTGGTCTAAAGTTTTGAGATTTTTTAAAACAGTTTGAAGAAGATGGATTATTTGCTTTTTGACTTTTGAGATTTTCTTTATAGTCCTGATAGCTAAAGTCTGTAGGATGTTTTTCTTTTAAAACCTGATTTTCTCATGTAGGTACATGATTTTAGGATGAAAGATTTTTTAAAAGGGCATCAAGTGTCATGAAACAGGCAATCAAATCATGGAAGATATAATGTTATTTTTCCCATTATATCAGGTAAATTATGGACTGCGGTTAGCATTCAGAGCCCATAATGCCAGAGAACTACATATTAACATTAACAACACAGAAAATTTGAAGTGAAGAGTCTGAGAATGAACCATTTCTCCAAAAATAGAAAAAAAAATTGAAATGTACTGGGAGATAAGAATAACATCTATGGGAAAATGGCAAGAAGCTACAACAAGTGCTGCACTTTACAAATGGACCAAAATTAAGTGGATAAAAGATATTTTGGTTTGATATATGTACTGGAAGGGTTTTTTTAAGGGGAAAAAAAACCCGTGATTTGAAGCAATATATAACTTTCCAGTTTTAGTTGGGGAAAAAAACATAAATTATTTCTTGGAAACTCTAAAATTTTGTTCAGTCTAAACAAACAGGATTTTTTTTCAGGATATTCAAGAGTACTGGACAAAATATACAAATGTATATTGATATATATATATGTTTAAATTGAAGGTCAATTTTTAAATGAAATGTCAAAAGAAACTGATCAAATAGTATTTCAGAATATCAAATTAAAACATCTCAGAATAATATGTTTAGATGTTCTCAAAATGTAATCCCTATTTCTCTTCTGAAATAATTTATTAAATTTGACCCAGATATTTGAATACTTTAAGTTTTTCTCAAAGAGAAATTTTCAACAAACTCATTGTCCATCAAAAGAAATGTCTCAGTACTCTTTCAATGGATATTGCTGGATTACAGAAATATAGAGATTATGTATCAGAAAAGCAGGTTGGGAAACAGGTCTCATAGCAGTGTAGGATGCTGCTTCTGTGTGCCAAATATATATTTTAGATTCTTTTCTTTTTGATGGAGTGAGTATGACTTTTTTGTTGCTCCATACCTATTACAATAAGAATATATGCAACAATTAAAAAAATTAAATTCCATAAAGATTAAGTCTTTTTTTCAAATCAGTGAGGATGGACAGAAAAAGCTATAGATTTTATAGTTTCTTTCAAGTAGTTCCAACATAGACTAAGTGATTACAGAATTGATTTTATACAGATTACTTACAGAGGGAAGGGAAGGGAAGGGAAGGGAGGGTAAGGGAAGGGAAGGGAAGGGAAGGGAAGGGAAGGGAAGAGAAGGGAAGGGAAGGGAAGGGAGACATAGAGCTACTGGAGCAAGTCCAATGAAGGGCTACTAAGATGATTTAGGGACTGGAACATCTCTTCTATGAGGAATGCCTGAAACAGCTGGGACTGTTCAGCCTGGAGAAGAGAAGACTGAGGGGGGATCTAATCAATGTGTATAAGTATCTGAAAGAGAATATAAAGAGAATGGGGCCAGACTCTTTTCAGTGGTGCCCTATGGTAGGAAGAGAGGCAACGGGCACAAACTGAAACACAGAAAGTTCCATCTGAAAATGATGAAAAACTTTATTGTGAGGGTGACTGAGTGCAGGAACAGGTTGCCCAGAGAGGTTGTGGAGTCTACTTCCTTGGAGATATTCAAAAGCTGTCTGTATGGGGTCCTGGGCAACGTGCTTTAGGTGACCCTGCTTGAGCAGGGGGGTTGGACTAGATGCTCTCCTGAGGTCCCTCCCAACCTCAACCATTCTGTAAAAAACAAGTATTTCATAAGTTATAATATAATATAATATAATGATAAAAATATATATGTAATATATATAATATTTAATAAGTATTTAATGCCTTTCAGTTGTTTGGGACTTCACAGAACCAGCTTTTTAAAACCAATGGTCATAATTCTCCCATGTGAACAAGTAGCATGCATCTGCCTATGTTGTGTGTTACTAGCTTCAAGACTGACCTTCCTGGTCATGCACTGATGTAACTGTCCTCCAATTTAAACCATATTAATTTGCTTCATGGGGAAACCACAGAGAATAAGGAAAGAAGACCCTGTTTCTAGCACAATACTGTGATCTATTGCACTGCAGGGAATTTCATGTGAGATATGGTCTCCTGGTTTCTACTGATCACCTCCACTCAGTGCTGTAAAGAGGGGTACACAATGGTTCACTTTTCTAGGACGTGGATCTCTCTCTAGATCTTCTGCCTCTCCTGGTCTGCTCCACTGGTTTATTTTTTCCTGGCACAGAAGGCCTGTATAATTGGCTAACCATTTATATCCTTTTACCGCTACCTCTTTGTTGATGTTGTTACATCTATAATCTTCATTCCTTTAGTGTTAATCAGGAAATAAACTTTATTCAAGAGCTAAAAAAGGAAGAGTTTAGCATCTGTAGGAGTTCTCAAACTCCTTACTTTTGCCCAGAGATGAATCTAGTAGAAAAAATCAATTTTACCAATGCAAAAGAAAAGAAATCCCTCCTCAAAACAAAATAAGAGTGAAAAAAATTAATTCATATTTTCCTCAATGTGATTCTGATTTAAAAAAAAAAAAAAAAGGAATTTTCAACAGTGGAAAAAATGAGGTTTAAGATTTTTTGAGAAGTTTTAGAGGTGGACTAATTTTGGAGAAAAGGAAGATTTCTACACTCAAGTGTCCTTAAGTCTAGAGAACATTGCTCAGATTCCTGTGTCTCATTTTCCAGAGACTGCCAGTTATAGCTCAATATCTACATAATGAGGACAATTTTTGTGCTTTAGATATAGAATTAATTTCCAAACAGCTGCAATACTGTGACAGGTGCATAGTACAAGGCATTTTGTTTTCTGTTGCCAGGACCAGAGTGTGTGAGTTTTTCATACATTGGTTAGAGTGGCACTTTAAGGATCTTCAAGGAAGAGACTTCTGCTGAATAGTGACAGCCAAGCTCCATTGGGACCTCCAGACAGACAGCTGAATAAAGATGCTGAAATTCTGCATGGTACGGGGGAGACTGCGAACTGGAGAACCAGGAGAAAATTGGAGACATAAAATGTGAAGGTCAGGTTTTGGGCAGAACAGGCCCTTCCTTCTGATTGTCCATTAGAGAGCTAATCAAAAGGCTATCATTCTACAACCTTTTATGTTCACAACATTTTCAAAGATAGATGTTAAAAAAAAAACAAACAAAAAAGATTGGGGACTTTTTGTGTCTATGTAGGAGACAACCAGAGAGAGAAAGACTTGTGGTGGGATGAAGACAATACATCACTTGAGGCAGTTTTTGCTCTAGTTTATGTTTGACAATGATAACTAAGAATGTCAGGGTAGCTGGTTATTGTTGTATAGCAGACAGTCAAATAAACCGAATCATGTAAAAACAATCCATTGAATACAGAATCATTTTTGAAAATAATCTCCTCCTCTAGAGGTGCAAGAGTTTACTGTTTGATAGTGAGCTTTACAATGATAGTGAAGGAAATAAATGATTTGTCAGCCTGTTGGAATCTAAAAATTCTTTTTGATAGTTATTATTGTGTTTACTATGCTCTTGTTTCAAGGCCCCGGTCCTAGCTATCATACCAAAACATGACAGGATTTAGTTTCTTACCAAATAAGCATTAGGTGCCTAGCAGAGTTGCCCAAGGTATGTGCAAATCCATGGATAGACATAAGAACCTCCAGAGATCAATTCAGGTTGTTGCAGCAAATTACCCTCTGAAGTGGTACGTGTATCCTTCTGTCTTTGTCTTTGTCTCTTTTCTAACAACTGTAGTAGGTGCCTAGGGCCACTTAATTCAGGCATACCAGTTAGATCCTGAAATTTAAGTGGGGAGAATCTGTTCCCATATGGGTTTAATTCAAGCAGTCTGTTATGGTTCTTCCCATTCTTTTCTGGTTTTTTTTCTTTTTTTTCCATTTACTTGTTACCTTTTGAGGCCAGTTCTCTTCTTAGTTAAAATGGCTTTAGCCTGAATCTCTCCGCTCACTAAAATGCAGTAGCCCCAGATTAGATTGCAGTCTCAGCAGGGCTTTTTTGTTGGTGTAGATTTCTCCAGTATCTAAGGCAATGAAATACAAGTAAGAAGATAGCCTTTGCAGTCACAAAAAAGCATTAATACTGCTAATGCTTTCTTTTGAAAATAAATGCAAGAAAGAAAGGGTCAGTCCTCTGCCGATGTGGCACTGAAATGATTGGCCAGTTTCCTTAAAGTGTCAGAGGACAGATTTTGTCAAAACTTGTGGTTTCCTCGCAATAGAAAGAATGGACGATAATGGAGAACATATTCAGTGACTGAACGTGTGGTTTTATGCTGCTTCTTAGACAAGTTTTTATGGTCCCCTTTAAGAAACCAGATGATGCATTGATACTGTCTTCAGGCTTGTATAACCTATATAGTCATATTTAGGTGCATGAAATACCACCTGGAAGAACCTAGTTCTTTCCATTAACTAAGCAGGAAGCCTCGGATCCTGCCTTAGCACCCAAAACTCTACAGTAGGTGTTGTAAAAACCTCACCAGCCCTCCTTTTCCTAATACTGTGTAGATTCAATCTCAGTCAGGCAAAAGAAGACTCTCTCTGACCTTTTGAAGATCTTTAGACCTTTTCTAGACCTGGTGCCCTGAAGAAGTAATAGTCCTGCCACATCCAAGCTGAGTCTTATCCTCATTGGGTCCTGGGATTGTTAATAAATTTTGTAAGCTGCTCAATAGTACAGCCATCTTGACAGGCCTGGGGCCTTATTCAGCAGAGTGCAGTTGGAGGCTATGATTTTAATGCCTAAGCATTTGTAATCTATGTACGTGAGCAAAAGATTTCCCAAAATTCAGCTGAGGGTCCTCTTGAATATTCATTGCTGCTCTGTGTCTCAAGGGCCCATGCTCAGTTTCCATTTAGGGTATGTATGTACAGTTTTTGCAAGCAGCTTTGAACTCACTTTCTAGATGCTCCAGACTTACAGTCCAGGCCCAGGCCAGTTGACAACCAGCAGTCAGAGTGTCACGTTAGCATATTTCTGTGATCAGGCTAATAGTTCCAGTTTTTTGATGAGTGGCATGAATGCTGCTTTACTGAGAATTAAGCACTGAAAAAAAATCTAGTCCAAATCACTTTTGTGCATCTCTTCCTGTTCTAGGAGTTCAGTTATAATGGCAGCTGAGATACTAAAATTAGATAAAGAGATAATATAGTACTTTTTAGGACCCATATTCAGCTCTGCCCATTGGCTCATGCCAAAGCTCCATCTCCTCAGATGCTTTGAAGAATATTTTTTACTGCATTCAGTTTTTTCTTGAGGATGCCTTACATTATACAATTTTCAGCACAGAAAGAAAACAATAAAAATCAGAAGTTAGCAAGGTTTTTGCACCTTTTGTGGAACAGAGCCCAATAACCTGAGGTATATTCTTGCACTTCCTTATTTGCTTTTCCAAACCTTATGCCATCTTTGATGCCTTCTCTTTTGCTCTACTTTGAAAATCGCAAAATCTCAGTGCTTCTTCTTCAATTTTTCCCATACTGGAATCTAAGTGAGTTAATGCTCTGAAGCATTTTTGGGTTCAGAGATAAAATCCTCTACTGCAGCTCAGTCCAGAAAAGGTATCTCATTCTGCCCCCAAAAAACATTCACTGTTCATTACCTGTCTGCATGCTGAGATGCACTTTCTCACCTGCTTCTTGAACTTTTGGGTTTATCAGCACTCATGGGGTCAACAAACTGGATATGATGACTGACAGGGCATCCCTGTGGAGATATTTGTGCAGTATGTTAATTTAGGTAATAAAAGGTTTCAGTGTTGTATGTACACCTTCAACACTGATTTCTACTTTACTGAAATTAAGTTCTTATACTACCACACTCATTTGAACCTACCAAAGTATCACATGGTTATTAAGACTGAACTGGTGCGATCTACTGTTTTGAAAGGTGTTTGACAGCTCTCAGTTACACAGGAAAATATCTGCTACTATGTAAAAGCATTTTTCTCTTCAGTCTCCCTTTCCTGCACTGGGCTAATTTTACTATCAATACAAATTAGGCTTGCAAAGAGTTAAGCAGCTATCTATCCTAACAAATTTGTTAGAGCAGATTTTTGTTTTCCAAAGGGTAAAAAGAAATGAATTCAAAATATGTACATGTGTACCTATTTCTGACCCAGCATTCATATTTTGATAAGAATATTTGAATTAATTCAAGGTCATATGTGCTTTAGTGTTGGAAACATATATAGTACTTTGCAGGCTACTTCCCCCCCTTTTTGTAATACACGCACTTTGTAATACCACAGAGGGGAATTACTGGCTTGGTGCTAACGATTCCTTTCAGAGAATTGCACTGTCTTCTGTGCCACAGTGGAAAATATATCAAGATAATTCCCTCATCACTGCCTACCCACCCACCCGCTCCCTGTAGTCTGAGATGAACTGTCTAGTCACATACTCTAATGCTGCTTCTGGTAAAATGTTTGAATTTTTTTTTTTTCTCAGAGCAAAGCTCTTCTGGAGCCTATATTTATTCTGACATTTCTTTTTCTGGTACATACACATCACCTGTAAGAGGTTCTTTGTATATTGTCATTACTGATAACATAAGAAATTTTAGAAGTGAAGACTATTTAAAGCAGATTCTTGTGCAGGGAATTTTGCAGGGTTTTTTTAGAAGTTCCTTGCTACTTTCTATTTAGCATTATAATGATTTAAGAGAAGCATGCTCACGTATAGAGTGTATGCTGTGGGATGAGAACCAAGGAAAAAATTAACTAACAAACGAAAATCTTTTGTTCTTAATGACAGAATATAATGGAAACCTAATCTCCTACTGTATATTATCATCAGGCAAATTAGTTACACATATAATAAGGTTTTTCTGTATAAATTATAAATGAAATAAACAATTCTGTCACCATGGTGTGCAATGAATACACCACATGTTATATGTAAATATATTAGTCATTTGCCTTTTGTTTATGTGTCACAGGAATCCATTTCCTTCATGGTATAGTTCCTATTCCCTGTGGGTTCTTACTAAAGTCATCTCAGCCCTTCATGTACAAGCTTTTTAAAGTGGAATTACTTTCATTTTTTCTGTTTTTAGCCCAGTTTTAATAATGGCTTCTTTTGTGCCAGTTTCATTTAGTGCTTCAAACTGTAATTTTATCTCAAAGAGAGAAAGAAATAATAAGGAAAGCATAAAGGGTCTACATGATATATCAGCACAATACAGAAAACATATTGAAACCATTTTTTTATTTTGTTTTTTTTCCCCTCAAAAATTAAAGTATGTCCCATAAAGCAAGTATGCATATTTTTTCTCTCACCAAACCTTTCCTTCTTTAATGAGATAATTTGTTTTTAAGGAATGCATTGTTCAGTCTTTCCTTTCAAGGGGTGACATTTTTTCCACACAATACAGTAGATGCAAGAACGATGTAAATTTGGGCTTTTTCAGTGGGTACCGCACAACACAGCCTGAAAGCCCCTTGAAACCGACACAGGAATCAGCTACTCTCAGCAAAAGATGGCTTTAAGGTACATATTCCAATCAATAATCCAGAACTTTCTATTCAATCACATTCAGTTCATACTCATCGAGGATTAGCTTTTGTGCTCCCATAGGCTTTTCCTGATGTCCACAGGGAGACAGTGTTGAATTGTGTATACCTCGTTATATTTGGGATTACTCTGGACCCTAATGGAAGAGGCAACACTTAGCACATAAGCAGACTAAACTTTCAGGATCAAGACGAGCTAAAAAGGATATTTGTTACTGCTATCTCCATTTCTCCAGCAGTGTCAGCCAACACTTTCTGCAGGGTGAATGATTGTACCTTGACATTGTTTACAAGGCCAATTATATCTTTATTTTGAGAGCTATTCCAAGGGCTATTAGAAGAGATTTTTTCATCTTGTTGTATTTTTATAGAGAGAGAAAGAAAGCAAGGATGCTTCTTTTACAGTTTACTTGCAGCTATATTTCTGTGGAGGCCTTTTTCTCTTTCTTTCTTTTTTTTTTTAACTGGCGCAGACGGTGGTTAGCAATGGAATACAAAAAAGCAATCCTACTGACTCATAAGCCACAAAGTGGACTATGGAATTAACGTATGAGATGTTATTTCTAATTTATTTATCAGCTCTCTCTCTGTAGTACAAGTACTCTCGAAAGCACTTACATATTTGAAGTCTGGTAGAGAGATACCAGTTAATGGGAAATGGTTTGCTGTGAGAAGTGATCTACTTGAGTGCATAGAAGAGGCCTCTTTCTATCAAATATTTCACGGGTAATGTTTTACTGTTTCTCCTAGATGGCATGCCATAGAGTGTAATAAATTTCAGTTTGTTTATATTCTGTGCCTGTATTTGCACTTTGGTGATTATATTTGAATTCATGCAAGTTCCTTGTTTTTAAAAAAGAACTTTAGCATAATCTTGTCATTAATCCTGTCCTGTTTGTCTGTTATTAATAGGCCACTGTACAATGTATTCTGCTGCAAAACTCCACCAGGCATGACTAATTCCAATAATTAATTTGCTAGAACATTAACACCATCAAATGAGCCTGCTAAACCGGTAAATTTAAAGTAAATTAAACTTAATTTGCAGGTTATTGCAATTAAGTCTGCCTTGTCTTTCTGAGGGATTTCAACATCCTCAGTATTTAAGAGGCAATCATAATGCATGCAAGTGGGCGGGCTTTTTGGCTAATTAACATGAGTCTAATCTGCTTTTCAATTAGGGTGGATGTTTATAATGTGCTGGTGACAGTGTTGCAATTCAGAACAGCATAACAGGAGTGCATGGCATAATTATAGCTGAAAAGAAAAGCTCATGCAGGGCCTGTTTAGGGGTTAATGAGACATTGGCAGCTTCCAGCTGAGGAGATTGAGCCAGTTTAGTGCGGCTTCAAGAGGAAACCACCCATAGGGGTTTCCTTTGAAGTGTCAAAAGGTCCCCTTGTTCTGGGTGGCTTATGTTTCATTTGTCTGAGTGGCATATCAAAAATTGATGAGCTGCCAGCAGCAGTCCTCATGACATTAATTCACCAATTGTGTTTCTAATAGTTTCATCCTTAAATACATTTGGATGATGATAATGCTAAGAAAAATCAAGGTTCTGAAAACAATGGGAAGGTCTGTGCTGTTCCAAGAAGTGTATACAGACTATGCAAATGCATCAGCTGCAAATGTTAATGATGCAGATGACCTACACTGTTCGTTATGAGCAGGAAGAAGACAAAGATGTATTGTACATCCCTTCTCTGAACAGCATTCGAGCTGTGGCAGAGATGTGGCATTTGATTGTTACTCAGGTTCTTGAAAAGCATAAAATGGGTCAAATTCATCTCTGAAGTAACTTCACTGGCTTCAGAGCAGCTATAACAGAAATGAATTTGGTCTGTTATCCTAAAAGTAAAGGAGAGAAAGTAAAAAAACAGAGCTCTGAAGAACACTAAGCATCTCTAATAAAGGTAGATGGTTTCTTCAGTCCACTTAAGCTATTTTTGTGTATTGTGCTCATATATTTAGATAAGAGGGGTTCTCAAACTTTTGAGCAAAGGTGGATGTTTATGAACAGAATGTTCTCCCAGCCCACATCAGTGACAATGCAGGGATTTCCTACCTGAAAAACTAAAAGTTATTAATACATTTAAATACATTCAAAATCCTGAGGCAAAGAAGAGGGGCCAGCAGCGTACAACTGGCTAGCTAGGTCAGTCATACAATTCCTGATTTACAGGTTCTTCTATGGCATTTGCAACCACAGTACGTGAGCACGGTGTACTGGAGGAGAGTGCTTTAGTTGCTGCAGGAGATGCAATTTTCAATATACTGTGTGATTCAAGTATCATACTACTTTCCTTTTCAAGCCTGGGAGTTATACAGTATAAGATTCAGTTTTCATAGATTGCGTGGGAAAAAGTGCCCTGTTCTTATCATTTCAGTAACTTTTACCTAAACCTACTATAACTCTCTGAAAGGTTTGTGGGGAGACTGATGTTCACAAGGCAGATTCAGCTCATTTCACCTGTGGTCGTTAGACCTACATCATCCTGTTGAATTTTAGGCAGTATGAGGTAACTGTGGAAGCACTGTGGCTGTATACTCCCGTAGGGTCGTTGTAAAGGCTCACCAAAAGTTACATCATGATCTGGAAATGCCATCCCTCTCCCTTATTTATAAAAAAAGTTTAGGTCGATTAAGCATCTAACTTAATTGCCTGTTCTTAGGCAGGCAGAATCAGGGCTGTTATCTGCAGTGGGGATGGGACATGTGCATGACCCCTTGTATTGGCTGGGTGTTCCCTTTTCGGAGTGTCCTCTGGTTGTGGAAGATGGTTTGTTAGTATCTCTTCATAGTAAATGGATGCATGAGTGGTAAAGTTAAACTGTATGAAAGGTTTCTGGTTGCCACAGAGAGGAGGGAATTTTTCTTTCTGTTTCTTTTTACTTGATATAGTTCAAATCATTGAAGAAGCTGAGGAGTGTGTGCATAGTGCCTCCACTGACAAAGGACTTTGTATATTTAATTTATTACCATGTCCTAGTACTGTGAGCAGGGGTTAGTCTAGGTTAATAAGAGTAAATTCTTGCTGAAGTTCTTTGTTTTGATTTTCTGCCTGGACTTTTGCCTGTGACTTTTGGTATCATCAGTAAATTGGGTTTACCTGAGATAAAAATGCTACTACTGGTAGTAGAAATGGCTTCTAAATGACTGAAACCCTCTTATCTGAGAAGCGCTTTACCAACTCAGCACATGAATGTGTAGTTCAAGAGTACCTAATAGATTTGTGCTTAACCCCTGTGACTGATGGATGAAATGAGAAGGCAGGAAGTACCTTAGGAAGACTTGCTGACAGAGTCTTTCCTGATCATCAAATGCAAAATGAGGTGGCTACAGTTGAACCTGCTGTTATTCACCCACACAGCAAGGAGTGTGAGTCCATCAAGGAGCATTGAAGGAATCCTGTACAAAGAAAAAAAGGGAAAAAAAAGATTTAAATGACTTACAATGCAAATTTTTCCATCTTATGCTGAAGGAAAATAGCTGAATAAACCTGTGGATTAAATTATGCAGAATGTTTTGACAACAAAAGCAGTGTGTTATTCCTTTTAAAGAGTCATTTACTAACTCCTGTTCCCAAACTGTTTTCGCATTGCCAGCTGTAACAACAGAATGTAAGATTATTAACCAAGTAGCTAAAATGTATTAAGCAGTGTATGTTTCAGCACCAGCATTCTGGAATAAGGCCCATCTCTATCAATTTGTCCAGACATCTAGAGATTTGACGTATTTGCAAACAAAGGTCATGAGGGAGGACATTAAGTGTTTAAGCAAAATAAAGGTACCCAAGCTAAACTAGTTGTTGAAGATAGAGGAAGGATCCCATTGGGATCAATTATTAATAGCCATATGAAAAAATGGACAGTTTCCTGTTTTTCTCTTAGCAGAGATACAGAAAATTGGAATACCACAATACTAAAGATGAGTCATCTCCAAAAGAGAAGGGGCATTTCTACAGAAATATTCATTAGAAACTTTAATCACCCTCCCCTGCTTAGAAACACCATGCTATTTGCAACTTTTACTAAGCTCAAGATTCCTGCATGCCAACTACATTTTGTTGTAGTATTAGACACCTCTGAACACCAAAGCTCTGCAGGACTTTTAAAGGCCATGTTTTGGTGACTTCAGTGGGAGCAGATTTGATGGAAGCACACTGACGGTGGGGGCTAATTCATTAGCTGCTGGTTGATTAATGGACACTGGTGAAATTTTCATCCTTCTTTAAACAGCACACCAACAGCATTTAAGGGAGTGTTAGATAACCATGCTTTAAACAGAATATGGGATATAACTTAGCATGTTCACAGAAGAAAGGATGCCTTAGAGAAATCAAAGTATGCATTCCTCTCCAAGCTCTCTACCTGCCTGTCTTCTGGGATCACAGAGACACAGCGGGGCCAGACCTTGCGCTGATTTTCAGTCTCTGCTCAGTGGGAATGTTCTAACACTCCTTTTCTTTTATATATATAATCTAGGCAAGGGAGTAAAAACTCTGAGAAGCTTCTTTTATGGAGATCCCTAGTATTAGTCCAAGACATACTGGTGGGGCATTTTTTTAGGTAGCTGAGTTTTTTTGGAAAGAGAGTTTGGTTCTTGAAAAAAGATCAACTATACAAGAATTCATACTTTAAGGAAGACTGTGGCTTTCACAGAGGGAATAACTGGTCTTATTAGACTCGACGCAACCATCAGTGCATAAATTAACCAACACACTTCATTCATACTAACTGGGTTCAAAACTTCATTAGTTCTTCCACTTATATTGGGGGTATGGAGGAGTTTGATCAAAGCTTTGAAATAAGCACATAGTCACTAAGAGGCAGTATATAAACAACATAAACTATTATTTGTTAAGTATAATAAATATGCTTGAAAATTACAGCACACATAAAACTTTAGTGCTGACCTATCAGCAGGGCAAGATCTTGAGCAAGAGAAACATTTATTAGACATGTATTTAGAGACAATACTGTTGCACGTGAATGGAAAGAATTGCTTTTTCTGGTGCCTTGGGGTAACACTTACCTCAAGTGGTGTTAGCTGATGTTAAATTTCATACAGGGTGAAGTGGCTCTGAAGCATAGTTTGCAGCTGGGAATGCCCCTCTCAGACTGCCATTTAGCACAGTTGTTTTAGTCAGGATGAGGAGGGGAGTGGCTGGGGTAAAACTAATCAATAAGACAAATGAGGATGATAAACTATTGGGTGGTGAGAAGACAGGGACAATTGTCGTAGCATGATGCTTATGTATAGTTTTTCATGGGGGTTGAGTCCAAAGGCTCAATGGATCCCTTTGTAGTGGAGAATTTATAATTATGTGTATAGGTTCACTAAAAGGGACAAAGAAATGAGTTAGAACAACTCTTTCTGCACTGTACTGTACAGTAGTGTACAAAGGTATCTAAGATCTGATTAAATGTGAGAGCTGATTGTTCTGAAATCAGAGAATATTCTAGTAAAGTGACTGCTGGATCAGAATATCAGCTGTAGCTGATGGCAGGAAGACAAATGGTTATGCCTTCGAAAATGCAAGATGGAATCTCACAGAGCTTTGTGGATATGTGGTGAATAGAGAAAACAGTTCTGCTAGGAGGAGCTGTGGTTGCTCCTCTCTGTCTACTATACCTTGCATTTTATATGATGTAGAAAGTAAAATATCACATGATTTAGTGGATGGATATCCAATGATGTGGCAAAAGAAGCTCCACCAAAACATTTGTGATGCCCTATGTATTATCTCAGTAACTGAAAACCATTTTTAACTAAAAGTCTAACTAAAAAGAAATCATAATTATACAAGCATTAAGGACTAAATATATATGTATAAATGAGTTCACTTGTTTTCTTAACACAATGAAGTGGCATTTGAGCAGATGCTAGGACCTGAGAAGAGCCAAAGATGTTAAGAGTGACTATAAATATCTTGAAATTTTACATGCCAAGAGGAGAAAGCATTAGTAAGAAGAGTAAAAGTGCATTTCATTCCAGTAAAATCCAGTAGCTTGTCCAGAGTGCTCTGAAAATGCCTTTACTGGAAATATCATCTGGAGTTTGGTATTTGCGGATGGTGTTTGTTACATTCTTGAAAATACACAGTTCCATGATCTCTGAGAGGCAAACTGCTGAGGCTAACAGCTACAAATGCAATTTATGAAACACATAGCATTGTAATTTGGCCAAGAGAGTTCCATCTGGAATCAAAATCTGAAATCACAATTACTGTAGAAATCGAAGAACAACTCCATACACCTAGGGAAGGTGTATCTACCCCACGAGTAAAGGAACTATGGGAAAAGCAAACTGCATCATCGTTTCCATGCTCAGAATGAATCACTAAAAGCATGCTAATCGGTGTGCTTTGGTAAGGGAGAAATGTGTTATATTACCAGCAAGATTTACCAGCATTTCTCACTTGGAAATTAGTTTTGGATTACTCACATTTGGATTTTCCTATGATTAATCTCTAGCCAGTTGGTCATGGTTCCTCTGCCCAAGGAAGTGATGTTTTTTACCTTGTGCCTAAAACAAAGACAAAAAGAAACCCAATATCATTCTGATTTTACAATCATTATGTAAATGATTGTAAATTCTCTAATCATTAATGGCTATATATGTTTAAGGTTCTGAAGTCTTAAGTTGATATATATTGTTGATTATCTGTTTTATTATGGAGTTCTATTGATACAGCTGAATGCTTGTGACATAGAAAATCATACCATATCATCTATATGAAGTATATGTTACTAGTTCGTTCTCTGTGGTTTGAATGAAATGAGCTCAGCCTACAATTTCCTACTTTACCTTTATGCATCACCTGTTTATAACATACACCATCACAGAGTCACCTAAATTTCACCTGCTTGCCTTAAAAGCAGGGGTAAAGAAATACCAAAGCAGTAAATATCCAACCCACTTTACAAAGATCTGCCAGATAACTTTAGAAGAGGAATCATCAAAAGTCAAGAAGAAAAGACTCATCTAGATATTGGTCCATCATCTAGGTCCAAAGAAAATCATATATATGACAATTTTTAAAACTAATTAACTAGGCTAAAAATCACTTAAAGTTTTCAGGACATGTAGCTGAGGATTAAGTGTTAGCTTCTGTTTTGTAACGTGACATTCTAAAAGCAAACACAACATGCTAAGCCTTCTGTTTATGCTAATAAACCAATACTAAATAGGCATTTAAATAATAGAGTTTGACACACAAAGACTTAGACTCCCAGAACCTTCTCTGCACTTCCAGGGTGTCAAAGTCTCCCAATGAATAAGGTTTTCACTTTGACATGCTGATGATCTGTTTAATTCTCTTTTTCCTAGAGACGCTTGGAGTAACGTTGATCAAAATGCCAGTGTTGGTTCCACATTTCATGTCTGTCAGAACTTACAAACTGATCAGTCTTCTTTCTGGGTTTCTTAAGGCATCCTGCCTGGGAAATATTTCAAGAGTGTATGTGTGGATTATATAGGAGGTGTAAGTGGAAAGAGGAGAAGCTGGTGTTCACTATTTATCCACTAAGTGGGTTCTTACAGTTCTGAAGGTACCTTAGATGAGCTGGACATGTAAGAGGATTCCTGGTTGCTCCAGCTGCTACCAGAGAAGCAGCTCTAGTAACAACTGAGGAAGAGGCAGATCCAAAATCAACTCAGTGCACTTTTCAGAAAAAAAGCTAATCCTCAAGTAGTTAAACCTCAAGTAATTTGAAAGAGATTAACTGCATAGTTTCTGTTAAATTGATAACACTGATAATGCTAAGTATTATCAATGAAACTTTCTCCTAAAGTTATACTGCACTTCCACAGCATAAGGATTTCAGAAATAATCCCTGGTGTTACAGGAGAACTTGGTGTTATATGCCAAATTAATACATATATCCTGATTTTACTTGTATAATGCAAAGCATTCAAATATAAAAGCTTGATGCAACTGTTACATTCTTTGATGACCCTCACTTATTCCAGTCCTGCTTAGACATCCCAGTCAGAATAAAAGCCAGTTGCACTAGTTACAGTACAGAGCTGTAATATGTAAAGCCTCTTCTTCCTTTCAGTCCCTGCATTTGAAGGATGGTATTCTAGCCCAGTTTAAGTCAATTAAGGAGCTACCAGCAATTTCAACAGGTGCCAGATTTCTTCCTAATATCAAGAATTTATAAACTAGACCTAAACATGGGTACAAGCAGACTTGAGAGATGTAAATGCAAAACTATGGTTGCAATCCCCTTCCTGCATGCATAGCTACTACTTAAACAAGAAATACTGTATATGCACTGTGTTTTGCACATGCTCAATCTGTTATATTAAAACCTATCCCCCACCTATAAGGGTCTAGAACAGGACATTACTCCTGTGAAAGAGGTGACAAATACAGAAGGAGTGCTCTGAGCATGCCCCACCTGCACTGCAATATAGGGACAGGCGCACTTTACAAAGCAGCTGCAGCTGCTACCTGCCTGAAAGCATAGCTGACATGAGATGAAGTGGCATTGCTGGAAAGAGGAGGAAAGGTTGTTCCTAGGACATCTTCTGCATTTCTTGCTATATAAGCATCAAATGAAAAAAGAGTCAAGGACTAGTGATCAGAATCCTTTCTTTCCGACAAATGTTTTTATCAGGCGGCTACAAAGTCCTACTCTCTCTTCCTCCTCTCTTCTCAACTGGCCATGCCACCTCTTCCAGCACATCTCCAACAGGAGTGTACTTTCCTGGTGTAAGGAGGAGGTGGGAGTGATGAGGGTTTGGGTCACTAGGCTAATCTCTAGTGGAGAACGGTGCCGTACTTTGAAAGAAAGACTCAAACCCTTTTATCTTCATGATTGCTATTTGTTATTGGGTCTGGAAGCCCAAGAAATGGAGATGGTGAGAGTGAAGAGTAGCAAGAACTGTCCTCACCACCACAGCACATCTCCGCCTGGTACAGTCCACTCCTGACTTCCATAGGCATGTGGGACCCTCACAACTCCCAATACCTGTAAAATGCAAAGAGGGAAATTGTCAGTTCATTCCCATTTATTCCGATGAATCTGTGCCGGTTTTGATATCTGGTAAGAACTGATTTTGTCACTAAGAGGAAGACTAGATGACCTAGTGTATCTTCTCATATTGTAATTACTTTTACTCAAAGTATAGAAAACAGAAAAACCCATCATGATATCAGAACATCTTAGATATTAAAGCAATATCATTATTTTTCATATAACTTAAACTATCCCAAAGTTGTTACTTTATTAAACAAAGTTATTGATATATCAGGAATTTCCAGATACAGTTTTGGTGTTCAAATTCATTTTTATATGATTTTTTAATTTATCATTTTTATATCATTTTTCATAGCAAATGCTTTTTCACCTCTTTAATTTTTTTAGATATAAATTAACAGATATTTCCTCTTTTTAAAAAAGGAGATAAAATATTACTCTTCAGAAAAGAGAGAACTAGGAGGCAAGGAGCAACTGCAGGGTAGGTGTTTGTGTGCAAATTGCTTTCATGGAGCTCTTTTCTTCTAGCAAATTGATGAGGACTGATATTCTTGCTGAATAAGAATGTGCACAGTTTCAAGACCTCAGTTACATGATTAATCTAATTGTAAACTGAAGAGGCACATTTTGTAATGCTCCCATTGGAGTTCTGTACAAAACACTTTACTTAAAAAGCAATTGATGCCTTCTGGAAAACTTTGAAAAATGTTCCAGTTAAAAACACTTTGTCTGTGTGTCATATAGCTTCTGTTTTTTCTTCTATAATTTTTATCATTAGGGACATGAACATATGATAGCTGCACAAGAATGTACTTGCTTCATAGGAATGTATCCTTCTTTCACCCCAAATCGTCTCACATAATCATAATAATTCCCATAACAAACAGCTATGATGTCACAAATAGGCAATTTGACTTTTAGAGGGAAAATAAGACTGACAGCACATATCAATGTATAAAATTAAAAAGTTTATTTGTATTAGTATGCCCTGAAGATCATCTAAATAGACAGTCACTTGGGCGACAGACTCAGATTCAGTGCCATGAGTTATTTCTTTTAAATAAAGAACTGGCACATTTCTTATCTGTACAACTATAATAATACTTTTCCTTATCAAAGAGTTGTTGAGGGAATGAGTTATGCTAAATATTAAGACAAATTTCATTATTACATTTGATGATGTTGCCTATGTAAGGTTTAAGCAGAATTATCTTTGAAAAATAAAAATAGCCACAGCAAGTCATCAGCTGGTCTCTCAATATGGCTCATTTAGAAGTGTATGAGAATGTATCGTATAAATATTCTCTACTCCAGTTAATTTCAACGTCCGCATTTAGAGTAGAAAGCATCTGCACAGGTAGAATATTTATGGAATATTATATTCCATAATTATGGAATATATCCATAGAATATATGGAATATAAAAAGTGCATTTATTGAAAGATGAGGTAAAGTGCTTAAATTAAAAGCATAGTTATCCTTTACTCCCTCTGTAGTCAATATTCTACTCCAGCAGTGATGAAGCGATCTGCAGGTATCATTCTCTTACCATTGACTATAAATGAACTTTAGGGTGACTGTATACCTTATACACCTCAGGTACCTACATTTCAACAGAATGAATTTGGATCTAAGTGCTTTTGCACAAGGATGTTTGTGTTCTGCATTGGCATAAAACCTAGACTCAAATAAAACAGTCAGCTCTGAGTTTGGTCCTACATTCTGTGACTTATTTCATGCTTTATTAGAGCTAATTGTTATCATTGTCTTTTATAACATAACATGGGTTCTTATCCAGATACAGCAAGATTCAGGTACCCTTAAGGTCAATTGCGAGACTTTCTTTAGTTGTAAAGGGAAATGGAACTCACATATGTGTGCGCATAGATAATACATGCAGGTACAGAAAAGTATATAGACAAATGAAAAACCTGAATATGCTTCTACCCTCAAGTGTGCTAACACAATATAAAGTGTGCACACAAGCTGTAGTACAGGCTCTTGGAACCTGGAATGATTATTAGGTTAGGAACTAATTCATTCTATTGTTACTAACTGCCACTTTAAAATTACATATGAATATATCCTAGACCATGTTTTCAAGTAAAAATCGATCCTGAAAAATATAGCATGAAAATATAATTAAAAGACATAGTATAAAGATGTAGTCATCTGCATAAAATGCACAGCATTCGAGATTTTAATTTTGAGCACCTTTTCTCCATGTCAGTACTTTTCAATAATATGCAGGATTCAGTTATCCTTCTCCCCACCCCAAAAGCCAGCAAATAGATAGACCAAAAAATAATAGGTCTTTTTAGCATGGTCAGTTTTCTGTTGTTAGTTAGGTAGTATTTTTTCAAATAATAAATTCCTCTAAATATATCAAAGGAAAAAAAGTCACCTTTCTGTGTAAATATTTCTCTTGAATTTATTAGCTAAAAGACCAAAGTTGTTATTAGTGTTATTGTGACTGTACAACATTGAAGATTGGTGTTTCAAGTGCAGAGACCTCAACCTTCTCAGCAGCATTGCAAGCAAATCAGAAAATTCACACTAACATTTAGAAGTTATTGATTAGAATACATGAGAGAAAAAGAGAATCAAAATATTATAAAAAATAATTTAAATAAGAGTGGAAACAGAACAAACTTAAAGAGAATTTATCAAAGCCCCTTTTCAAAAAGAGAATACCCATAGAAGTCTCTTTTTTTATCCATCAAGTTGTCAATCAACCAGTCTTTGTCAGCAGAGAGGAGAAGGTTAGGTCTGCTATTCGGTTTTGAGTTAACAATTATAGTAATTTTATTTGCTTCTGACAAAAAGGATGTGTAAAGGAAGAAAAAATCAGATGGATTGGATTAGGTAGTAAAGCTTTCTGTTTATATTTTGAGGATATAAGGCAGCTGGCTAGTTACACATGTATGGGGCTGGAGATTGGCCATAACAACTGTTGTTCTGGACTCTGGCTTTCTTTCCTTGTCTGGCATGTTGTCTGAACTCCTTTTTTTATCACATTGTCCACATTTCAGAAGGCTATTAACACACCACCTTTGTTCCAGCCGTTTCTGGCCCTGTTAGATTAGAAACAATCCTTAGGTTATATCAACAGGATTTTTCATTTACACTAGCCCTTTCAAAAATTCCCTTTCCTCATAAATATGCATTGCTGTATATGGGGTAGCCATACTCTTAATCTTCAGGTTTTTTTAGTTTTTTTAACTTCAAAATGTTCCTGTGATGACAACCCTTACCTTTCTCTGTTTTCCCCTCCCACCTTCTACTCCTCTCAAACCAGGACCCCAGTAATGTCTTCCTAACCTCCTCTTCCTTTCCACTTTCTTAAATATAATCACTTCTTTACAAGCTTATGCCTTTCCTAAATCCCTCAAAAGCAAGTGGCACCTTCTTCCAACATCCCAAGTTCTCTAAATCTGATTCCTAAATGTCCCTCATCTGTGGCTCCTTGGATGCTATGGACACCATATCACTTCTAGCTCTCTGAGCACCTATCCTCCGGCTTGCTTGCAGACCTGTGAGGTTTCCCTGCCATGTCTGCACTGCTGAATAAAAGAGGGCTAGGACTGATCCTTGGCTTTGGGACAAAGTGGTATCACTGTTAAGACTAGTGCCTCCCTGGAGAATATCTTTTTTGGAAAAAGCTTACTGTGATCATCTAAAACCCAGACAGGTAGTCAGCTAAAACTGAGTAATGGCAGATGAGCAGAAGTCTTGTCCTTGAGCTTGCTGACCCTCATCTGTTTAATAACACAGACATACTCCCTATGTCCCAGTGTTTTCATCTGCCGTCCATCTCCAGCAGATGAAAACCTGAGCCCAACCAGAGAGAATAAGGTTTGTGTCCTAGTCCAGTGGGTTCTCTCCTCTTCTGTGACTATATATGCTAGATGCAACCAAGCTATTGCATCTCTGGTGTGCTGCCCAGCTGCACGTCACATGGGAAGCTCCCCAGCAGGAAAACTCAGTAGTCAGGAGAGGGAGTATGTGTCACTGGTGTGGCCCTTGCACTAAGGAATGTCACTGGAAGGTAGGTGCTTTAGGCTATAACTACAAGCCCTTCCTGTCTCAAGACTCAGTGGTACATCACACTGCTAAATAAGAAAAGGCTAGGGAGTTATATATGATATCAAGGCAAGTGCATGATCAATTTATGTCTACTTAGGTCTCTTCTTAGATAAAGCAGACTGCCCCTGGTCACATAACATAGCACCTGTACCTGTGCCTCCACTCTTTATGATACCTTTAAGACTTATTAATAATTATCTGTGTGTCTTTTAGTGCAAAGGGTTCTGAAATAAAGTGAAGACTGGGTGGGCCCCTACCAGAATATGTTTTTTATAGCAGAAAGCTGAGGATATGTGTTGCATGCTGTGGAATAAAGCAGAAGCACATAGGGTATTTGAGAGCTCAGAGCTTGCCAAATGGCTGTGTAAGGTGTAAGGATCCCAATCTGATGACATTTGAACTACAAGATCTTTTGTGAGAAGCACGTACTGTTCTCCAAACTGTGTCTAGACCTTGCTTTGGAGACAGCCAATGGAAGTGGTCAAGAACAGAAACAGCGATTGAGCTAAGAGCTAGGCACTGTGTACGATCAAGATCTGGTGACTGGTCTCACTCCCTGAACCTGTTTAAACCAGCAGTGGAAAAAGTAGTCAGTGTGACTCCTGGGATATGACTGCAGTTGCCAAAGACACATTTCTCACTACGACAAAATGGCTGGGGCATACTAGAAGGTGAGTTGTGCTTAAACTGTTGAGGTTTGGCCATCCCCACTGTCAGCACCTGCAGTTCTCTATAAACTTATCTGCCTTTCAATGGACCAAAGTTATTTCCCCTTTCACAAAAGTAAGCTGATTCAGCAGTCTTGTGCGAGAAAGAAAAAAAGAAGTTGTAAAAAATTTTGGTATATACCTGTGGAGCTGAAATATCTGTGGTTGTATAGAAGAGGCAGATCAGTGTACCATGCGGTCCTGGTCCCTCACCATCCAGATGGGGAGGCGTGCTGGATACCACTGTGTTCCCCTCCAGCACAGACCAGAGCACAGAGGGGCAGGAGAAAGGGAAAAGAGAGTGCAAGCTTTGATATTACCCTGACATATGGTCAAGGCACAGCTGGAACGAACACCAGCTGGGAGCTGGAGAGCACTCACAGCGTGGTGATTTTAGTCGGATCTATGCACCAGTCTGAATCAGTGATATATCTTATTCCACATGCCCATAAACGCATACATGTACTTGTGAATGCATGTGTGTATATATGTAGTATACAACAGCTTATCTCAGTTGCCCATGAAGAATTAGAGCTGTTAGTAGCAAAATGTCAAAAGAATACATTCATGTTCCCTCCATCTGAAAATGATCATTTTTGCACAAAGTGTGAATTTGCAGGTGATATTTTTGTAGTGTGTATTCCCAAAGGTGATCTAGAAGAATTTAAGCTCACCAGACAGGTTATCCTTTGTGCATGCTAATTGCTTTAGGTCCTTTAAGAAAACATGGTATTGTTCTAAAGTTGTATCTGTATCTCTATCTAATTTAATCTGATTTCAACACTCTACTAAAGTTACTGAGGCAGGCGATGTTTCTAGAAAACAAGTTTTCAGTGTGGTCTTTACATTTGTTGCTCTTTCTTCTTTTCTCTTTTTATTTCTTTCCTTCTTTTTGCAAGAGGATGAGGAAAAAAAATAAAATAATAATATATTAACATTCCCTTTGGAAATTCAAAATAAACTGGGAAACAAAGATGAGAAACAGACTGGATGAAAAATATATTTCTGTTACAGAGAAAACTCACATAATCAGGGAAATCTTAAACCTAATTAAGAAACAGACAAATGTCGTATCACTGAAACCTTACAACAAAAAAATACATTTCAACTGGGACCAGGAAATTGCTACATTTGTACATAAAAGAAGCAGTATGATTTAAAACTGAAACTCAGTAAATTACAGATTCTGAATGTCTTACATAACTCTATTATGAAGAAAGCTTCATTTCTGCTAAAAACCTTTGGGTAGTAATATCTGTAAACACTTCTCACTGTTAGCAGTTTCTTTTTTAATGGTTTAAATAAATATTACATAAATTACAGAGGCATTCTTCTGCTTTTGATAATCAGAATTTGAAATTAGCTTTAGCTGTAAAAGGTGATTTTATACATGAATATTTGCAAGGTAAAAAATGCAGATTCAGGAAGCTGTAAAAGCTGCAGCACTCATCTAGTAACTGTGGGCTTAATTCCACAATGAATTTCAACACATGCCTACCTTAATGTCCATGGTCAATTCCACTGTCCCCAGCTGACATGGATACATGTTTAAACTCATCAATTTATGGGTGAATCGGAGTCTGAGAGGAGTGTCAAACATGAGTCTCATTTTCTGATGGGATAAATTGAGCACCAAAACCAAAAAAAGAAGTCTTTTTGTTAATCTCTACAGCATGCATCTTCCTTCTGAATACTTAGAGCAATCAGCATCAAAATGCAAGCTAGAAGGAAAGAGTGGGGAAAGCATGGCATGTATCTTTATATTAGCCAGAACTCATTTACTACAACACAATTCACAGATTTTTTTCTAGGCCAAATAAATATGTCCTCGGGCAAATAATCTGTCCACTTAATAATTCAGTTACTGTACATATGGAGACCCATTTTCTGTGACCAAACTGAACAGGTTTCTGTTAAAATGAATATTCTTTTCTATCTCTTTGAATTAGCTGACTGACTCTGCAGTCTTTATGCTGGCAACGTTTCCACTGGCAAAACTAGGAGTTGAGCCTGGGAAGTACTGACTAGGTACAGTTTGAGAGATTTTAATTGGCTGGGGGGGGGGGGGCGGGTGGAAGCTGGTATTTAAAGATAGTTAAGTGTCTCTGAATGCAAGACCTGATTCAAAGTACTTGAGGTCAAAACTGCAGTCCAAAAATCACAGCTGCTCCCTAATTTTCCAGATTCCCTTCTTTTTTACTGATAATTTTCCCTGTCTTCTCAGAGTGTCTATATCTTCTGACTGCTCCCATGTTGCTTAGAATGAAAAAAAATCTCAGATCTCCCAAACCAGGAGCCAGCCAATGTTTCCCTCCCAGGTAACTAAATCCAATGGACACTCTCAGAATATGTCCACAAGAAAGCTAAACAAGGAGCTCCTCCCAAAACAGTTACAGCTGCTGTTCTTCTCTCCTGCTCTCTCTATTTTTTATTTTCTTAATAACTGAGGTATTAGAAGGCTTATTCAGGAAGCTAACACAGAAATTAATTTCCCAGCACTGCCTCAAAGGATTCAAACTCACAGTTTTCTTCCTCTGATATGTGTCTTATCCCCTCAGTTATTCTGGAAATCCATTTCTGTCTTGGAATTTAGCATCTAACTCAAGGCTGCAGTCAATCATTTCTTTGAAATGGTTTTCATAGCCTTGCAACCCTTATTTCACTTATGCATGCAAGTCCTCAGATTAAGTGGAGGTAGATGATGCTTCCCTCTCATGAAAAGATATTTGGAAGAAGGAGGAGGAAGTGATGGCCCCTTAACCAGAAGGACAGGAGGTTCAGGTAGTCCTGATGCTGCAGTTCAGAGGACAGGACAGTCCAGTTCTGGACTTCTCTTGTATGTTCTGTTAGCCTGACTTGAGTGGTTTTCTGGGCATTAGGAGCTATGAATGCAAAACCCATCAAAGCAAGGTATAGGTGGAAGTCAGGACTTCACTTCCAAAGTGCCCTAGTAACTGTGTTGTTATGCCAAGGGTGAGTATAGCTACCTCTCCTTTGTCTTTGGATTGTGCTTTGAATTAAAGTGTCCTCAGCTTTAAGCTGAATGAAACGTGGTTGGTACATGTTCTGAGTCCCCTGAGCTCACCTAAAGGGTTCATGTTCCTAGGAAGTGGCAGCGCTCCTAGTCAGCAAAACAGGAAAAAGAGTCAGGACAGTTCAACCAATATGACAGTATCTTTTGAAGTTAAGCAGGAAAAATTTAGGCTTCTAAGTAAAGTGAGCACCCATGATGAGTCACATATCTGTGTAGATAACTTAGACATTGCCTTTTGGACTCTTTCTGTAGAGGCACTTAGATCCACTTTTGGAACATAAGCACTACTTTTTGATCCAGTTTCAAGTCTTTGAAATCCCTGGGCAGCTTTGCCTCACTTCTGACAAGCCAGCACATGAAAGAACATCCAGGAGGTGTCAAACCAGCAGGAATCAAGGCTCTGTGGCAGCACCAGCACCAGCAATCTCAAACGAAAGCAAGTGGCTGCAGAAACCTTGCCAGCACTTGAGGAGAATCTCCATTTTTGTGATTATATTCCATAAGGACATATTCCCCTCTAACATCAGTGAAGAGTGCCTACTGAACAGTTTATAAATGACTCTATGGTCCAAGTAACCCTGCCTTCTGTGATAAGATGCACAAAATCACCTTTAGATAGGCTGTTCTTTGTTATGAAAATCAAGTTTTGAAGTTTTCAGTACATTTCTCAATTATATATAAGAATTTCTGTAAAGATTACAGTCCTATAGCTCTCTAATACATAGTTATCAGAGAATCAGTGAAAAAAAGTAGAGGAATGCAAAATAGTACAGGGAGGGAATCTACAGAAACCAAAACTATTCTTGAACCAGTCATTGCTTGCTTGTATTTAATTTTGATGCAATTATACTACTATCATGACTTCATCTTGGCATAGGAGAAATGAAAGCAGGTGCTACTAAGCATTTCACATTTTTTCTTAGTCATCAGAATTATGTAAACATCCATAGCTTAAACAATTCTCAAAACCTAAGGTCCAAACCTTTGATCTTGTTTCTGCAGAGATGCTAGATTCTATTAGAAGTGCAGTCCCTCACCCAACATGCTCTTGTGGATCTTCTGCAAATCTCCAAAAGACTTCACTGGGTGGGAAAAATTATTATTTTGTTGGCTAGAGTGTGTGTGACTGGACATGGTATGAGCCACGTTTTCTCAAATCTCCTGACATATCCTGGCTACATGGGTCTTTTAGACTTCCTTCTATTCTGATTGTAGGATCCTTTCTTGCCTCCACTGTAATCTCAAATGAGCAAGGGCTCCTACTGAAAGATTGTTCCCTCATTCAAGATAGGGATGATTCTGTATACTCTGCCCTTTTATCCATGCGTATTTTATGAAAATTCACAAAATATTCAACAGCTCTTAAAACATCCTTTGATATGTCTGTTGGGCTGGGGAAGTGATTGAACATTGGGGTACATTATAAACATGTAGGGAAAAAGGTTTGAGACCCCTTTAGAGGGCACTTTGCTTTTTATTCTGCCTGCAAGGTACACCTATGCATCTTTGGCTAGGAGTGTTAAAAAGAAAACGCAGATAAAAGCAACAGACTTTTTTGTCAAGCTGTGACAGAAATCAAATGCAAATAGAACTCAGTTCAAGACTGTTTGTTAAGTGTCACATTGGTGAGTATTAAATACAGCACATGTCGTTTTACAATGAGCATACTGTATACGAATTATATTGATTTTTTTCAAAGAGGATACACAGAATAATGTACTCTTCCTTACCAGTGCCAGCTTGCAAGTGTGTCTTCATACTTGTGTATGCACATTCACTAGGCTCCTAAATGCTGCTGCCTTCCTTCGCACATTTTGTGTTGTGGAACCTGTGATTCAAGCTGTGTAGAGACCCACACAAAAGGCTCTCTCCCTCTGATGAAAGAGGGACAGAGTCGCTTAGACGTTATAGCATGAAAGCAGTCAATGAGCAGCTTCTCAAAATGATTCACAATTAGTGCAGTGGACTTACACTACAAACAGCTTCTCACCTGATTTCTGTTCCAAAAGGGAATGAGTTTGGGGTTTCATTTTGCTATTAAGAATGCTAAAAAGATATAAAAAAATCATCTGTGCTGATTAACTCTGATACGGATATACAAAGCCTTTGTACTATTTATGTGAAAACCAGGTCAGATTTCTCCATATTCATTACAAGTACGTTTTTTTCTCTTCCAATTAATATTTAGAAAAACTGTCCCTAGAATAAAAATACATGTGAAAAGCAACAACAGCAGTTTTGTACTCATCTCCATGCACAGGACAGAGCCATTAATGTTTCAGCAGTGGGGTCACTGCTCCATGAGAGATGCTATGCGTGTCTGTTCACTGTGTTACATGCAATGTGTCCTCCTACTAACAACTGCATCAGTATTTGCATGCATTTGCTTTTGTGTGTGTGTTGTCTTTCCATTGCTTGGTGTGCAATCTGACTCTGAAACCATCTCCTGATGGTACTCAGATCAGCAGAGTGCTTAAAAAAACGTATTAAAATCTGTGGCAGCTAGACAACTGATGAGCTTTCAAGTTCTGGACCATAGTGCCTGGTTTTAGACGGACGTTTAAGTACCAGGCTAAAATGTATTAAAATTGACCACGTGCCTAGGACATTTAATGCACTGTAGCATTTCTTGGTGCTTTTATGTGTGTTATGCGTTTCTTAGCTACTGGCTGTAGTGATGGACACTCAGGATCCTTTGTAGGTGGTAAGGCTCACTGTATTTGGAGGGCAGGCTCTTCTTGCCCAACATCTCTCACCTTCTGCAGCAGAGCAATGGTACATGGGAGCTAAAAGAGAGGACAGGAGTTTCAGTGATGCCCTGAACTACTGGCTAACAAAAGACTTGTGCTGAAAAAAATCCTTACTCGCATACTGAGTACTCTCAAAGTCTAGATTTCCACTGAAGATATGCCACCTCTCCACAGCCCTCAACACATATTATGGCTTCTTCTTTATCAATTTAATCATTGTTTATTATCATAAAGAAGCTGGGAATAGCATTTTATACATATTGCTTATCTACATGTGTACAATTTTCAAGTCCTCAAACTTCGCATATCTTTTGCTTAAGAAAAGGCAGGCTACTTAAGCGTTACCTACGTGATACCTGAAAGATCAAGCTTCTGTGTTATCCTCTTAATGAAACTGAAACTGGTGTTAGGTTAATCAGGATTGGTTCTGATAAGGATATAGAAGTTAAGGATTATTCAGCTCCTGGAGTCATGTGGTGGTGCCAAGTCTGTCTGTTTATCCATTCACCATCCATCTACCCAATCTATATTTCAAAGAAAATTGATAGCCCATTAGACAGGAGTTCTTTCCACCTTGTATATATTTCTTCCCTTCTAAGAATGAAGGTGAACAGCAGTTACTTCTCTAATGTAATAATAGTGATGTGGTAAAAGTAACTGTTTCTGTAAGCTAAGAAAGGAATAGTAGG
This sequence comes from Dromaius novaehollandiae, assembly GCF_036370855.1. Taxonomy (NCBI): domain Eukaryota; kingdom Metazoa; phylum Chordata; class Aves; order Casuariiformes; family Dromaiidae; genus Dromaius; species Dromaius novaehollandiae. Next base: position 172,849,004 of record NC_088098.1, on the reverse strand, counting down.
CTGCTTATCCCATAATTTTAGGGGAAAACAAATATAAAAAATAAATCCTGTACAGAAACATCAAAGTTGTTTCCTTAATTAAACTTTCTGTCCTGATCATTACAAATACCTTTATTGAGGTTTTTAACTGTTAATTTCAAGTAGTTATTTGAATTTTATCCAAAAAATTAAAGTGACAATTGTTTTTGGAAACTGAATTTTAAGTCAGCCAGATATATTTATAATGTCAGACAGTTGAATTTGACACAAATGCCTATACCATTTAAATACAGCTTTCATTGAAGTCCCATGTTTTGAGAAAACAAATGAAAAATCATACCCAGAATTCTGACAAAAAGATTTTTGTGTATGAAAAGCAGTAACCAGCCCTATTTACTCAAATAAGGATCACTGCTTCATATAAACATGATTTTCCCTTCTCCTCCTTCTCTCTTCTGACACTCCCCTCAGAGAAATTTTTTGATCCATTCACCATCTTATCCACCTTTGCAATCTTGCCTCTTCACTGTTTCCCTTTATGTTTCCTCCAAAACATTTTTTTCCAACTTGCTTCCTTTAGGGTGTGCTGTTACATTTCTCTTCTTTCGGTTCTTTTTACTTCTCATATGATTTTATTCTAGAACCTTCCTCAACCACCCCTTAGCTTAATTCTTGCAGTTTGACATGCTCTGTTTCTCAAATCTTTCCTGCATTGTTTGTCTTATCTTCACTTGTAGTTCTTCCCCATAGACCAAGCTCATTCTTGCATGTTCTCAGAAATGTGGCCTGACTGTAATAAAAAGGAGCACTTGGGAGGCTATGTTAAGAAAATGCAGGTAGTGTGTTGCAACTGGATTTTTTTAACAATTGAAGGTCAAAAGCAGCATTTAGGGCAATGACAGAGAATAGAAGCCCCATGCGACACAGCTCAGCAGAACCTGTAATGTTTAAGAAGATTGAACAGAAGAAGTTAGGAGAGCTTTTTTATATGTTTACGAGTAAGGACAAGGGGTCTGCGTTTGTGTTCTTCTCTTCATGCCTGGATGTTTCAGTGACTTCATACAGATATTAGCTCAGAGATATTCAATAGAGGCCCTAAAACTAAAAAGTTGACATCTTATTTTATCCACAAGCCTCCAGCAGGCATAGTGACTTATATTGATTTTCTAAGGTTCAGGTTTCTACGGTTCAGGAAATAATCCTTTAATCTGCAAAGAGAAGACATTTTTGTCAGTGTTTTTGTCTTCACTTGTTGAAAAGAGCTATGTTAAACTAGCGAATCATTTATCCTGACTTTTACAAGCATGTATCCTAAAGACATTTCACTCTGCAGAGAATTTACAGGAAATAATATGGTTACTGTAAAAATCACATTAAAAGGAGAAAATTACTCTAATAAGACATTGCAGTCTTCCTTAGAGGGTGATTGGACAATATTTCCATTGTGCATATAGGGCTGCATCAACAGTCTAAATGTACAGCAACAAAAATTGACAGTGAATCTTCGCTAACAAGTATTATAGCACTTGAGGGAATGAACTTCCCAGAAAGGCTGACATTTCAAGTCCACAGTATTTCACATATAAAAGTATATTCAGTTATCAACACTTAGGCAACACTTAGGCATCACATGGTCTTTGAGATGGTCCATGATATCTAAGACTTCTGCATGAAGCTGACAGATACGATACAGAGACCCTTCTGCAATCCCATATCAATCCCGAACTATTGAAGAAAGATCAACAGCAGGATTCAGGTCCAAATTCAGACGTCTAAATGTAGGCATCTGCATGTAGGTCTCAACATGCAAGCCAGGTTTGACTCTTCTGCAGTCAGCAATGATCTCAGACTAGACTTGGTTGTTCCCACACAGGCATCTATTGCCATTTTAAGTGCTGTAGGGCATCCCAGTTGATTCACCGATGCTACTCAGTAATGGTAAGGATCTCCTGTAGATCCTATCTCAGATCTGCCAGACCCCACAGGGCATCTTGTACTCCTTAAGGTGTCTCTAGTGGCACAAGGTGGAGCCAGGGTAGTCTGGAGAGGTGTTCAGTTCAGGCACCTACATACAGGCTCTCTAGAAACTACTGTATCTAAGCACTGTGTTATGAGCACGTGTTATGAGCACATGAATACAAAGCAAAAATAGTTCCTGTCCTAAAGAACAAATATCTAAGCAGACATAGCAAGCAAAAGTGGAAGAGAGGAATAGCTACTTTCTCCTCAGCAGAGGAAGAGTAGAGGGGGAACAAGCAGACAGTCAAGTGCTGTGACCTGTCAAGTTTCACAGAGGAAGTACTTGGCAGAGTGAACTTACTACAGGGACTTTTCTGCCAAACCCTATCTAGCTATCCTGCTGTGGTTGAAGACGTTAGACAAAATTAATAGGAATTTGATGTGAAGCAGCCAGAAGGGCCATACGCTCTTTTCTTTCCAAGTCTAGAACTACTTCTGTTGCAGGCTGTAGGAGCTTTGCCATTACTGTCCATGGCTTTGACCAGAGTCTGGAATGTTGCTCAAGAATTTCCATGGGTATTCATCAAAATTTCTTTGCTCAGATAAAGCAAATAACCATCTGATGTCCTTCCCACATATAGAAATCTTTAAATAGAGCCAGAGGAACATCTGTCAGTGTGCATGATCTGTGCAAACCCTCAGGTGTCATACTCAATTTGTGGACTCCCTATGGCTGCAGCCCTTACTTGCTGTGTAACACATAATATTCTGCTCAGTCTAAGTCTCTCCTCTAACCATGTCAGATTAGATATTCTTGGGCAGACATGGGGAGACTTGCCCTATCTTCCGAATGTCACGTACTCTTGATTGCTCTCGCTCTAGCAGGACAGAGAGATGCTGTTGGTAAATCTGGGTGAAACTCCTTGAATCTGCTTCTAGAAATGCCAGAGGACTGCAAAACTATACCCCAAACTCTGTTTTCTAGCAATGTGTTATCTGAGGTCTCATTTCTATTTTTGCCTATAGAGAAGCCCTGTCACAATTCTGTTTTATAAGATTTTTGCCAAGCAGTACGGGTGTGGCATTTCACTGTGAGCCCTACTAAATTGTTACAACTGCTTTTATAGTCTCTAGAGAAAGTGAGAAGTGTGTTCTGATTAAAAGTTAGGGTGGAATTTCTAGGGATTAGAGAAACAATTAAAATCAACCTCATAATCAGTGTACAGTGGTAAGGGAAGGAGTATTAGATGGCCATTTTCTATATGAGTAGAGGACCATGATCAGTGTTTTCACAAAGGTGACCTGAGCAGCCACGAATAAAGACTTTTCCTATCACCTTTGAGGCAGTGTGAAGTTGAAGCGATACCTTAGAGCTGAATGGTGTCACCACACCTCTGAGCCTTTCCATCCTGGAAAACACAGCAATGCAGCACGTTGTGCATCTGTTAATGCTGTAAACATATAAAGGTTATAGAAATAACAATGCAACTTTCCAACAATGTTACTCATCCTAGGTCCTGGGAAGTTCTGAATTTTCTAAAAATGTGGTTAGTGAAGACACAACTGTTAGTGTCCTAACACTGTGCCCCTCCCGGAAACAAAAGCTGGGAGAAGCCACTGACAGTGGGAACATCATCCTGATCCTGGCTGGCATTACGAAAGTCCAGCCTTGCATCTTTAGGCGGCAAATGCAATAGTGCCTGTTCCAGGATTTTTCCACCAGTGGAGCTTCAGGTCCCACCCTCCAAATTGTTCTCGCTCATCGCTGCTGCTTTGCCAACCACTATCCCTGCCTTGCAGAGAAGACTGGCGTTCATTGACTGTACTTCCATAAAGCACTGACTCAACTATTGCTTTCTTCAGCCCTTGGAACTTTCCTTCAGTCCTGGCTTGCGAGCTGCAGCGCGGTTTTATATTCTTGTTGGAGTTGTACACATGCAGCAATCTTCTGTTGAATAAGGCCCTTACACTAGTGAAACCTAACACAATCAAGGCTATGAGCTAGAGAAGTCATAGGCACCATGGTACATGTGCTATATATTTATGTAGAATTGTATTCATGCAATGTACCTTGCTTTCAGATAAAAAAAATTTAATAATATATAATACAACAAAGGAGCTACAATAATTAAGGGGAGAAAGAACATCAATGGAAAAGTGACATTTAAAAAAAATGTGCCTAGGAAAGGAAAAGAACTGTTTTCTCTCTTCCAGCTTTTAATGGCAGAAGTCTTAAACAGCAGATGTTCAATGTGCAGTTCCGAATACAATAAGAAGAATTAATATTAGGTCACTTGCTGTTATCTTGCTTCTAACCAATCCAAACCTTGCTCTTTAAATAACCTTATGAATTGTATCCAAATAAAGAGCTATCAGTTGTGAATGAAGTTTGGAGAATCCAGGCCTACAGCTTTTGTTTCACTTCTTTAAATGATTTCTCATGGAACCTGTATTTTATGATTTCAAAGACAAATATTAGCCTCATGTTTGGAGTAGAAATGGTCTTGCAGGTATGCAGATAACTCATACTCTTGGAGTTGATGGGATGCTTTAATCTGCAGCTGAAAAATCATCTAGGACTCTAGCTATAGTATCAGGTTTGTACAATATACATGCAGTCACGGTACTTGGTCTGTGAAGTGAAAAGTGTTTTGGTTTCTTAAAATAGCTACATAGTATTTAAAAAGGTTTAATACCTAAAAGTCTTCTCCCTCCCGACCCATTTTGTACAGAACTGTAGAGAGAGTGGCAGTTTCATTTCGTGGGATGCTGAAACTAGAATATATTTTTTTAATTGGATCAGAATCTAAGAAAGACTTGTGCTGATTGTATTTGTGGAAATAGCACCAGCTTATGTTTGGAACATTTTCTGGGTGCAAAAACAGTTTTACCCTCATAAGAAAAGTAAGGCTGGTGAGATTTACCCTTCAAGTAAGTGATTCACTGGCACTTGTAATCAGTGGGAACTGACAGAAATAACGTGACTCCAAAATGCCAGGCATTTTCTTAGGTGAAACAACTTTCCCAGATGATTTTTTGCAGACCCATATAGAATTTCATTTTGATAAAGGACATAATTTCCACTATTGATTTGAAAGGTCCTCCCTCTCATGTCACAGTCTTAAAAATTAAAATCTAAATTAATATTAGACTCATTTAGGGCTGGATTTTAAAAATAACTTTCCCAAAAGCTCTCTTTGAGAGCAATAAAAGCAATAGGAACTTCTGACTACTGAATACATACCATTTTTTCGGTGACCGATCTGGCTAGAATCCTATTCTTGCTGTTATAATTTCAAGATTAGCGTAAAAATAATGTAGGTCCCAGGTAGGAAACAATAATCTCTAGGCTGGACCAGATTCTTCCATCCTGATTCATTTTTATCAGTTGCTCAGTAAATTGTTTTGTTTGCACGACTATTGCCACGCAGTACAAAAAAGACATCAGAATCCAGCCCAAATTAAAAGGATGGACTCAAATTTAAGGTGTGTGGTTCATTTTATTTTTATTTACATAACAGCAAGTTATTCTAAAATGCCGGCATTCTGCTCTTCAATACTTTTTCAAAAAACACAGCCACATTTACATACCCACAGTAGTTCATACATTAACAAAATAATCTCTGAAGTTTTACCTACCACTCAGTGTTTCAGCTCCTTACTCAAGAAATTACAACTACAGTTGTCCTGAAGAAGGACCGTTCTTCTGAGTGTTTCTGTCACCTAGATATGGTATAATCTACAACGAAAAATATTTTCTGAGAAATCAAATAACATTAATGCTAAAACTAATAAAGCCATTAAAATTAAGGCCAATTAAGACTTGTGTGAGTGGCATAGGGATTCTAGCCTGGCATCATCAAGCACAATAACCTACTGGGATGTTTTTTTTCCAGTATGATCTACTTGATATACCATATGGCCAAAATCGGTCAGGGTAGTGGCAGCATGAGGTACTGCCTTTCCAAATGCATTTTGGCTCTTGCCTGAAGATCATGACCAGACAGATAAATTCCACACTGGGATGTGTCAATTTCTGTTGTGGCAACTTTAAATACCTGTAATATTTTCTACACATTCTAAATTTCTTAAATTATCCTCAACAATTCTAATCAGTAACATTATGCTGAAAATAGACAGTTACTGACATTGCAAATATCATTTTGTTTTTAAAACATTATCCTGCATTTTAATTTTGATACCAAAAATAAATCATCGTAATATGAACAATTTTAGGAAAATGGATTTAGAAGTGCTGTTAGTCACTACTGTCCCATAATCCTTTCTTTTTTAACTCAAATAGCTTTATACTACCTTTCTGTAGTCTGTTCCATATATTAAAATACTCATACTCATACATGAAAAAGTCAATTTGTAAATGTGCGCTCTTATAAATAACCAGTGAAACTACAATTGTTATGAATGATTTGGAATAATTGATTACAGTGTGACAACTTTGTTTTTCTTAATTATAAAATACAATCACATTTTTGTGCTTTCATACCTGAACATTACAAAAGCTGAGAGAACTATTTCTGTTCTACTTCTGATCAGATCAGCAATGCCACTTCTTCAGGTCTTATCAGATTGGTTTTGATAATAATTACTTGGGAAGTGTTTGATCTCAATGATGAATACTTGATTAGTTTTTCATGAAATCAGTCAACCACACCACTCAACACTACTCATGTGAGACCTTGTTGATTTAGCTGTTCGAAAGAATGCATTTTTTTCACTGCAGTTATGGGATGTCAGTCTTTGGGGAAAAGAGGGTGGAAAAAGGGCAAGTTTATGGGTAATGATATTGCAGCAGCAGATATTTAAGGTTTGCTAATTCTCTTCTCAATTATGTTCATTCCTTGCCTCGTCACAGTGCCTGCTACATAGTTACAGAATCAATCTTAGCAGTGGAATACATTTTTCTTTTTTCAAAAAAGGTTTCATGACACCACTGTCATCTTTGAAACCCTTGGAGGGTTTTGCCCTGATGAATAATATTTCATATGTGGAATGTTTATATGATTTTCACGGAGTGATAACCCCGCTATCACCTAACTTTGATGCATTGAGATTGCTGCTTTTTCCCACTAAAGTGCTTTTACACACCACCTCCTACAAATTGACTTAAGAGTTAGGAATAGAAGATTCAACAAAACTTCAACTCTCCATGGAAAAAAGGGTCTTAGAGAGAAATGTATACATTGGGCACGATCTACTTTAATTATTTAAGCAGGAGCTTTTGCTGAATAGGAGTTTTAGAATTTTTTTTCCTCCTCTTTTTTCTTTTGCTTTTTGGAGTTAAAATCAGTTATTGTAAGCTGACCATATATTCATATTTAAAAGTTTTTTTTTTTTTTTAACTAGGCTTGGTTATAAGGATTGATCTGCAGAGCTGCTCTCAGTGAACCCAATAGTGTTTTGTGTAACCAAAAACTGCTCACGTAACCAGACACTCAGTGGTCTAGTCTCCAAGTGATGGGAAGAAAAATTATATAGCTCATGTACTTATGATTAAGTAACTACACAAGAAGAGATTTTCACGACAAGGTCCTTGCTTGTCATTCATAAAATAGAAAGGCAGAGCCTTTTATCAAAAGAGCAATTAATGCTGTGCTAATTAAAGGAAGTGAAGAAAATTTCCAAGGAGGCAATATTTTCTCTAATGTATTTCTTTTTAAAGTTGCTAATAGAATCATGACAGTTTTAACATTCCAAATGTTTCCTTTGTTAATTATAAGATCTTTGGAAATCGCCTAGATCTTTAAAACTTAATGTTTCACTAATAAGCTTAGATCCCTTTAGGTTGTTGTTCTGTTTTTTCCTTTCTCTCTTTTTTTTTTTTTTTTTTTTAATATCAACTGTTATTTTGGTGGCAATACATTTCTCTTTGAAGATCCAATTTAAACAGGCTCTTCTCTCAGAGACTCAGACTGCTTAAAAAGAAAATAATGCTCCAGAACTATAATTATTTTGGTTATTGTGTCACCGTGCTAATGTTGTACTGGAAGAAATGTTCAGCTGAACGTTTCATTGTTTTGATATAAGTCTAAAGAGAAAGGGAGAGCAGTCAGGCTGCTGGGTGGGGAAATGGAACATCTCTCTTTAAATGATGAAGAGCAGTTTGAATACAGTTAACTCCAAATATTACATGAATTCAGCAATTTTTGTTTAACTGTTGTGCACCGTCAAAGTACCTGTCATCCTAAGATACCGTCTTTATGTACTCATTGTTGGCCAGCATTTGGAACGCAGGAACGCAGCTCCCAGTTAGGAGCCTAAAGAAGCAGAAAGATTTTCAAAAAGGCTTGTTACTTTGCAGCTCCCATTGAAAACAAAGGAAGCTACTAGATGCCACCTCCTTTGAAAGCTGGTCTTTGTTAGCATCTTGGGAAGAACCACAGCTGAGATTTTCAAAGGAATCTAAAGGATTTAGGTGCCCAGTTCCCATTGAGTGGCTATGGAAGTGGATCATCGAACCCAGCTCCTCTGAGAACCCCAGATCAGAACTTTTAAAATTCATAATGTGCAAAAACAGATCAAATATCCAGAGTGGAGAGAAGGCCTATGCCTGAGGAACAACAGAACTAGGAAGTAGTTTGTGGATTTTGGACCTCAGATAAAACAGGCCATCTAAGAACAAAACAAAGCGTAAGGAGAAGCAGTGGATCTTCATATTTCTACTGAAGTCAACTCATTTCAGATTAAAGCGTGCAGACTATTTTTAAAAGCATATGCACCAATTACCCACAGACACAACTAACACTCCTATTGCCTTTAAATCGTTACGCATATCATGAAATGGGGAAAATGAGATAAAATTCTGCAATAGTATAGTGATTGCTACCGCATTGCTCTCCTTATTGGTAAAATCCTTGCTGACTTCTCATTTAATTCTTCTCTCATTATTCCTTTCAAAAGGAAGTATACATTCTGGCCAACAATAAAAAAAATCTATAGAGCAGTACCACTTCTGTCATTTGCAGCTAATGAATGCTTTTTAGTATTGACTAGCAACTGGCCTAATAATGACAATGACTCCACTGATTTGGAGCAATAAATCCAAAGACTTGGCAGGCCTCTATTAGTATAATCAGCTCAAACATTCATTCAGAAACATTAAGAAAATGGGCAGCAGACACTTGAATATTAGAGATTCTCATGTTTCTTTCCTTTCAGTAACACCATCTGGCTGAAAAAACATGATTCCACAGTGTTTAATGTGTAAATTTAAGTGACAGCTAAGGTAGCTGCGAGCATATTTTTCTTTCTCTGTTGCTAAGAGGGTGGGTCAATTATAAATGTTATAACTGTAAAGCTGTAGGAGCCTATTCTAACAGCATCTATTAGGGAAGGTTGAGGGGGGGCTTAAATGTCTGTGTTCAACATCTTCTGTGGACAACGTATATTATTAGTGGTTCCTGATATTTTCAGAATCAGCTGCTTGATACTCCTCATAACAAACAGACTTCTCGGTGTTTTATCATTAGATGAAAGGCTTAAAAGACTTCAGATAAACAACAGGGATATGCTTGTCTTCATCAGTGATACAGAAGTAAGGATAATTTGCCAGGCGTTCCTCATCTGGTTTATGTACATTTGTTTTTCTCATTTGAGGAAGATATAATATATTATTTATTATTATTTGTTTTAATTATTACATGCAGATGAAATAAAGAAAATAGATTAATTATATTGGTTCCATTAGGTCACTGTGCAGATACTGTTCCAAAAATTCTACATAAGTGAGAAACAACCTTGCAAGATAAAAAGAGAAAAATTATGAGAGAAATCTGGCCAGTTGGTACTTTGGTCAAAACTGTAAATCCCTCTCACAAGCAAAGTTAATAACTAACCCTCAGAGGGAGCCCTCTTGTACATCTGTAGTATATTTCCCTTTATTGGCTCATCTGAAGGCTTGTATTAAACAGAAAACCTTTCCTGCCCAAGGTGAGGTTAAAGCACTGTCAGGCTGGGGAGTCTATGAGACCTCAGAGGGTCTCTGCTGGCGGAGAGGACCAGCTCTAGCACGCAGGGCAAAGGGGTTACTTACACCTTTTGCTACACTTGCGTGCCGTGCAATCCAAGGAGCAGCCAGTGCTAACCTGTGACAAACCAGCTGGGTGAAATCGCTTCCCAACAAAGCCATTAGCCAAACTGCCTGTCTTCACAGTTGCATTTCTTTTTTACAACTTACATTTACAGCAGTTTTGGCAAATAGAGGCTTGTTCAGAGCTGCATGGAAGGCAATGGCAGCTTGCAGCTCAAGGACAGGGTTTGGGTGGCAGATGCTTCCACAAAGCAATGTTTTCCTGCAGGTATTATAGGTAACAGCTGTAGACCGTAACTGCGTGAGGAGCAGGAAAATGCGGCTAACACCAGAGTTCCCATGACAGTTTGCATACAAATTTGTGGCTGGAGGTGGGTTCATTAATAAAGTCAATACAGAGTTTATGTCATCTCCACCAAAGCAGATAGCCATAGGAGAATCTGACTAACTTAGTACTTCACCTAATGTATTTCAATAGCTGCTTTATCTAGTTATAATGAATGGATTTATTGTGTTGAAAATAGAAAGTGCTGGGCAATATGAAACATTTTCTGGAAGAGACCTGGAAGCATATTGCAAGCATGATGGCAAGGACAAAGAAGCAGTTAAAGTTTTAGGCCACATTATGAGAACAATGAAAGCAAAGAGCACTTATCCCTACTTACCAGTTTAATACTATTTCTGTTATTTTGTGGCTGTGATTTTTACTCTCAGCATAGTGGATTTCAATCATGTTGTCTCCTGAATCTGATCAGTAAACCATTGAGGAGGGAGGACAGAGCTGGGAGTAAGGGATTAATGATTTCTCATCCCCACAGACTCCTCACTTCAGCAAAACTCCCTCACTGGGAGTGAAATATCACATGTCATTTGGCAGGATGTTATAAGTAGATATTTGTGGACTGAGGTAACAGTACAGAAAGAAATATTAAAAGCACAGTATTTAAATTCCTCTAACACTAATGTAAGTAGCAAAATAGTGTAAGAAAAGTCCAGTAGGGATTGAGTTCAGCCGACCTACATTCAATAGAGAGAAAATGGGAGTTTAAGGTTACTGCTTCAGAGGTACATGTTCTCATGGCCTATTAAGTGAGATGCATTCCACCCAAAATGCCCTCTAGTAAAATGGGAATACTCTGGCCCATCTCATATGAGATGACCAGCGAAGCAGGCTCCACGTTCATGACAAGTTTCAGGAGTTTGATTTCGATTCCAAAGCTCTGTTGCAAACTTTTAATACCGAGTATTAAAAGGCACCTAAGTGAGGCTTGCATTTCCATGACAAATTGGGTGTGAAGCTGGAAATAATTTCAGCTAGTGCTTTACTGGCACACTGCCAGAAAATTGCAGATGGTGCACTGTTACTATGCCTTGAGTGGGGAAATCAAGAAAGCTTGAAATGATAAGCTTTCAAACAGGAGAAGCTGTTTCCATGCCACTTACAGCTGCAAATACAGATGATTCAAGTGTAAGAGACATCATGATTCACACATCTGGTCTTCAAAAGAGGACTGCAGCTCCAGAATGACACAAGCATGCTGCAACTAAAAAGGAACCAGAAGCAGAAGCTTTGTGATTCATAATCACATTTCCACATCCAAAACCATTTTTAACATTTTGATCATAGTCTGCCCCCAAAAAAGAGGTGGCCTAATTTTATTGTTGTCACTGGGATGTAAACAAGAATACAGTGGAAGAAATCTCAAAAACTGGAAAAAAAAAAAAACTGAGTCTAACCTCGGGAAAGAACCGTGTGGAAATCCTTGCCAAATTCAAGGATAACTCGAACCCAGTTTTGTTTTAAGAAAATGCTTGTCTTCTCTGAAAATTACCTGTTTATCGGACTGAACATTGATTCAGAGAGAGATTGAATATTATCACAACTTAGATTGAGGGACTGTGGGAGCAAACTGTCAGTCCTGGGAAAGAGATGTAAGATTTTGCAGGAATAGAAATAGCATCGTTTTAGTATACAGCATACAGACAGAGACAGTTCTGAACAGACTCTGGCATATGCATGCTGCATTTCTGGGAGGAAAAGGTGACTTATATGCTGGCTGTGACAAGTGAAGTCATTGCTAGTTTTGCTGATCAAAGCCCTCCTTAGAAGTGGGGCTGAAAAGGTTTCTTCAACCAAAGAAAAAAAGCTTTTAAGAAAAAGCATAATGCAAAGAAAGAACAAATGCCTAAAATAAATGAGATAATTACCACCTGGACATACTGTTTTACAGATTTTAAGAAACTTAGTGGAGAGATGTTAAGCAGCTTCCATAGCTAGACACTGTCACAAACGCACATACCAGTTGCAGAGAGCAGGGGTATCAAAGAGAAGCAAAGAGCTGTGGAATCACATTGTACAAGCACTCATGCAAACAAGGAATAAGTGTTTCAAATACAGCGACATACAGTGTATTTCAAAACAAAGGCCATAGGTCATCTCACAAGCCAGGAAAAACCTTCGAAGCAGTGATTCTGGAAAAAGGTTCAGATATCAGAGTAAGAGGATTAGTTTTCAATGTGATACTTTACCAAAAGGGCAACTGCTGCTGTTTGTATAAACACATCTCAAATAGCAGTTGTGGGAGTTGGATGACTTTTGCCCTTGGTAGTATTGGTATTGATATTGAAATCCTGTGTTTATCTCAAAAAGAATTTTAGGGAAATGCAGAAAGTTTAAAAAAAGAGCAACAAGAATGCTGTAAGCATGCCTCATAAGGAAAGACTTGTGGAGCCAAAGCAATTTTAAAAAAAACACCTGAATAACTGTGATCTCAGCCAATAAGAACCTAGATTAAGAGCAAGAATTTGACAAGAAGGTTATTCTGCCCATTAACCAAGAAACAGTGAAAATCAGTCCACAGAAACTGAAAAATTAAGATTCAAAATACACAGATCTTTAATACTGAGGAAAATTAACCTCTCGAAGAACTTGTAGATGGCATTTTTTCATTGCTGGTAAGTTTTAATTCAGATTAGGTGCTCTCTGAGATGTTTTGTCTAATTCAAATGGGAATTTGTTAAAGAAAAATCTACAGTTAAACAGAAGATCAGAAGGGATAATAGCAGTAGTCTGGTTTTGCTTGTTAATCTACATGTTTACAAAAGGAACAAAGAACAACAGAGATGATAAGCTCTAACAGTAATGTGAATATGGCTATTGGGGCAACGCCGTATTTCCAATGATGGGAGTGTAATTTGGATCTTCTTGGTCGTGGCACTTTCCCTCACAATTCCATACTGTGGCTGTATCCAGCCTGGGACACATGATAAAGTGAAAGAAATGCCAATCAAACATATAGGCAGAAGTTTGCCAAGATCAGTCAGATCAATAAGAGTAGGTAAAATGTTTTCTTTACTGATAGTCCCTGTAACAGTATGAGGTATCTCAGCTTTCTGTGGTTTTGAAGTTTGCACCACAATTTAGATGTAGCGAAAGACAGAGTTAGTTGTCAATACAGAAAGTAGCAACATTAAAGAGAATAACTTATTCTAGAAACCTATTATTCTGATCAAACTCTATTTGGAAGATTTTTTTTTCTCATATAGGCATTACTTGCATTTAGAGATAGTGCTGTAATATCTAAAGGTTAGTTTCTTCACAGGGTGAACCTCTGGTAGTATGTTCTCAAAGGCAGTTATGAAGAAGCCCTGTCATTTGTCATAGCCATGTCAGTTCACATGCATCATCAGAAAATCAATCAACATTGCTAACTCTGGTGGAACAAGACATTTTTGCTGTATGTTGATGGGGCTCCAATTCCTTCTCAAAACTCTACAGATGCTATTAAGAAGCAATGCAGCCAGTCTTACATGTACACAGAGGGCTGCAATACACAGTGCACTTGTTTTCCCGTTTTGACTACAATTTCTTTCTTGATTTACAGTAGCATATCTGTCATGGGAATTAGGTCATGGCCATTCAGGTTCCCTGAAGTCCATCTTAACAAATTCCCTGCATAATAATTAGATAGCAATCAACTATCACATTTTCTTTGTTCTTTTCTAGGCTATAAAGCCATTAGACAAAAGTGATTTTGAGTAGATTAACATGAGGACAATAAATGGAATGGAAGTCATCACAGCATCTTGCATGCTTTCATTCTGAACAGCTTTATTATCTGTGGTCATGCATTAAAATGTGCACTTTACTCATGTTTGAAAAAAATGAAGATATTTAAGTACTACTGAACACAAGAATCTAACACCCATAGAAGCAAGCAATCATAGTAGGACACTATTAATGCAAAGCTTCTTCAAGTCAAGTTTTGGCTTTATCCTCCACTAAGATGTGTTCTTCCCACTATTTCTGGGCTGAGCCTGTCAGATACTGAGGTTTGACGACACTTAGCCCTTCTTAGCAGGGCTCAGTCTCTGGCAGGACTGTATCTCTGATTTAGTCATATTTTGGGAAGGGACCATCTTCTGTTCCAAACTGTGAGGTTGCCACTGAGGGATTAGGTAAGGATGCACAAAAAGTACTTTTTAGTCATGACCTGAGTCAAATTTAGATACTGGTGCTGAAAAACAGCTGCACTGACCTACTGTGCCAATCAGCTCCATTAAATATTAACCTTCTCATGGCATCTGGTCAACTAATAACTGTTTGGAGGGATCTTATATTTTTCTTTTTGGCTAGTATTTTTGAATTACATTTGTTCTTTTTTCTGGTTACTAATGAAATTCTTTTGTTGTGTCTTCCAGTAACCAGAGAATGGACTTTATCATCTGCTAAACATATTCCTGTTTTCAGATGTTACTGTAGCCTATCAGCTGATCAATAGCATACATTGGGGTTTGTTGTATTTCTGTCTCTACTTTAACAAGGTTCAGGTGAAAAATTTTCTTACTATCTGAGGTCATCTAGGTATTGGCTAAAATGAGGCAAGGCCATCTCTTCCTGCTGGGTTTTGATTGTGACATTTCTATGTGGAATGTAAACTTGCACATTAATTCATATTTATATTTGATGCCTCTGGAAACTGTCATAACCCCCCTCTCTCACAGCTTGCTTTACGCTTTGGGTGTGTTTTTTTACATTTTGGGTTTGCTTTGTTTCGATGCTTCAGTTATCAATTTCAGATCCAGCAAGTACAAATGTTCCAAATCATTCAGCAGGAGTATCGTGGACTTAGGAAGGCACATCTTTCAAAGGCATATATTTCAAGGATATAACAATAAAATAGAGATAACATGATCTAATGCAGTGGTGCAGAGCTCTTTGGCTAGACTGAGCCACATAGGATCTTCTGGAAGCAGTTGGGGCCCGCATTCTCTGACTCCTACATCCAGGAGCTGGACGTAGTACTGCGGGATGCCTCAAAAGCACATTTTCCTCCCAGTCACATGGTGGGGCAGGTAGGTATGCGATATCACATCACCCAGTAAGCCCTCCTGTCTTACAACTCACATTTTGGATGTATGATGGTACAGGAAGGGGAATTTTGGAGTCCCTGGGAAAATGGAGGCAAGGCTCAGGACATGACTATCTGGATTTCAGAGGCAGTTTATTCCAGGTGACTGTAAGTCAGGCTTCCTACTCCACTGGCTAGAGACAAGATATCAGCACCTCTTTTTGGCCCCACTGCATGCCTGGCCTATGAATTCAGGTATATTCCTTTGACATTTTATGCCTGCATTCCCACTACTTTGCTTTTGTAAACTGTAAATTCTTAAAGGCTGTCTCTTACTCCAGTTTTTCACAGCACTTTGTAAAACAGGAGCCTCTGGGACTACTGCAATGCAAATAAATAACAGTAAACCTATAACTGAGATTTTGTGTGAAACGAGCTGAGATTTTGTATATGAGCCATTAGACATGTGGGATAAGATGAATTCATTAAATCTGAAAATATAAACATATAAAGTGTGCATATGCTCTCAGTCTATTATATTATACTGAGAACATATAGACATATATATATTATATACTCTCAGTCTATTATATAAAGTGGATCTAAAATGCATTACATTGAATAAAGTGTGTCCTCCAGTACCATGCACATTATAGGCACTCAGCAAATAATAAATACAATTGAAATGACATAAAAATTAAAATGGACTCTATTCATCACTTCTTAACCTACCGTCTTTAATGACACTAACACAAAAGGCCAAAGGTATGTCAGCATGGCATTCCAGAGGTACAGCTGACCGGAGTTCATCTGGATATATCTGAAAAGCTTTAAAGTACCTAGTGCGGCAGTTGCACTAGCACAGCCTTGAGTTCAGGCTGCAAAAGCCTTCCTGCAATGCTGGGTAAATGCCTCACCTGTACTATTATTGGTATAACAAAGCTACAAACAAGGCTATTTTCACCTAGAATACGTATGTCTGTTTGCAGTGCAGATGGACCTTTGGATTACTATATAAACCAAGTCCAAATGTGATCATCAATGTTTACCAAAAGGAAATTTACTCTTCTGACTTAACTTTGTGGTCTACCGCAGTATTGGAACTACGACTGCCTTTTGTTGCCTCTGCTCTTTCTACTTCATGGGCAGAGTGAACCAGACTAGATCTTGGTCAAGCAAGCAACACAGAACCTTTTTTTTTAATATTACTTCTTTTGCTCTGAAACATTTATTGCCCCTGCCCTAGGATTTTTGTCCCCTTTGACCTCCCTACCAGCTGTGACAACAGGATGCACAGTGAAAACTTGTGTTTACAAATCTTGCACGCAAATTATTATGGAACAGCCATGATATGCAGCAATTTAAATTTGTTGACAGAGTTGCTAAGAAACAGACCTTTTGATTTTGTGAAACTCTTTTTGATACAGCTCCACGTTCTGACAGTTGAAGTTATTGAACAAGAGTGAGGACTCTTTAAAAGAGGAATTTCTGACATTTGCTATGTTTTCAGAGGCTGTAACATAACTCCAAATATTCCTTCAGTGTCAGTTTTACTCAGTATCAGAGTGTCTGATTCCATATATATTTAAACTATCCTATATTTCAAAGAAATGGCTTCAGTACTTCAGTACTACCTTCTCCCTCTCACATGCACAATTGTTTTGCAAAGAACTGTGATCTTTACATGCTCCCCTGCCAAATGCCTTGTAAGTTTCTATATTTTTTCCAATCCGTTCTTTAAAGGTCCTTTCTCCAGGGCATTTTCACAAAGGACCTCATAGCATGCTACTCAGAGATCGACAGTAAAATACACCATTATTTTGACATTCCAGTATTATGGAGACAGCTGATGTTTTAAGAACGTGCATTCACACTGTAGATACCTAACCATTAAATAGTGAAGCAGGACTGCGAAAAACAAGGCCCAGGTTCGTCCCAAGTTAGATTACCCATATAATTTAGCTGATTAAATTAGAAACACTGTCTTGTCAGTAAAGGAAAGGATGATTTAGCCCTTATGTTGGCTGAAATGCTTTTTGGAGGCATGCATCTAAACTTCAGTTGATTACTGAGGTAGCCTACAGCAGTTAAAGTCCTAATTTGATCACCTCAGTTAGGTGTTTAAGGTTAAGTAGAATAAATCCTAGCCTAATTGACCATTATCTTATTTTTCTTAGAGGGCTTGGCAGTTGTAATTACAACCTGCCTGCATCAACACCACCTTTCATGCACATCTGACACTTAGTCACTCTAACATGCTTCTGTAGCATCCAATGAACAATAGGGAAAAGGATGAAAAACTTAAAAATTTGGGGGGACAGGAGATGAGGGAAGACAATTATGGGACAGAGGCACAAATGAGAGGCTCAAGGAAAAAGCATATGACAGCTTCCGCCCCTGAGGGCATACGTTGCCTTCTAGGATCAATGTATGACTTGCATGGACATTTTGCAGTTTTCTGGAGTGAAACATGGAATAACCTAATGTCCCATATCTGCCAAAGTATCTGCTATTTTTAAGCAAATAAAATGGCTGCACACATAAACTCATAAACTGAGACTGCAAAGGTAGAAGGATGACTTTGGGAGAAGGAGATGGATCAGTTCGTGATAGTCCAGAAAACCACAGAAAAAGAGAGCGGGGTAAAAAAGAATTAGTCATTTTCACATTTACTCAGAAACACTGAATAGTATGCCTACCATTTTCTCTTCACATTTTATTCATAAGGAACATTTTTTCCTTGTGAAAAAACACATCTCTTGAAATTGTGCAAAAGTGTTTTGAAAAGGATTTTTTTTTTTAAATGTGAAATAAATGTAAAAATAATGAGTCATACTCTGTAATGGCCACTGCAGAGTGTGCATTAGAAGGCAACCAGAGCACTCTCAGCATGCACTAATAGCTTGCTAATGCACAGGATTCAGTGCCTTATTGCTATAGTAGACATTTACCACAACGAATACTTTGCAGCAAGAAATATTTTGGGCTCCATTATGCTTTCACAACCTTGAGCTGTGCTGGGAAGGGCTGGAAGTAGAGTGCAGTGAGGAATGGGGGCTCAGGGCCTAGAGAAATAACTCACACCTTTGCCATTTGTTGGAATATATAGATGGGAAAAGCCTACTCCAGGCTCAGCCTTCCTACGACAGAAGAACATTGTTGGGGGAAAAGGCCATTTCATTCAAGCTAGCTCTGTGTGGATCCACTGAAAGGCGGTGATGTAAATCAACTTGCAACAGGGCCTTGCCTTGAGTATCTCAAAGGCTTTGTATCCTACAGCCCCTGCAAGGCCTTCATGTTCCTGCCCCTGTACATCTGGATACCGCAAATCACATTATGGTTGCTTCTGCTTTAAGGCTCCCTTTTGTCCCAAGCTTGGTAAAAACAGTCTATTTTTTCTCCTTCCTTTCCTTGTCATGTGTGTGCGCTTGTCAGTGTATGTATTAGCCAGGGATTGCACAGCTGTGACTGCAGCTGCCAAAAAGGAGTTTTTGAGTGGAGCCATGCAAATAATGAGTTTTGCAGCTCAGTGCCCAAGCCAGAAACAGCCTCACAATTGGCGTGGTTTGGATTGAGTCATTTTGCTTCTTTGGGCTTTTTTGTTGCTGTTGTTTGGTTTCTGTTCCTTCTCATCAAGTAAATCATTTGCCAGTTAGTGTAACCAAGATGAGACGCCGGTGTCCTGCTTGCCGAGGGGTTGCCCTGACTGCATGGCGGCACTGTCACTCCTGCGCTCATGCACAGTGTCCCTGTCGCTACAGTCCCACGTGGAAGACCTCCAGCAGGGGAGGCTAGCAGTCTGCCACCTTCATGGTCAGGGTTTCCAAAGAATATCTTTAATTCATCCCATGCGTAGAAGCATTTTATGAGAGAACAGGACTACATTTTGTGCCCTGCTCTGCATACACAGGCCACATCTTTATTTACAGCCTGCTGCTGGTGTATCTGCTACATGCATAACACCCTGCCACAGTCTGGGTGAAGAACCTCCACTTCATCTCACTGTACCTGGGCTGGGCTTCTCCTTCTCACAGTGGCACTTGTGTGAAGTGCTGCAAAGAAGCAAAACCATCAGCCTAGGTAATGATAATGAGAATATTAATTCTTGGTTTTCTCTTGTCTCCTGACACCAAGAGACATATATTCTGGATATTCATGTATATTCTGGCTGATATATAGCATGGCTAGTTCTTTAGAAGCAGCAAGTAAAAGACAGGAGAAGATATTTCAGATATAATGTATTATTTATAAATTCTCAGGGTAAATACTCATTTCACCAACACAGTGCACTGTCTAATTGGCTCAAAAATATCTAAGAATGGGTAATTCAGGATTTTATGCAGGTGTGGTGAGTGAAAAAATGGTCTTTTTTTGTTCCTTTTCTAATGATCTCTAACATCTTGTGTATACTATGAATAGGAACTCTTGTTGCCACCAGTGATTTCTACAGTCCATCAACACCTCACAGTTATTGTTCTGCCTTGGGGTTTAGATTCTGAACTATGGGATGGGGAAAAAAAGTGTGCTGCTGATTGCAAGAATGCCCAGAGAAATTATTACTAAAATATATAATTTCTGTTGACCAAAACCCTTGGCTTGTAAGTTCTTCACTATACTAGTCCATACAAATAATTTTCTCTCCTCCTTTAAATCACTGATAGAAATAAACCCTAGGTCACAAGAGATGGGACTACTGATGAGCAGAAATCTGGGTTCATATGCCATCCTAATGGACTGGCACTGTTTGAAAGGCTGTAGCTCACTGCAAGTATGGGTGTGGAGGATCAGATCCTCTTTTACAAATATTATGAGTGAGATGAAAGCTATAATCCACTAAATGACAAAATGTATTAAAACAGATCTCTCTATCTTGTCTGCCACAGTGTTTTGGGGGTTTTTTTCTGGTTTTTTTTTTTTTTTTTTTTTTCTTTTTAAAGAGAGGCAGCATTTTGTTTTGCTTTCCATGTGGTTTGGATAAACTGCTCCTATCAAATAATGCAATGCAAGGAGTTGTATTGAGCTGTGTAAGTCCTAGCATTCAGAAAACCAATAAATTTCATGGCTGGCTGTGCTTTGTCTTCCTTTAATGCAGGCAATTTAATGTTAGTGATTGAATCAGTGAATTTTCCAGTGAAAATGAGAAGGCAGCCAACTTGAAACATAGCATTATTAGCAGTCGTCTTTTCTAGTTTTGTGTGCATGTTGAGTGATCTGGGATGAAAAACTAACAAGCACCTGTCAAATCTGAGACATCAGGTTTTTTGACAGAGGGCCCACTGGACATTCCTATCAGGAGAGCCTTTATGAGTAAACCATGGAAATCTTTCTCAGACAAAAAGGAAACGGAGCTCATCAGAATTTGCAGACCCTTGACTTTGAGGGCATGCTGTCTCCAATGAAAGGCTTTTGATCACAGTGCTTTTTTATTCAGATTTGACTTCACATTATGGCTAATCAATACCTTGGAACAGTCCAAGTCTCCAGTTGGATGCACATCTCACAGTCAGGCAGGGAGACCTACTAATTGAGAAAAAGTCGGAGACCCAGGTACCATTGCCCTCGGGCCATAGCCTTGCCTCAGCTCAATCCTTTTTTCTATCCCTGTCTCTCTTATCATAGTACCCTAGAAATGGTGGAAATAAAATTTAGAGACATGACAGGCACAGAAAAGCAGGATCAATTCCTGTCACTTGCCACCAGTGTTTACTGCCTTCCTAGGTTTTCAGAGGGTGTTTTTCTTTCGTAGCTTAGGGGAACTTAACCTTTTATAAATAGGAAGATGGTACCTTCATGAATTTTAAATTGTTTGCTTTTTCTAGGCCTGAGATTATCTCAACTTTCCCAAAATGACTGTCTTTTTAAAACTGGGTTAGGTTATATAGGGTTCTAAATAGAAACAGGAAGGTTTTTGTCGTGTCCTCAAAATCTTTTGCCATGTGCCCACTTCAGAAATTAACCTTCTCTCCCTTCTACATCATTTTCACCATCCAGTCTGTGCAAGTGAACAACATGAACTCCTTTTGTAGAAAAAAGCAAGGTAACTGCAAAACAGCTCTTAGAAACTAGGACACTGCAAGTCCACATGCAGGGCAAAAGCAAGAGATTTTGGCAGCAGTGGAAGGGTATCAGTCTGGCCGCTCCCCTGCGGTACCTGACGGATGGATTGTGTTCAGTGGAGCAAGGGAAGTACTCATTCCTGGTCCTCTGTGACAACAGATTTAACAATGAAGTTCTCGTTTTTATTTGTCTCTTGTCTCTACTTGATGTTTTCCTCTCAGGGTTGTTTGCCCAGTCCCTACTACAGCCAACTTTCTAGAAAAAAACCATATTTTCTGGTTTTTTTATAAACTCTGGTAAACTGCTGGAGTGAGTCACAGGTTTGGGAGTTGCTGAAACTACCAAATGCTGCTGGGTAAGCACATATGTACCTTGGGAACCAGCTATGTGTTTGTCCTGAGTTAGGCGAGTTTGCCAAGACATCTGTCTGTAAGCATTCATATGTGGGTGTTGTTGGGGACTGAACAGACCTTCCACGTATGCAAATAGCTCCTTCAACAAGGAGAAAGATGCCGTCCATGTTGTTCTCTCTTCCATCACCTCTAGCAAGGTCGTGGCTCTGGACAGATATTTCTGTGGGAATATATTAAGTGGTGGAGATAACAGAGAGAAAGATGAGGTGTAAGTTAAGAATGGGTACTGGTGATGGGAGAGAGATGAGAAAGGAAAATAGTGAGGAAAAAAGAAGGAAGAAAAACAGAAAATTAGGTGAAGGAGAAAAAAAGACCAAAGTAAAGAAACTACATGAAGGACAATTAGTTAGATTTTGCCCTGTTCATCATTTTCCCTAGAAGCCAAATCAGGAGCTCTCATTCATTACTTCCTATTCTTTGTGATGTCCTCTGCTACTGTCCATGAGCCATTCTTCCTCAGAAGTTCAGTTTGGACAGCCACTTGCTTTGCAAATGAAATGGTTTAAAATAAAAATGCTCCCACTAACTAACTAGCAACTTACTCTGCGTATATTTATTTGAAATGTCAGTCAAGAATAGGAACTATAAAAAGTGACTTGGTTAAACAGAAACATCTCACCCAATATATATATGTGTATGTATATCCCTAAAATGTCCCTGTTTTCACAAAACCCTTTCTTTATTTGCTTGAGTTCATATTTTCATTTTTTTGTAGGTGATAAAATTTTGCCTTCTTTTTTAATCCTTTTGGGAGGGTGGAGAAAATTAAATTGTTTTATGGAGTAAGAATAAGTAATTCTTTAAAATTATAAAAAATACTACAGGCAACATTTAAAAAATAAATGAAAATTAGAAACATTTTATGTTAAAAGAAAAGATCTACTTTCAAAAGTGAAGATACCTTTGCCTTTGCAAATGACTCAAACTGTAAACATTAGTAACAATTCAAACTGAAGATGTTCAGAGTTTCCAGTGGAGCATTCTGGGTTTAGGTGCAAGAATTCAGTAGCAATGGTCGTACTTAAGGCTCATACTGACATCATAAATCTAGGAAGAGTTCTTGGAACCACTTCAGGCTTCAAGTAGGTTTTGATAAATCTGTTTTCCAAACAATTGTATTCACAGAAAGCTACATAAAGAACACAAAAAGGATACAAAAAAGTTAAGACTATGCAGAAGGGTGAGTAGAGCTCCTAGTGGTATAACATAAGGCAAGTATTTTCAAGCACGGATATCTGCTTCCACTTACAGATTTAAGTGCATAACTCTACTTACCCACATCTGAAAATGCTGGCTTGTGTGGTTTACCAACGGCCAAGGCAGGGTGAGTTTGAGAGGCAGGGTTAATCTCTAATTTAGTAACCTAGACAGTGTTGCCTTTTGTGCTACTGTGGTGGTGTCTCCTCCCCTTCTGCTCATCATGCCAGCTCCTAAGCAATAACACTAGCACTAGTGTCACACAGACAGTGGGCACTGCGAGAGCATTATGGTAGCAATGATTCCTGCCACCACCAACTGACTTGCAAAAAAAAAGAAAAACAAAAAAAATCACACATATGTAGCAGTGAGCCCTTGGACAAAAGTGTGTATGGTAAGAACAGGGTGGGGACCAAAGCAGTCCTGAGATAATCAGTAATCTTAGGAAAAACCTCTGAGGAGCTCCTCATAGTGAGGGGTCTATCTGCACCTTCTCAGGCATCTACACAAAGAACAGGTTCTAGAAAACACTTAAAAATATGCTGAGCTTTTCCTTTATATATCTCCTTTATTCAGTTGGTCCAGATCAGCAGTTAGAGACTTTGAGAGACCTCTGTCAGCAAGAAGAATCAAAATAATAAGATATAAAATACCCACAAAAGTCACATTTCTGTAGGACTAGCATACTTTTCGCTACAAGCTGCCCGTTTCTCCCAGAAGGATGAAAATGCATGTAGCCTAGATTCAAAGAGAAGCCACAGAATGCCATTTTCTCTCATTCCCTCCATTATTTTGTTGTTAGCTGGAGAAAATTGTTTGGCACAATGTTAAGTGTCTGAAAGTACAGTAGAAAAGATCGTTGTTTCACAGGCTGAAATCTGGCCAAATAATCTTTCTCTTTCCTTTGCTGCTCCCGCTTTTTGTTGAATGCCTCATGCATGCTATTTTATACCTGTATCTTCTCTGTATGATCACATTAATTACATTCCATTCTTTCCACTTTGATATCTCATTAAAATCTTATAAATGATCATGCAGTGACCTTGAAGGACATGCATAATACATGAAAGTAAACCTGCAGTAAAATGTATTCTTTCACTCCTGACTGGCTACATCCCACATTTCTTTTTCCTATCCCCAATGACCCCAATATGGGGAGTTATGCTAGCTGAGCCAAGGTATGCAGTAGTGTGCAAATCCACTAACTCCATTAGCTTTCCCTACTGATGACAGCTGCAATATGTTAATGGCTTATGTTTGGATGTGATGGCCTTGCTACTACTTAGGGCACTATGCTAATTACCATAAGATGGTGACAACAGGTGCAAGTGTCACTTCATATCAGCATCATGTGCATGAGAAAAATAGCTAGCAGCACCAAAAGCAACTCAAGAAAATATAAACTTTAGTCAGCAGCCTGTGATTCTCTGAAGAACTATTCTTTAATGCTTATGATTAAAGGATTTACAGACGGATATTGTTGCTTTTTCTGCAAGAACAGTAATTTTGAATTCATAGGGATGTCTTCACAAGCTATTTAAAGTTATGTTTCAACAATGTGCACTTACGTGGCAGTTCCAGCAAAATGCAGAAGGCCTGCATTTATGAAGGTTTCCTTACTGAATAAAAGTTTTACCAAGCCACATTTATAGCAGTGACTACATATTGGAACAGACATGATTTCCAGCTGAATGAAATCACTGTGCCTCTCCGGCCTTGTGCTCTCAGCACAGCTCTTCTTTATTGTCAGA
This sequence comes from Dromaius novaehollandiae, assembly GCF_036370855.1. Classification (NCBI taxonomy): domain Eukaryota; kingdom Metazoa; phylum Chordata; class Aves; order Casuariiformes; family Dromaiidae; genus Dromaius; species Dromaius novaehollandiae. The sequence continues at coordinate 172,824,250 of NC_088098.1, read as the reverse complement.
TTTGCTTATGTATATATATACACTTGTTTTCTTCCCTCTTTGTCAGGGTTTAGTATTTCCCTTTTCTCGATAGCAAGCAATTTACTAAAACCCAATGGTAGCCCTCCAGTGGGCTGAGCCCGCAAGGTGGAGGGCTCATTTTGTTCTTTATATAGTGCTACTGTCATAAGAGAAATTTAACGGAAGACATACAGACGTATCTAATTCCTTTCTTAGAAACAAAACATACCTTAGGAGACAGCTTTATACGAAGGAGCTGATAATTATTCTATCCTGCTAACTACTATTGGAATAAAAACGTTTTCCACGATACCTTTTTCAGTTTTTGCTGTTACACACGTTCAGTATTTTATTCAGTTACTACATTAGACCATCAAAAGCAATACTAAAACCTGAAAACAGAGCTACTCTTGGCTTTTTCAATAAAAGGAATTGGCCTTGAGTAAAAGACTGTGCTGACCACTGTCACAGCATTCAGACATAACCACGATAAACTCTCTAATAAAATTAGAGTGTTTTTCTTCAGAGGTTGAAGTATGCAGAGGCACAGCTAAAAATGTAAGTTATATATTAACATAAAATACAAAACTGTATGTTTTCAGAACATTTCAATTTTGCATAGAAAAATAGTAATAATAATAAAAAAGAAATGTAGTTCATTTACAAGCTGTAAACTGATACTTTTTTTGCCCAAATTTGAGAATTTCTGTTTGTATGTGCTATTTCATAGAGCTAATATCCAGTTGTTTCATGGCCCCAAATCTTTTACATAGCTCAGGCTCACCAGGTGGATTCTTCAAATGCTACCTTACCCTTCTGTTTTACCCCTTGCACAAAGGAAGACTATGGCACAGTAAGAAAACAGAAATTTAAACATATGTCTCAGTATATCAAGTTGAATAGGAGCAACTGTAGATGTTGTGAGGTCATAATCTCAATAAAAATAATTAATTTGTCAGCCTAAATACTATCTTTTTTTGTCAACAGATTAACATTCATTATTTTTGCCTGGCCTTCCTAAAAGTTTTTTGGCAAATTTCATCTACTATTCTGGCAATAGGGAAGGCTTTTTGACAAAAGAACATGTAGTGTACTACCTCATCTGAGAGATGTATTTCCTCAGGCACATACTAATACCATGTGGTGACCATTTTTGTACTAAGAAAAGTGCAACTGGTAAAACATGCAAAGGGAAAGGACAACGATGGGATACAATTCTGAAATGAAAACAGTAAGACTGCTTGAAAACATCTCCATGGTCTTTACTGATCGTAAGGCTGTGGAAGGAAGAGTCACGATGACTGACTTGGATCTCTTTCATAAGAATGGTGACGTAATCCATAAGTAATTTTAACGAATCTAGTTGACATAGCTTTGTTCCATTGTTTTTTAATTTATCAGCACTGATGAATAAGTAAAGATTAGAGACAGATTAATAAAGACCACCTAAATACATACAAATTTCTAAGGATAGTCTAAAAATGTGGAAGTGAATGAAAAAGCAAGATGTATCACCTGCCTTTCCACACAGCAGCAGCCCACTGATATTACAATTTTTGTGATGTGTAGAATAAGCTACTGTTCCACTATATGCAAGTGTATCTTGACCCATATTGTGGATTCTCAGAGCTCTATAAACAGGGAGGATCAAAATTCAATTAATCTGTCTGGATCCAACCTGCATCATGTGTACTTGTACTGCTTCATCCAGCTTTCACTTAGGAATTCTCTCTTTCACTGGCTGCACCACAGTATTTTACTAGATAGCTTTACACCTACTGCACACTGGAGTGCTTTTTATTGCATTATTCCTCCTTGTTGGCCAAAACTCTCATTTGGGAATGTAAAAGCAAGCTTGTTATCTTATACTAGGGATTTCTAACTTATGCCTGTATATACATATATATATACATGTGTGTGTGTCTAAATGAACATTAAAGATTAGTGCTTCAGGTAAACTCCAACATGTTCTACAGGTCATGACTTCCTAGTTCAAAAAAATTATAAGGACTTTTCAGTGGAAAACTAAGAAACTTCTATTTTCTTGGCAGTTTTACCCACACCTGAATTGTCAGAGGCTATCAAGGTATTCAGAGCTCTAATATATTTATCTGCAGCTAAAATAAACACAGGTCAAAGACTCAAAAAACCTGGAGCTGAAAAGTGAATATACAAAGGGAGGACTGTCTTTTGAAAAAATAGCTTTCCAGACACCATGCCACCATGTATGACCTAAAGGTCTGATTCCTACATACAGGGATGTTCCTTTTCTTGACAAGTTACTATATTCATTTCTGAATTTTCTGGTTTGTTTGCTTTCCAGATGGGCAGCCATGGTGTCATGTTATTCTTGATGGCATGGTTAAGGGAACTTCTTTCATGCATAAGCCTGATTGTGCTAACCATTATTCACTCTGTGTTACCATTGAAAGCAATATGACCATCTGGGTGAGAAAGATTGCTCTGAGACTGTTCTTCATATCTCTCATATTTCTGAGTGTTAGACTCATGTCTACTATTTCATTCAGGTTATACCAGGAACCTGATCTGAAAACTTAAAACAAGCAATGCAAGATCTTAACTCTTACGTGATGATAAAAGGGCATGGACAGACTCTATGCTTTCAGAAGCACCTTGTAAAAGCACAAATATTTACCACAGGACTAAAGAAGTTGCAGACCCTCCTCAGAAGCAGGACCTATTTGTGTGTAGCTGTTATGGCCATGCTGGTATGAAGCGCTCTTCCTGTATTACTCCATCTCTATCATAGTTATGGCCAATCCTGAAGGACAGGCTTCACTTGGCTTAATCATACAAGCATATATTTTCTCAGTCAGAGAAGATACAGAAGCATGTCTTGGGACAATTCCTCGCTGTATTGCATTTCTGGAAAGGTATAACTCTGAAAGGAACATACTATTTCCTGTTAAATCATATTAATTCCTTTGTGCCTGGTAGTTTTTAGTGACCATTTCTATTTCACTTTCTGTCTGCTGCAAATATATCATTTGTGAAGAACCCTTTATTCATACTTGAAATATTTTCAGTAACCTGATAGATAATATGTCTTCTTGCTACTCTAATTATCTTTTTTACTTCTGCAATTTTTAAAAATTGTGTATAATAAACTTCACCTTTCCAAAGCAGACATTTAAGAATGTTGTTATTGTGATTCTATTTAACCACATTGTCTCTGTTGCATTCCCCCTGTTGAGACTTAGCCTAAATGAATTGTAACTGCAGCATGTCCAGCTGTTTCTTAAATAATTCCCATTTTTCTGCATCAGGTTTCCCACACAGTCATGAGATCTTGTGTCATTTCCATCAAGATCACTCAGTTGTTTATGTTACCACAGCTATTTCTTCTACTCTAAGTGGAAGTGTTAGTAGTTCATCTTGTGACATACAATGACAGTATGTTTATCTTCCAGCAAAGCATCCCTAATTCATATAGTTATCACCATCAAAATTCCTTATACTATTTCTACTTTTACAAAATGTCCACTGAGCCAAAACTAATTATGTTGCTTCTCCTTCTTTTCTTTTCTGTATTGCGAATTTGTGATCCCTAGATCAGCCCTGCTCTATTTATCAAGATGGGCTTATTTCCTAGCTCTGGGTGCCAAGAGCCTCTGATCACGAAGTTCAGTCAATAAACTGACTTCAGTAAGTAAGCAATTATGCATTGCCTCTGGAAACATGCTTCCCACCTTACAGGTTTTGCATACTTGTTATCCCAGTAAGTATCTATGAAATTAAAATCCCCCATGATCAAAGTTTCAGGGTTTTTTATAAGTATCTCTTAGCTGTAAACATGTTGTTTGTTGCAGTTATTCTAAAACACAATTTACACGGTAAAGTGTCTGCAGTCACCACTGTAGCTTGTTTCTTTTAATCAAGCAGCTAGGTACCAGAAAAGTGAAACACTATTTTGCATATACACAGTTAAAGTATGCACGCCATAAACAATAATGCTTCCTCTGAGTTCATCCTTTCTTAAATGTAACCAAAGTAAAATGACACAAACTGTGCCCCCAGTATATGAACACCCAAGAAAGACCAAGCATGTCTCCCTCCTGTCATTTACTCAAATACCAATGGTATTACCATCTACAAAGTCTTTTTGTTAGGGATAGGATAAGTACTGTGTAAGGTTTTTAGAATAACAAAATTAATTTGGTGGAATATCATTGAATGTCCAATTCTAAAGTCAAAAATTTGAGCAGTCATTTAACTAAATATATATGTATTTGAAGATGATGTTTGAAGAGAGAGAGACTGTAACTTTCACATTCCTGCTTGTGTTACAGTGGGCATTTTAATCCCCGAATTACCTACATTCAACCAAAAAAGTATAACTTTTTGTTGAAACGTTTCCTTTTCTTACTTTCATCACAAAATTAGGACACTGAAATTGCAGATAGTTATTTATAGTGGAGAAATATATACAAGAATATTTGAAATTTCTACCTGAATAATTGTTGGCGGTTTCCTCATTTTGAATGTTTGTCACCTACTGTATGCCATACTGGGGCTTCAGGAAGCTACAAAGTAGGCCTAGATGTTAGTTGAATAGACAGATAAAATGATTATTTGCATTTTCCTCTAATCTTTGCTCTCCCACACCCTCCCTGATACTTTCTTTCTTGATTGTTGTGGAAAATACCATCACCCTACTTACTGTTTAAGCCTATAAACAAGTCTTCAACTTGGATTTCTGTCTAGGTACTGTCATCTAAACTAATATAAGTTGTAGATTTTATTTTTAAACAGCAGAAGATCAGACCTTGCCTGCCCATTTATACAATGAAGTCTTTTATCACTTCATGTCTCAATAATTGCAATGTTTTTAATCACTGGCATATAACCTTTCTCCCCCTCAAATCTTGCTGCAGACAGTATACCTTCCTATCATTTTAACCACATCATCTCAGCCTGTACTTATGCCATAGGATCACTTTCCCAGTCACATCAATCTTACAGCTGTCGCTTTTCACCTCCAAGTTCCTGCACATGAAGTACCAGGTACTGAGACAGTGGTTTGACAAATGGTTATCAGTGATAACTAGTCCTGTCAATCATTCTCGCATTCTCAAATTAACAGCTTCCCAAGTTTCCCTTGTTGCTTCTTAGAAGAAGAGCCCCAACTTCTGCAAAACCAATTCTTCAATCTCCTTTAAATCCCTCCCCAAAGTTCTCCCTGGCTACAGAACTTATAAAAATCTCTTGGGAAGGATTAGATTATTAGATCACTGTGCTTAACTCTGGCCAGAACGCTCTCTTTTCTTCTTTTTTTTTTTTTTTTTTTTTTTTTTTTCTCATGTACTCTCCATATACCCTGTGGAACTCTACCTGTTGTTTTTGTCTTAAACACTGACCGTGAGCAGTTTGGAAGAGGCATTATTCTTTTATTTATGTTTGCCCAGCCGCAAAATGTGGTCTTGTGCCACTGGTAAGTAACAACCAAACAGGGGAACACCAGGAGAGGTATTTGGTTCACCTGAACTTATATGTAAGTGTCTACATGTGAGACTTGTCTACTTTCCCATTACGGTCAATGGAAACCCAGTCCAAACTGTCAGGACTCAGTTCTTTTGCTTAAACATGGGTGTCTAGTACCATTTGAGAACCTCTCATGCATTTCAGATGTCCACATAAGGCTGGCAAGTATGACACAAGACCTATGGGAGACACAGGGCCCCTTGACATGGCAGCTAGATACCAGGCAAGATACTTTAGAAAGTCTCACATGGCAGTATACACCTGTGTTTAGGCAACTTTATAGAACTCTCACTGAGAATAACAGAAGTTGAAACACCTAGCTGACACATACACCCCTACATTTAAGTCTCTGAATCTGGAGCTAAATCCTACCTTTCTGACTGTTGCTGTTTAAACAGATGCAGCTCTTGCCTCTTCCTGTGCCATTCTTTTGTAAAAGGGAGTGGAAGATACTAGTTTATTTTTTCTGTTAATGAAAACCTAGCAGCCTTTTCTCAGGTTCTGGTTTACTGTGAACCCAAATGAGTGTTTTAGTGTAAGTACCTCTACTACTAATGCAACAGATAAGTTTTTCATGGTGGAAGACCTCATAAGGTAATAGTTTGTCAATCCTCTACTCACCTTGTGGAGAAGGTTCTCTGATGGGTTATTGATTTAGAGGAAAGACTACTGATTGCTCTACTCCATTTCCTTCACTGCTTCTGGCAGAAGTTAGCCTCCTCAGACAACATGCTTTACAGCTCACTAAGTTGCATTATCACTACCACTAAAATGATGAAAAAGACTTTGCACTCATGTCACTGCAGTTATTTTCAGGAAATTTGGAGACAAAGACAAATGGAGATGAGAGCTTTCGTGACAGCATCTTTGAAAAGCGTTTAACTTAAATAAACCTGTCCACTTTTCTTGCCTGAGGAAAAAAATCCAACCCTTTTAAATCTGGAACCTTTGAACCATTGTGTCTGAAGAGCATTCAGTTAAAGCTGTGAAAGTCTTGATGCAAAAAGAAAAGGATCTCAAAAAAGGATTCGTTTTTACCATCCCAGAAACTTAGTTTTGTATTTGTAATTGAACAGTTCTCCTTGCACCAGTTTCCCTGTTTGATATCTTACACAAGAGGTAGTTTACTGAAGACTTCTTCGTAAGAATTTTCTTCATTGTAAATTGAACCACTAGAAGTGACGATGCCAAAATATGTAGATTCACAAATGGAGGAGATAAAGAGAGAAGGAAAAATAGTCTGGAAAGTTTAGCGCAATAAGGACTCAAAGGAACTGGAGAAGTTTTGGTGTTAATAGCAAAGGGAACGAAACAATAAGGAGGAGGATATAACCAACTACCAGTAATTATTGCATTTAAGTAAATGACCATTCTCCCCCTTGGCAAATCACCTATTACAGATGACAGAAAAAAAGAGAGAGATCAAGATGAGAAGTCAAAATCTATGATGAAGTTTCAGTGTACAGTAAATGTTAGCTTCAGAAATTGAAAAAGCTTTGAGATCTAGTTCTGGAAGTAAGTAACCTGGTTGCTAACTAGATTTGTAGTAGTTCCTTTTGCTTCCTCCACAAGATAGAAACAGGGAGAGGGGACAAAAAAGACTAATTCATCTGAATCTGCGGCCTCTGCAGGACCAAGTAGCATGCTTCTAGCATCTGCTGGTCAGTGGTGCGCCATGGTAAGTTTGAAATCACTTTGGCACATTCACAGTACACTGGATGCCATATTAAAAGAAGAATGCATCTGCTGCATTATGTAGTTAGTTGCTCTCCTGGAGCAACCAGCAGAGATACTATTAAGCAGCAGTGATTAATCTCTTCACAGCAAGATTCCCCACAGTGAGAGCTAAGCTAGAGGCCGAAGAAATATGGAGGGTTTTTTTTCCTTTTTTTCCACATTAGTTTGCTGTGCATCACAAGAAGGTTTCTTTTCAGGTCTTTCAGCTCCCATTAAACATGTTATTTGAGACTTCAAAAGGCTTGAATAAATCAAGTTTGTCTGTGAATATTTTAACCTTCCATCAACCTGCTGGTTTTTCTTTCTTTCTCTTAACCTCAGATCATTTATGAGAGAGAAAATATTAGAAATGTACCATTTTCAAATTCCTTTTCCTATCCATCCTCTTCTCTGGTTTAGCATAAAGGGGGTTCTTAACAAAACTAGTTTAGTGTCTTGGCCCTTGTATGAAATGTATATCTCATACACCCCATATTATCTGGAAACAGCAATGAAATAAGTCTCCATGTACTGTTCAATACTGAATCTTTCAAGGAAATGATCTCCTTCAGTGAGTTGTGCTTTTCATCTCTACTAGTTTCAGTGAGGATACCTGCTGTAACCTGACCGGTTTCATTTCTTCTCACTGATACTGACAATAGCAATTTTCCTTCATGTACCAAGACAGTTCTCAGGCTGTTCTGAAAAGACGCATAAATACACTACTCCATATTCTGTTCTCATTGCATTATTGAAAATATGAATCAACTCCACTGAAATCAAAAGATGTTTACAAGTATAAAACTGACATGAATCAGCTCAGGAACAAACTCTTGTCTGTAAGCTCGAGTCATGTGTTTGGTTCAGGGTGATACTTAGCCAGAAATAATATTTAAACTGCATCAAGATTAAGGAATGGATTCTGACACCCTTACACTCATGTTGAGAGTTTCTGTACTCTTCTTTCATTCCAGGGTGAATATATAACTGGTGAGAATCATCTCAGTGCCCTGAACACACTATTTTTTAAGTTTTGCTTTTGTGTGAGACTTTTTTTACCCCATTGTCACTATCCACAGACATTACTATAGAGCCCAGATCAGAAATAAATTCAGTACCTCCAATGGAAAAATGAAGCAAAGCCACCTTCCAGAAAATTCAATAGTTAAAGATTAAATCCTGTATATATACCCTGCAGTCAACAAGAGCTGCTTTGGAGTATCTGAGAAAAGAACTTGGGCTTTAGCTTAGTGCAGTCAGTGACATAACATGAAGGAGAAATTATTTAGTCTTTGAGCTTTTCATTGCTTATATTTGTCAGTTATGAACTCTATAATGACTACCACTTCCACTTTTATAGAACATCTTCTGAAATCATACTGCTTTAGGGGTCTTTGAAATGTAGCATCTGTTCTTGGAGTCATGCAGTAGGTACGGACACGCACCACTGATTCTTGTGAAATCATTTCTTTCCTGGTGGAAACACAGATGAAGTAGTGCACTGGGGAGCCATACAGAATAGCCCCTTTGCAATGTGGATGTAAGGTCCTTCAACAGTTAGCTCTTTACACATGCATGATGCATGCCTAAGGCTTGCAACTAGCATGAACTTCATCTCCAGCAATACAGAGCTGTGATCCAAGAACCGTCACAGACTGCAGCAAATTGAACACTAGTCTTTCTGTCTGAGCGTCACACCCATCGGCAAAGTTGACACATACTTTCTGTCCTCTTTCATATGGTGATGAGGGTCAGCTGAGGGGCCCCTCTTTACTGCTGATAGCCTCCATATAAGTCCAAGTCTGGAAATGACAGAAAGAAAGTATGAACAATATCTTTGGAAGGAAGTAGACAAATCTGAAGTAAAAGGGTTGATCTGTCAGTCACAAATACAAATCTGGTAGCTGAAATTATCACACTATTTTGGTACTTAAAAGCAGGGGAGAAATACAGGGAGAAAGATCAATTCCTGCCTCTCAGTGGTTGAGTTGGGGCTGAGATCTCCCTTCTGATTTGACCTGCTTTGCTCAGCCCTATTTAGCCTACAGGAGGATAACACCAAATTTCAAACTATGCAACACTTACAGATAGTTCAAAACAGTACTGTATGAACAGAGCATCCCACCTCAACCACAGACTCTGGCAGAACAATTTCTGTTCTTCACTGTAGCAGCTCTCTTCTCTAACGGTTGTTTGAACCATCCACAGGTGCTCTGTGGCCATCTGCTATATTTTCCTGATAGACTCCACTATGGAAAAAGCAGCTGCTTTCTACCTGTTGATTTCCACTTAAGATATTTCACTGAGTGTAGAATGAATCTTTTAAAACTAGTTCATAGTAACAGATTAGAAACAAACAAACAAAAAAACCAAATAAACCTGTATACAACTGCTCAGCACATTACTGAAAATGTTTAAGACAAGGAGACATTTCCCAGCATGAAGTCAATTTTTAAAATATATAAAAGCTATATTTTTAATTACAGTCAGCATTTAAACTTTCTCTCAAAGTACATTACAGACTTGATAAATGCTGAGAAGTGCCACTGTTTGAATGAGGAAGATATATACAGCTTGAAAAATAGTGGAGTATCGTCATCATTCCCAGAGTTGAAAATACTGAATTTACATTTTATTGTAATCCGTTCATTGGTTTATAGACCTCCGGTTCTCCAGGGAGCATCATAGATTCAGACGATCTCCCTGAGTGCTGGATTTTGCATTTGAATCTCTGATTTAGCTGAAAGATGTATTAAGAAACCTCATGTAGCCAGACAGTTCCCTACTGACTACACATCTGAGGAGACTCAGGAGCACAAGTTATTCCAGCAAGGATATGGAATAAATTACGCTCAGTAATTTGCCTCTAGATCAGCCTTTCTCCACACAGTGAAATAATGTATTCATCTGGACAAGCAGGCCCCATTTCAGAGAGTGTTTTATGCAGAGTATATATTTTGCAACAGAGCAGAACAGATCAAATATTTGGCATAGAGACTTACTTTCACAGTCCCTCAAGAAAACAGTACTTATTTCAATTTGTGGAGACTTACACTGTCACCTGGAAAATTCTGTTCTTATATATCTGTGTGACTTTCATTCTTGGATTAACCATCACTTTGAACAAACTTCTTAAAGGACTTTTCAGATAAACCTCATGTTATCCCAAATGGGAATGGTATTCAAATCTCAGGAGTTAATCTGTGATGGCTAAGCCACAAAGACTTTGACAGTTTATTTTAGATTAACATGAACAGACAGCTATGGGTAAATGTCTGAATTCTAGAACATTATGTCCTTCACTTATCATTTTTTGCTCCTCCCTCACAGCAAGATTTAAGTCCTCTTAACTCAGTGATCTTCTGCTTGAATGATAGGTCTGGGTTTCCCCACTTGGGTAATTGGTCCATAGCAGGGACAGCAAGTGTCCCAGATTTCCCTTATTGACAATTCAAAGTGTTCCTGGCATCTTTCTATGTTTAAAAAGTAAAAGGCTCCAACACTATAAAACACTCATTGGATTCCATGACTTTAAAAGCCTGGAGAACCATCATTCAATCTGAAAAGAACAGGTACTTCATGGCCAACAGAGATGGTACAGAGACAAAACAAGCAACTTATACTTTCAAAGGATTTTAGCTACCTCTCTTCCTGAAAAAAAGAACTCACCTGAAGGGAAAATACTGCTGGAGAAGAAAAGATAATGAAATTTGTCTTTGAAGAACAGAAAGAAGTGAAGTAAGGAGGCTTCCTGTACCTTTTACAAACTTCTGACTTAAGCCTGGAGATTCATGGTTCTCAATCTGCCAAAACTCAGTTGCACCATTCTAGTACCAATAGACCTTGACAAAAACAGCCATTCTGATTTCTGTGGACAAATGAAGCAACGGTGTGTCCAGGCAGCCTAGGAGATGGTGAGGAAATTAGTTCAGCTTAAGATTCACCAAAACTTGCTCACCCTCCAAAAGTTCAGCCTTCTGCAATGCTTCTCTGTATTTCCTCGTTGTCTCCATGCAGTGTCAAAAGACTACAAATAATGCTATTCACACAGCATTACTAACAATATCCAATCCATAAAGTGCTTGAAATGTGGCAAAAAAACTTGTTCATTTGGCATGAGTATAGCTGCCCTCTCTTAAACCTTCTCTAACCATCCATTCATGTCACTCCTACTGACATTAGTGGGAATTACACATGGACACTGAGGAAAAGTCTATGAAAAATAAGTGTTTTGCATAGCTTATAATGTATATTTCAGTCAGAGAAACATAATTTAGCTTTTCATTCTACATAAGCAGTATGAAATTATTGGTATAGAAGGGGAGTAAGGAAAAATCTCTTACATCTCTTACCATACTGGAGTCTATTTCTTAGGAATGAATGAACTTTTGCCATAGGTGATCAAGAACTGTTTCTGCAAAGTGTTGAATTTAGACCCAAATACATAAGACCCTAACTTAGAAACCTCCTGGGATACCTAAATTAAGCACAACTTGTTTTAGATTGCCTCTGTAATCCCTGGGGAGATGCAGGTTACTCCAGAAAGTGATTCAGACTATTTGGAATCTAAAAGAAATTTAGAATAAAGTGGTCCTTTTTACATTAATTAGAATACAGATGTTCACAACATCCAGAGCATTTGTTTTATACTGTATGCAGACGATATTTCATTCTTACATTTCTTTTACACTTGGGAATGTTATCATCACAAGTGTGAAAGCTAGCTTTTTTTAGATAAAAATTTAGATCTGCTCTACAAATAGAAATTGCTGTGAATGATCTAAATCAGTTTCTTGTAGTTAATCAGTGTAATTAATCAGCTAAATAGTATATGGACACTGGTTTAACAAAATAGTCGCTTATGTAAGGGGATTTATACATATGCACATGTTTATACATACATCAGCAGTGTTAGATACTTTTTCTCTAGTATTTAGAGCTGAAGATAATAGCCAAGATATGGATTTTCTTTTCAGTTCCATCACTGGGAACAATTTGCTTAGTTATTCTGTGGTTTCATTCTTCCATCTGTAGAACAGGTGCTAGGACAATGTAAAGCACAATATAAAAACAAGTTTGCATTCCTTGTTACTGCAAAGAAATCAGTATGAAATGCACAAAATGTGTGGGTTTTTTCATCATTGTAATTCATTTCTATGCAGCCTGAGCAATATATTTTTCTGTATTTTGTACAATAGAAATGTTTAATGTGTATATTACATTTATAACAAAAATTGAATGAGTTTGTGGCACTGTTAAGAAAAGTTGATTAGACAGTCAGTAAAATGAGTTTGCTACCAATAGGTGTTTCAGCCATGTTTCATCCCCCTGTATATATTTGATTTATGAAATTCCTGTAAACTTTTTCTGAAAATTCCCCATCACAGCAGTTAGCCCCCAGATCAACAGTAGAGTTGAAACCCACAGATCTCTGTGCTGTATCTTTGCCTCTTGAGATAACTGAATAACAATGGCAGGAAGTCATTCTTTTCTATGTGGACCAGCATGGAGGTCTGGACAGGGCATTTATAGATTAAAAGGTGAGAAGAAACTACTACAGTCATTATATAACCTAGGGCATAGGAATTCCTTGGACCATTTCGTCTTGAAACTTGGAAAATATTGATAATTTCATTTAAAAATTCTTCCTCTATAGAAAATCCACCATAACTCTTGAAAAATTATAATAGTTATTAACTTTAAATATTAAAAATGTACATTGTTCTTTGGATCTGAGTTTGTCTGTCTTCAGGTTCTTTTAACCTTCTCTTTGATCAGCTGAAAAGAAGAGCTTCCCGAGTCTTCCAATATTTGTAAAGTTTTCCTGTTCTTTTAACATTCTTGGAACCCTGTGAATCCTTTCTAGTATGTCAGTGTATACACAACCTTTTCTGTGAATGGTTTTGCAGATTCTTCTGTTAGAGAATGAGAAGATCCAGGTCACAGTTTAGAGAAGGAGTGTGTCCCCTACAGCTTGTCCTTGTACCCTTTTTTTTTTTTTTTTAACCTATGCCAGATATCATGCTCCTTTCTTCTGACTTTTCAGCTTTTAGCCTCATGTCTTTGCTCAGTCAACCATACTTTCATTGTCTGGGCTTACTGTTGTACTCCAGCACCCTCTTTCAGTCCCATTCTCGTTCCATAAGTAATTCTAGCTCCCTTATTCTGATTACTCAGGTAGTCTTCCCTTTGCACTCCACCATGTTTTTATTCAACTCACTCTGGACTGAATCCTCTCACCTCCCAAGCTTCTTGTTCCAGTCCTTTTGTCCAGGCAAACTTTCTACTTTAACTGCATCTCTTCATCGGGTCTATGCAATCTTCTCCCAGTCTTAATGCTGTTTCACAATTTCCTGATTATATTTTCCTTGTCTTCCTAGTACCAGTGTCTCGCAGTTTAGCCACTGTTCTTCCCTTAACCAGATTTGTCCAGCTCCTCTCTCTGAAGTTCATGTCCAGAAGCCATGGCAATGTTAGATCTTCTAAAGGAAAGGGCCACCAGTCTTTTTTTCTAATTCAGATATGTATATTAGTGATTGTTTCCTTCTCCTAGCCACTTCCATTTTCAGAAATGGCTGAACAGTTTTATCTGATGAGCTCCCAAAACTTTCAGGCTGATGACATCCAGAATATAAAATTTCAGCCCATTGTCAGAATTGGATAAAATTATAAGCAACTGAAAATAGTTAATTGTAACAGAGAGTGATCATTTGTTTTAGAGCAGTGATGCCCATTTTGCCCACAGCATATGAGAAGAAATAGTTGAAGGAGATTACATATCCTACAGATCAGAAACACTCAAAGCACATTTGTAAAAGGAGCCATAAGATTTAGAAGTAGTTTACAAAACTGTTAGTAACATTTGATTTCCTTGCTGAGTATACGTATTTCCTTGTTTCTGTCTCTGACAGAGGAGTGTTGGGACTAGAGAAAGTTTAGAGCTTGACATCCATGAACTTTCTCGGGTAAAATATTCAGAATGACTGAGGTTTGTAATATGCATGAGGTGAGATTCTTCCCTTCTAATTTAAACTGATAAAACAGATGTCTAGTATAAGCTGATATTCTAAGGACCATCAATAATCAGTGGAGAGAGACAACATTGGGCAATTCATTCTGCTTATCCGAAATACCTACCTGAGGAAGGATCAAGTCACTCTCTGGCAAAGTCTATATTCAATCCTTTGATTATAGATGTAGCCTGTATAAGACTAAACTCCTACATTATAAAAGATAACAAAGTGAAATGAATCACATCCTGAGAATATGAGATGATGGATTTATGCTTATTTTCTGAAAAAGTTTTTTTATAACAGTGAGTTATGTGTTTGAGTTGTTGTGACAATTACTAATAGTTTTAAACCAGATATTCCCAGGCAATTTCTAAATTCAAAGATACGTTAGAGTGACGCTACAATTTAACAAAGATATTTCATTTGCAAATGTTAATTATCAAGGTACACAGGTGAATCATACTCTACTAGATATTCAGCTTCAAAACTGCTGATACTATGGAAGTGGCATTTAGCTAGAAGAAGAAATGAAATGTTGGGTATGCAAATGGATCATGGATGCTCGTTTGTCCTGCGCCTTGCAGGAAGCACATCTATGTTTTCAATATTGAACATACTTGAGGATGAGCCAGAATGTAACATTTGTCCTTAGAAGTTAAGATGTCATCAAAGCATCAGGGAACTAGACTGAGCGATAGCAGCAGATTATGAAAAGCACAAAACCGGTGGAAAATATTCTGTTGTCACACATCAATTAATTTTTTTATGATAGTAACCTGTAGATATGGAAATACGTACATTTGCTTGCAATAGTTAGCCATGAGGACTAACTCGTGTAAAGCTCACAGCCTTTAAAAGCATGGAAGGAACTAGAGTGGTAGGAGCGTAGGGGTGATTGCCCTCCTTCTCCCTAAATATTTTCAGATTTGGAGTCTGCACTCCTTAGGAACAAATATGTAGTGAAGAAAAGCACTCTTAAGTCCTACACTAATATTTATTTAAAAATAGCTAAACAGCATTTCCAGATGCTAAGTATTCACCTAACTCTCCTGTTAAACTTAGGTGTGCGTTGTCACTGACACCAATGAAAGTGGGATTGATCTCTACAGTGAGTGTTTTGAAACATGTGGTATCAGATGATTCTGTTTACAGATAGATGTCTTAATAATTCCAACAAAAAGCCTGTTTCATTTGCTTTGAAGACGCTTATAAAACATTTTATGCTGAGTTCTGCTGTAATCACAGAACAGACTTTTATATTTTTTGCATTATAAAATGTAATGCACAGGCCAGAAGCTCCAGTCAGGCATGTGATGTCATGGGACCAATTAAATTTATCTGTATATTTCTGAGGTTACTTTTCTGGGCCCATTTCTCTTGCCTATTTCACTTGTGTTTTGATGGGCACAGATCAGTCCCAAAATCAAGAGAACTGGCCAGCCGATGCTACCCATTTTGGGGGAAGTAAACTAGATGTCAGCAGAGGAAAGAAAAAGGAAATTGGCATAAGATCACTATAGCTGCTGCAGAGTCTCTTGGGACCAGAGGTAACCACTGAAAATTACATACACCTGGCACAATCAGCCTTACTCTCTGGAATGGATGGAAGTGATTAAAACCATTTCTTCTTTCACTCCTCTTGCTAGCTATACCAAGTTCACCATGGAAAAAAGCTTCTAACCGTTTGTGGCAAAACAAAATGTTCATTTCAAAGAGATAACTTCAAGAAGATTACATAAACCAGCTGTTTATTCATCTAAATATCTAGATTACTGAACCAGTGAGTTGCAGTAACTGATCGTTATCAGACAGAAAAACATTTGCCTTGTCTATTGGTCTAAGTACTTAATCAAAATCATGAAAAATTTTGTTAATTTTCAATTATCAAGTATCTTTCTGAAGTATAATGCTATGCTCAGTTAATATCACAATACTCAAAATGCAAACTACTAAGCTATTGAGAGTGTTGGGAAGATTCAGAATAATCTGAGTTTTCTGGAGATGTGTTTCCCCACCACAGTAGAGTGGCAACTGCCGACAGCACCTGTACTGAAAGTAGCTCTGTGTAGGCTAAGGACAGGCACACCACAAAGACAGAACGAATCTCCCTTCTTAAGAGACAGGTAATCTCCTCAAGTCCTAGCTGAGACTAGGCTGACTCTTAGCATCCTAGATACCTATGCATAAAGACAAAGACTTTCATTCTCTACTGTTGTTACACCAGCACTTCTTGTCATGCAGATACAAATTGCAAAGAAAAATGCCATTTATCTCAAGAAAAAATGTTTTGATATTGTGGGACGTATACAGAAGTGACCTGTTCCAGAGCAAACAGCTGGAAAAGATTTAAAGCATGCATAATTATATATTTTTATATTTTAGTTTATTTTTTCTTGTGAAGGAAAAGGCAGGACAGAAGTAGATGGAGTTTCCTGACCATTTCACCCCTGTGGCTGCGTACCTGTTGAGGACTAAAACTTACGTTTGCAGAGAAAAACACTCTTCATTTTTTCTAGGAAAGGAAGAAGGCAGTTCAGGATTGTTATTGATATTTCAGATTGGACAGGCATTTCCATAAATAAAAGTATTCTCCAATAATATATTACACATAAATCCTGGTATTTGACTGTTCAAAAACTGCTACTTCATAAAAAGATAAAACTGTAGAAAATGTACCCTTGAAAGAGGTAATGTCAAGGTTTTATCTCAATAGTTAACAGCAACTGCTGCTAAATCTCTTTGGAGTAATTACCTGGGAAACAATTTCCTTATGAAAATGTTTTCTCTGGAACTGTAAAGAAATTGCAGTGAATTCTTGAATATTCATGGACAGATTACGTGACTTAATTTCTCTGCAGGTGCAAGCACACTGAAGCAAAGGTGCTGCTACATGAAACAGAATAGTATCACTGACCTTTCTTCTCTTTTCTCCATTCCAGTCAGTACATTATGTACTCCTGCAATTTGTGTTAAAAGTAGTGCTATATGCTAGTGCTAAACAGGATTCTAATGAAAAGAATGAGAATTAACAAAGAATTTGCAAGAAAATAAATGTTCTGGTAAATATTTATTTATTTATTTGCAGTCTTACTCATCTTGCCAGAATCCTTTAAAGTTCAAGAATTCTTTTAGTCCTAGTACTTCAGTCTTAAATATAGTAGAATAACAGTGCATTGAAATAACCAGAAGTGTACCCAAGAGGAGCAACAGCAAAAAGAATGTGCAGGTCATAAACTTCTTATGCAGCATACCAAAGCTATATTAATTATTATTATTCACTATTTCTATTAGTAGCAAGTATTCACTGTATCATGGCAGGGTCCCAAAGGTACCCTCTGGGTGAGCAGTTAAAATTTTATATCCTGTTACCTATGGCTAGCTTTCACTTCTCTTGGTTCAGAATGGTAAAGTCCTTCACATCATTTAGCCTCTAAATCAGCAGAGTATATATGCATAGACTTAATCTTAAACGTACCTTGAGACCTATTTAGATCCTCTGGTCAATAAAGAACTGCATATATCTCAATTGTTTAAGTCAAGCATGTGCTGAAGTGCTTTGCCAAACCGGGGTCTAGGTACCTAAAGTTAAAAAAGATGTGTTTAAACAAGTTGTTCAAAGCAAGAGGAGGGAAATGATACAACAAATTGTTCCGTGTGCAGTACGACTTGGCTTCACACCTATTTTCCTGTACGTCTCCCCTCTAAACAACAGTCCTTCCTTCCTTCCCATTTCCTTGGTGTACTTTTTCTAATGTTCCAGTTCTGTTTTCCTGCTTGAAGCCTCTACCCCACCACAGCCTTCTCTTGTGCACCATCTCCAGCTCTTCCCCATGTTCTTATCTGGGGAAAAGGCACCACAGGTCTGTGGCTGTTCTGACGGTGACCGTGCTGACTGGCCAGCCTGCATGTGCGCCGACCAGCCAAACTGCAGCCTAACTGAACAGATTGCCCCCAAAATTCAGAGGGACGCTTTTCCTTCAGGGCGCTTTAATTTGGGGGGCTCTGCATAGGAGGTCTTCTTGTGGTTACCTATGAACATCACTGCTGCTTGTTAACTGTCACTAAATCAATAATTAACACAGCAGCAGTCGAGAGAAGATAAAGAACTTCTCAGGACTGTAAGACTAGTAGGACGTAAGGCTGTTAGGATGCCATATTTACTCAAACATCAGATTAAAAGATTACTTATAGAAACTATTTATTTCTTAGTTACTTCAGTGAAATTTAAATGCTTTTTGGTCTTTTGGACATGACAATAATGAGCTTGAATAAAACATGACGGCGACACAGTGGATAAAGACAAATATTGTCCCACTGAAAACCATCTAGAAAAGACAAAGTTGCCTAGGAGACTTAGTGAGATGAGATCACCCTAACTGTCTACAGGACTCCTGACAGCACTCAGTTTTAGTGTACCAAAATTAATCATGGAAATTAACCACTGACACCTGCCTACCACATCCGTAGGTGCATCAGTCTTGATTGTTTCCTCCTCACTTGGTATTATGTGAAGTCTGACTCATAGAATATTGTATTATCATTTGCATTGGCAATGAGTTAATTGCCGCTATAGAAATCAGATGTAAAGCATGCTCAAAATGTTACGAAATGTACTTTTAAATATAAATAGCATATTTATAAAAACCCTGTCTTGAGGGATAACATACCTTCAAGATTTACCTGGAAGATAGGTTAACACTAGGATAGGTGTAAAAGGAGAGGATTAAGATGAAAAAATATCTATGTAAAATAGGTGTTAAGGGTCTATTAAGAATCTAGTGTGCATGTGCAAAAAGTGATGAACAAGTCCAAAACAGCCTTCCTGATAGGTCTTATACATTGCAGTCTATAATCATCTTCAAAAGAGATTTAATAATTCCAAGGAAAGGAAATAAAAATGCTTGAATTTACTGTTAAGTTTGTGGTACAAACTAACTGAAGTGATGGAGGAGTGCAATTTATGTTGTACTGTGGTGCTGATACTGTCATCTGTGAACGAACCCAGCTGACAACAAAGGGATTTGTTTGTGCTGGTGTCAAGGCAGCATGTCCTGTGGTAGGTGAGCTTGTATCACCTGAAAAGAAAGAGGCAAGCAAGCTTTCTTCACCTGTCTTTCCCCCAGGATCTGGGAAACAAATTTTGAAGATTTAAGAATCAAAAGCCATCCCTCCTCCAGCTAGTAACATCACCAGTCAACACTGAGTCAGATGGCTACCTCTGTTTTGTAAAACTGAGCCATGAAGGCTCGGCAGCATGTGTTCTGCTACACCATTGGGCCTTTGGCTCCTCTTTTCCAGTTCAAGCTCTATTATGCCTTTCTCTCCCCCTGGTTGACTACCAATGTAGAAATTATCCATTCTTTTGCATGAACTGTATGTAATCCTTCCTGTCAAGCTCCACTGCAAACTCATCCTTTCTTCTTGATGCCTTCCCATGTACCCAGCTCTAGCTTAACTGCATCCATGGACACAGTCCCAGATGACTTTTTACCACTTTTAACTCATTTCTCAAATCTCCTTTCCTGCCTCTACTTCTGTTTCTGCCAGCATTTTTTTTTTAATTTCTTCCATGAAAACAACCTTCCTTCCTTGCTTTGGCTTGCATTCCCATTTTCCTCCTCCTACATATCTTACTCTGTTTTCTGTCATAAACATTGATATTTCTCCTTTGGTCTCTTCTGCAAATCCCATCCACATGCCCCAGTGACCTACTCCATTGCATCTCCTCACATGCTCTGTTCCTACAGACAACCTCTCTCTTACTCTTCTCCTTAACCTCACACTCTACTTTGACTTTCCCCTCACAGTGCAATATGCATTAGACACTTCAGTCTTAGAAAACTTCACCTTGACCTTTCTTTCCTCTCCAAGTACAGCTTTAACTTCCCTCTCCATTTGATTTAAAATCAGCAAATTGTTTGTTTACAATAAGAACTTGTAATTCTCCTCCCTTGCCAGCAGAGGTTTTTGCTCCCTGTCCTCCACTGAACTGTTCTTGCCAGGGACTCTAATAACCCCCACCTAGTCGTTCTTATTCTCATCCTTTTTGACACATCAGCCATCTCTAACATAGATATACCACTTCCTTTTCTTTACATAAGATTATGTGTTCCTTTGCTTTTCATAATATTGTTTTCTACCAGCCTTTCTTTCTATTCATGCTTTGGTCATATCCTTTATAAATCCCCCTATATTTCTTTCCCATGCAGGGATGGGTTACAGAATTGCTCTTCTCTTCCTTTATATTTATTATTATATCATTATATCATTATATCATTATATCATTATTCATATAAGGCAATGAACTGCAGATGATCATAGATCTAATCTCTCTAATCTAGACCCCTTTAGTACACTCCAGAAACGGTATGTTTTGTGAATTTTTGTTTGCTGAAACCATTTGTTATCTCAAGTTTAAGAAGGCTAAGCAAGGCCCTTAATTATCTTCTGACAAATATTGTCCAGTTGCGGTAGATACTACTACATTCCTCCCTCTTGCTCAGCAATATTATCAAAATACCTTTTCTTAATAACACCTATATTGTAGGTCCCATCCAGACTGTGTCTAAGCTTTCCAAGCCTTTTAGCAAGGCATCTTCAAGATGAATTCTTTTCTGCGTTCCCATTCAGTTATTCTCCTCACACACATAAACATACACACATAGAACCAGTCTTTCATCACCTTTTATCTAGATAATAGTCTAGATAACACTGTTTCTCCACCCTTAAAGAATGCAATCTTGTTGTACTCACATTGCTGCTGCAAGACCATCTCCTGGCTCACTGCTTTGGTTATATTTCCTCTCCTCATGACTCTTCCTTCACTTGCCACAGTAGATACAAGCAACCTATGAACACTCTTCATGGCCTTTCCATACTTAACTGACTATTTTTAATTTTGCATTGATTTCTGAACTCTGATACACTCCCAGTGCCAGGACTGTTTTTCATCTTGTTCCATTTTCAAATAAGTTTCCTTTTTCTCTCCAAGCTGCCTTCATGAGTGCCTAAGTGTCCACAAACACAACTTCTCTACCAATTCTCCTTTCCAGAATTCCTCTTTTCTGTGATGCTTACCAGAAGTTTAACAATATTTTTTAACATTTTATTACTAAATATATCATGTGGTTATTAAAATTAACCACTACACTGGCAAGTATAGCCCAGTCATTTCTCTGTAATCCTCCATCTATGTCCATCTGCCTGTAAGTGTACACTGATTCTTGTTTTATGGTTAAATTGTATCCTCTTTAGGGCAGGGACTAACTCTCTGTTCTCTGTTTGCACGTTGCTTAATACAATGATATCCTGGTTCATGACTCCTAGGTGGACAAGTAAATAATAATGATAATATCTCCACTATTTCTTCTACAGAGCTCACCCACTAAGCTGACGGCCTAAATGAAACCCAGGGTGATTAATAATGCATCCTTTTACTGACTCTTACACATTATTATTCTTGTCACCTGTCAGGATCCACTTTGAGGGAAATCTGTTGTTTTCTGATGAAAAAGAAAGTGAAAAAGAGGCAATTTCTTTTGCCCATTTCTTCAGAAAAAAATAAAAATGGATGAATCATAATGATAATCATAAAAGAATTAAACTCCCCCTTCTGGAAAATAGTCCCAGAAGGTGCCAGAGTTTTGAGGGCTTGTCACAACAATCCCTGGACGTTATGTTTGGAATACAACTTTCAACCCTATTCCTGTGCTAATTAGTGTTTATTATTATGTGGACATTTGCCCACTGAAAATTAGACCGAAAGACCATCAACCCATTTTGCATAGGCCACTGAACAGTAACTAGATGATAATGAATTTTGGTTCCTACCAACCTGGACCAGATTTGAAGCAATGACCTAGAGGTGAGAAACTCTACATCTCATTACCATTCCCCCGAGTAAACCAGTTCTCAAATCATATGATGAAAAGAAGGAGGGAAAAACCAAGCTTTCCTGGAGTGAGTTAAAGGTCTGCATGAAGTTTGAATTTCAAAGCTTTGTCTTAATCTTTAATTTAATTCAATGTAAGTGGTCTTCAAAGTCTTTAATTTATACAGTTGAGAAACTCAGTAGTCAAAATAAAGAGATATAAAAACAATTTCAAAAAGAATAGAAGGGTAGTGGCTTCCTCTTGTTCCTGTTCACCCATCCCCCTACCACTCTCCTTTGTCACAACAAGCCCGATGAGGGAGATCGGATTAAATATGATTGCCTACTATTCTGCTTAGCTGACAGCTCACCTACGGTGCTTTCAAAAATAAATGTTATGGCTGTTTTTGTATGAGCTTCAAACATGTATTTGACCTTTCAATATTTTATCAGGTTTTATTGATTTTTGCTTTAATACTTCAAAGTTTTTGTAGCTGAGGAAAATTGTCAGCATAGCAAACTACACACATGGATCAGTTTGCATATGGACATTTGCAAGATCCTGAGCCTGATCTTCTCTAGCAGTGGGCTGATGGAAAAGTTATGGATAGACTGTAATGAACAAATGCGCATTTCAGCTTTTACTATACAAAAATAGGAAAATAAGCAGTGAAAAGATTACAAACTCATGTCACAGAAATGACAGCTAAAAAAATAAACATAATGCAATCAAATTCATTCCCGCTAAACTTTAGACCTTTTGCTGTAATTATTTATATAAAAATCTTTTTTTCTTGACCATTAATACTGATAATTATATCTGTATTTCTTAAGAATATTGTGAGTTGCCATTTCTGCATAGTAGCAGATTGAATTTATTCACCTTACGGATATATTATTATCACAGATAATAACTGCAGCATGATAATTATCATTAATTATTCATTTGGATTAAGAGGCAAATAGGCTTGTATTCAAGGGTCTTCCAGAGCCGTGTTCATTGTTCCAGGGCCCTGTGTGCCAGTGTGACTAATTCATACTCTTTTCAGTGCCACTGTTGACATCTGACCGGTCCCATATGTATTTATTTCAAAATATTATAAAAGGAATAAGTGCATCATTTCAGGACATAACCACTAAAATAGACATATGGTTCTTTTCTGCCCTCTGAGTGAGAATACGCAATTTTCTATTAGAGGACGTGCTTACAGAGTATCATTTCAATAGATCTGTGTGTATGGCCTATCTTTGCATTCCTATGTCATCCTATTTAGGCTTATATAAGCCAATATATTTACATAATAGCTTTTAGCACAAATAATAATATGTGAAGCTGTGCAATTTGTTGTTCACTGAACATAGTATTTAGTCAAACTGATTTTAATTCATTCTGAAGCAGAACTAGGTTTAATGTGCAAGGATCTTCTCAGTGCAAGTTTAGAAAAATCCAAAGGAAGGGAAAAATTAGAAGGAAGGGGGGTATAGCTGATGAAAAAGGGACAATAAATAATATAAATGCTAATTCCTTTATGTGACTTTCATCCTATACTTATTAACAAGCCTCTCTCTCTCATTCCCTCTCTAATCTTTGCTTCATATCTAAAAAAATGTCTTGAAGGTAGTAACACGATCATCTGAGGACCAACATGACAGCTCCAATATGCACAGAGTGATAAATGTCAGTCTGGCTTTTACAGCTCTGAGGCTGCACTTATATATGCCCTCTGTGACTTACCATCTCTGCTTCCACAGATGATTCCTTTTTATTGTTAATATGTCAGCATGGTCCAGTGCTATTTGATATGAATTGTTCTATAATAGTCTGGAACCCGTCTTCTCTAACTTCAGTTTTAGCTTGTTCTGCTATTTCTGTGCTTGATTTTAAGGTCATGTCCCTAATGTTCTGGAACAAAGAGAGCAGGTTCCAGTTGGGGCAGGATATATTTTGTGGGATATAAACACAGGACCGGGTAAAATAAAATACAGAGACAGCGGAAGGAAATAGTGTTATCAAACCTGTTAAAACATATTATGAAAATGCCAGTTAGAGACCTCAAATTTCAACAATATTAAACCAAACAATCAGGAAAATATGTTATCTTAGTAATAATCATATTCGCTGCTCGTACATGCATGCATCTTCAGCAGCTTGTTGGCAGGGAGATGTTTGTGGGCTGGAGATATACACAGGTACTCAGGTCAAAAGAAATGACAAGGCACAACAGGAGCAAACAGCATATTTTCATTTCTCCCCTTCAAAATATGTACCAAAAAATCAACACCTGGAAAGAAAGAGAAAGGACAGCAGTTCTTCATAGTCTGCTCATATTAGGTCATCTGGCTGTGACACAGTCCCTGTAAAACTGCCTGCAAACACAGGTAAAGATAATAGCACTTAGCTGTTACCTAAAGAAAAAGGATTGTACGGGATTTTGAAATGGAAGCACAGCTACATGAGGATTAAGTTGAATGGGATGGCTGCAGTGAAGGACCCTCTATTAGCAGCAGAGAGGGCAAGTGCTGTTTGCTCAGGCAGGAAGGGACAAAGCGAGTTAGGGACATAGGCTGAATGGTCTACAGAAATACAGCACTTACCACTGGTACTGAGAAAGCATCTGCAGGGCAGCAACTGGCCATACTGGGAACAGTACTAAGGAAAAGAGACATTCCCCCAAAGTTTCACAAGTCTTGGTATTGCAGATGCTTTCCTCTTCTGATTAACAGCTGAAAGAGATCAAATAACACAAGTACATCAGGGCAGAACTGGTACATGCCACTGGCAGACAAAAATGCATTCGTCGAATTGAGGGAAGTGGAGCTCCATACGTTTAGCATAGTTACAATATTCATCATTTTTTTCTGATCACTAGTTCATTCAGAGGGTAGGGAATAAAAAGAAAGCATTTATTATTTGAGGATAAGCTTCTTTGGGCCAGGGATGAAGCTCCTAGGCAGGAAAACAAAAACAATATGAAATTATTTAGAACTAATTTTACAGTGCAGCACTATACAGCAATACACAGCAAAATGACATGCGCAAAAATCATGATGATGATGATGATGGCACTAGGAAACTTTCAAAAGATGGAAATAGCCTCAGGTCCAATTCTACCTTTTTTTTCAGTAGAATATGTGAATGACGTTGAATGCCAACCAGTCCCATGAAGAAGGGAATGTTTTTCTTGAGGCCTTCTATTCTGTACAGACCTTTTAAGCCATGATACTATGGGCTTGGAAGGGGAATGATTATATACAAAGCAATAGAAATTTTTAGTGTCCAGGCTGGCCAAGAATGCACAGATGGAGGTGAACTCCTCACCTCCATCCTCTCACAGCATATTTTCTATAAGTCTCTAGTTCAGTGATGGTTGCCAGAATAGCTGGCTCCTTGTTGCTATGTTTTTCTGTAATGACCCAAATTTATGCATATTTACTCCAAAGGAGGTCTACCAAGTGAGAATGGTGGCATGCCCTTTCCCTTTGTGTTGACATCAGTGACTATCTAAGATGAAGGCAATTGAACATCTGGCACCGATTGCAATGGAGGGCAAAACTAAATCTCAATATGAGTTCATGCTAAGGAGAGATACAGGGACAGAAACTTTTTAGTTTCTAAATCTTCTAGTGCATACTAGAATGCAAAATGGAAAACCTTCCAAATATATCATTATCGGTTTTCAAATGCCCATTGCCTGGTCCTCACTGAAGGCTGTCCGCACTGCATAGCCTTTTTAAATTTTATTGTCATGACAGTTACTTTTAAATCCTTTTT
This sequence comes from Dromaius novaehollandiae, assembly GCF_036370855.1. Lineage (NCBI taxonomy): Eukaryota > Metazoa > Chordata > Aves > Casuariiformes > Dromaiidae > Dromaius > Dromaius novaehollandiae. Next base: position 172,798,377 of record NC_088098.1, on the reverse strand, counting down.
AAAAAGCGAGAAAACAAAATTTGCTTTTTACCTCTCTCATCAGTAACCTCGGAAAACAAAATATTCAGCAAATTAAAAAAATATATATTCATCCCTAAGATTAAAACAGGGGTCATTTCATTTCTTTAAAAGAATGAATAGCTAAACTGGAGTTTTTAATGGGAGCAGTTCATATCCTTAATTAGCGAGTTCTAAAATAAGTTTTATATAATTAATTATTTTGTCATCTGTTAGGATGTCAGAGCATTTTACCCTGGGTTTATGAGAAGTCTGGTAGTACTACTATGTTACCCTCCTCAAAACAAAAGAGATTTTATTTTAAAGGCTGGCATAAATGTCATAATTACATACAGTATTTGTATGAGAAAACAAAGTAGATCAAAGAGGGTGACAGAGAGGAGACAAACAGCTCCAGCAACAGGAATTTCACACTCAGAGAAGGAGCCAAAATAAATTAGATTTGATCTCTCTTAATATTGTTATAATTTCATCAGGAATAATCTCTAGATTCTGTGTGTTACTTTTAATCCTCCACAGGTCCTGGGCTGTCTGTAAAAGTGACTTCTTCTGTGCGAGTCTGTCATACTTTTGTTCTACTGCTGCGTTGTTGAACATGTTGCAGGCAAATGGACTCTCCATCTCTCTGCAGATAATTTTAGTTTTATCTAAGTTGGCAGGACATGAGTGAACTTGAATAGATGAATAACAACCTGGGCGTGACTGGACATAATTGAATCCGGAATTTTCCACATCATCAAGCAGAGAACAAAAAAAAGTAGCCAAGAGCTGAGTATATCCCAAAGTTGCAAGTACTGGTGTTTTGAGAGGCAATGTGCAAAAGACTACATGATTATATTGTTATATTTTCCTTTGAATTTTCCAATCAAGTCCATTAGAATAGGCTGCTTGAATTTTTTTTTTCAATTTATTTATGGAAAGGTATTTTTACAGGCTAACCCAGTTAAGCTTGACAGCTTGTTTACAATAGGACCCTGAAGACACATTACTCTATGCACAACAGTATAAATATACATTCAAGATGCACACTTATGCTCATAACATTTGTTAAACCTCTGAAGTGCACCGTGATCAGGTATCCAGAATGATCTAATTCTCTGTTTAAATATTATGAAGGTAGAGGGATTGTTTAGCTTGCTAAGACGGCAATGACACATTACCATAATTGGCATGTGTTTTAGTAATATTGTATATTATAGCTACTTTCCTAAACAGTAATTATGATCTAATATAAGAGGTTTAAACTTCTTCAGAAATGCAGATCAGTGTTTTATCTCTATTCATGTAATATTTTTGGTACGTAAACATCCAGACTTCTTCAAACCAAAATTAAGTTAGACTACTGGCCCTTTCCTTAACTGAGGTTATGTATACATCGGCAATTAGCAGGGACAAATAGGAATGGGTTTATAGAGCAAAGCAGTGCTGAGAACCTGACATCCACCCCTTACTCATTCCAGCAGGGTCACGCTGGACTGGTCCCAGTGTGGTCCTGGGATGTGAAAGCCCAGGAGCAGTCCAAGAGCTCCTCTGGTTTAGCTCCATCCAGAAGGAACCAGGTCTGTGTGCCCCGAGACTGCTCTGAGATGTGGATCCAAACACTGCTGGTGGGAAGACGGGGAGGTTCAGTTAAAAAGATCTTCCCTGAGTGTGCTGGATGTGCTGATGGAGACTGCTCACAGGGCAATTAATGCCATCTTTGGGTAAAATTGCAGTCCTGAACCCATATGACAACAACAGGCTCAGATCATCTGCGCTCCATCTGGAAACTCAGCAGAGATCTGAGAGTAGAGTTTTGTACTTCTTTACACCAAATTAAGTTCTCTTTTTTTAAAAAAAAACCTGTAGATACTATGAATATCTTGTTTTAAATTACTTCTTTTAAAGACTGTGCTGTGTTGTTACAGGTAAATCATTAATCTGCTGCTGAGCCCAGGGTATTAACACTGGGAAGCTCTAACAAACACCCTCAGTACCAGCTCCAAAATGCATTTACTCTTCAATCCTGTTTGCTGTGGTATCAGAATATAGCAATTGTGGTATATTTGAAAGTTTGTTCTGTAAATAAAAAGTGACTGTCCATTGCCAGAACACAGAACTATACTGGACATTCATTTTTCTCCATCTGTGTGGCATGAAATTTTAATTATGAAGTATTTTTTAAAAGTCCAGTGGCATAACCTGAAAGGAGATGAGCTAAACTATGGGATGATGAGCATTTACATATAACTTTAGAACCAAACCTCCCCAAATGGTATCTGCTACAGTACAGAGGATAGGTTAACATGAGCTGCAACCCAATCCTCCTTACATTCCTTAACAAAACCTCCATTCCCACTCCTTTTCAGAGAACATTGTCTTCTCCCTAAACTACTGTATAGTGCTCCTGCTATTCCTATTATTGCTTAGTTCCTTTTTACCTCAGGGATGACCAATATTTAATATAAATGAAGCAGAATGATTCCAGGGGATAAATGGTTTGTAGGTCAAGTGCACAGTGCAAAACTCCTCTAGCTATTTTGTCACAGTTTGCAGTCCTCTCTTCTTTGTGTACATTTTCTGCCAACAGTTATGGAATTCAGCTATCCTGGCACAAATATTTCAAGGAATAGATTTGGATGGTACTTACCTGAATATTTATGGAAAAAGAATTTTTAGTGTAGCACAGCTTTGAAATTCAGGGGTTTTACACACTCGTCCTGTCAGACAAAAAATGTATCATGTGCCTTTTGATGAATCACAGTGAATTCAGGCTTTGATTCCAAAAAACGGGACTTAGGTACATAACTGGCTTGGCAAGTGTTTCAAGGCACTGCAGTGCTGCACAGCACAGTGGACTGGGTCCAGATGAGCCAGCCCATCTCCATGAGACCCTACAGCTTGGTACACCCACACTGGCCAGCAGCCTGCAGTAGTAGCAGTCAGCCTCATGCTATGTCCAGGCTGTTTCTACTCAAGGATGGATAGAAGGGTTAGAGTGCCACGTTGCCACAGCAGTCATGCTTTCTGTCCCAAACCTGTGTCATTCAGAGATAGCTTGGATATGTCTGCATAGCGCTGCGATGTGTAGCAGGTGCATGCCGCAAGCCACCTGATTTGCATAGGGTAGTGCATGTCCTTTTGTTAGCTACATGTTTGGGTGTCTCCAAAAAAATCAGGACTCAAAGCGGACTTGGTTATCTTGTAGTCTCAGAACACTCTTGATGATCAATTCATAGGGTTTTTAAAGTTCATTAAAAAACTCATTGAATAATTAAGGAAATAGCAATCTCTTTGTGGCTATTTCATGAGCAGAAAGAAAGGTTAAATTCATGGGATAAATTATTCATTGTGAGTTATTCACTCAGCTTTAATAGTTTGTAATTCTATAAAGAGCTTTGCTTAAGGAATGCACTATATAAATCAATCAATAGCATTAATAATATGCAGGAAGGTTTTTCTCCTTTGTGATCTGCTTTTCAATAAATTGTACCCTCTTGACACTTCAACTACCATCATATGACCGTTCTTCTAGCCTCCACTGCCCCAGCCTGTCTATCACAGGGCCACAGCTGTGACATTCAAACACCAGGCCTCTTCTCCCTCACACCGCCTTAACCCATTGCACTTAAGGATCGGTCAGTGCTTGTTATGTACCTTTAGCCTCCCCTTTACAGATCTATTTTGTTAAGAATTCAAAAAAACACAATTGCATATATACACACATACATATATATACATACATACATACATACATATGTAAAGATATACATATACACTCACGCACACTCACACTATATGTTTTTGTTACTACACTATTTAGTTGCATCATAGCTATACTGTAAGCTGAGCATCATGACACAGGTTTCATGCTGTAAAATCTGAACCTGAACTTTGCTGAGGAATCCCTCATCAAAAACGCAGAGCCTGCAAATACATCGTGCCTACACTGGTAGTGAGGCTTAGAGGAGATACAGTTATGCCTGGGCCAGCTCTGGGCCAGCAGGGTTGCATAGCAGTAAAGCTGCAGCAACACACCCTTCAAGGAGTGGTAGCTCCTTGGGAAACATCCCTAGTGCTGGGCAGCTTTGTACAGCAGGTGCTCTCACAGGCTTAGATACCCTAAGCAGTATCCATTCAATCTAGATTAAAGCTAGTGTGAATATGTACATACAGGCCGAACCACAGAGCAGTCATACCCTCGGGCTCATGCTTAGCTTTGTTTCTGTGCGTAGTCTGTTTGCTTCTGCTCTCCTGCGCTTCAGGCGTCGTTAATTCACAAGGGCCTGACACCACAGCTACTGAAGTGAATGTCAAAACTCACATTAACTTATGTGGGCACAAGTCCAAACCCTTTCCACTTTTTATTAGAGTTCAGTCCTCCTCAGATACAGATCCTTTACATTTTTCACCTCCTCTTTCCTCCCAACACAACTCTTCTAGTACCTTCCACGCGCCTCCTCCTTGATAGCTGGTCCCTTCTACCCATCCAGGGTCATCCAAAGGCAGCAGTGAGAAACATGAAGCCCTTGAGGCTGCAGTGTTTGGCCATAGCTGCAAAAATCTTGCTTGCAGGGTGATGTGAGTTGCTGCACAGGATGACAACTCCTGTCTTTGATGGTAGAGTTGAATGGGATGGACTTCTGGTCTGTGTTGGAAAACAATATTAATATTACTTCTGCATACTGGTGCCAGTGCCACCCACATATGTCCTTTTGGTCTAATCAGTACAACCTGACAATCTAATAAGATCCTAATTTTCACTAACTGGCTTTTCTCCACTTTACACACCTATGAATACTAAGATATGTTGACATATTTCTATTTTTCCAGCTAATTCTTCTTTTCCTTAGCTGGCTAATTTCAAACTTTTTTTTCTCCTGGGTGGGATTAAACTGCTAATGCATCAATAAACCCCCTCAAAATTATTAAAACTGACATAATTTAGATTCTTTAAAGCATGATTTTAGATTGGATTGCTGAATTGGATTTTAGATTTGGCTGGAAATCTCACAACTTTAGATTCTCTTGAAATATTTATTTGACCATAGGTGTGCCAACAAAATTTCATTTTGTTTACATATTTCAATACTTGTATTTCTGCTTATAAACACACTCAGAAAGTGCAAAGACAAGTGAAAAGTATCTGTCAATACTTAGTTCAAATCCATCTTTCTTCACTGTGTATTACTCGACCTATACCCTGTAATTCAGATGGGGACATTTAAATGCCTCCTACAGCACCTTTAACAAATCTCCTGTGCAGTTGTATATATACTACCTTTTCAAACCTGTTGGATAATAGTCATTCTTTTGTTGACTAATACACTCAAACCCTATGCTTTTCAATGGATTATACTTTTTAGAAGTGGTCACTAATTCTTTCTTATTTTCTGAGCATCCAGATTGAAATCTCCCTGTGCCATTTGTGGAAATACTGAATATCATCACTGCAACTAAACTCAGTGGGATTTGTATCTTGAACATATATGGTACTGCATAATGTTCAGTACACTGAAAAATCCTAGGCGTTAGCCACTTCAGTTCGGGCAGCCAAGCTGCTGGGTGAGTAATTTAAATAAAACAGAAGAAATAAGGCTCAGATTGAGTCATTGACCTAATGGGATGCAACAAGATTTAAAGGAACTGCTCACATAATGAACACTGTTCATCTCATACAGTAAATGAGGAAGGTGTCCCATGGAAAAAGATAGGATACAAATCATATTACTAAAGACCATACCCTCATGCATCTACACCAGGGGGACAGACTTAGATTACATATGCATAATCAACCTTAACTGAATTTTTCTCTTAAGGTTTTCAGTCTTTGCAGTCTTAATACTGTTCTTTGCCTGTAGAATTTGTACATGGAACATGTATATTTTTTCCAACCCTAAAACAGTCTTCTAATTTTTATTTTAAAACATCTTTATTGTGCTCAGCCCTCTAGCAAAGAAATAAATAAAATGACCAGTCAGTGTTTACTCTATCTCAGCAACCTATCGAATAGACAGGTAGAAAATACATTGTATTTTTTAAAAGTATGTAACAGAAAGATTAGTCAAAGAGATGTATTGATAGTGAGGGAACAAATCTGACCCGAGAGAGCCTGGGTTTAACCTTTTAAGCATTCATCCTGACATTTGTGAACACTACCATATAGAGTGGTTCACTGTGTATTTGTACTTTTCCTTTATTATATATAGTTTTAATACCCCACAAAATAAAAGTGCTGAGCCATGTCTGGCATTTTATTGGGATCCTAAACTATTATGAGTTAAGTGTGATAGATACCCCCCTCCTCTGACTACAGAAGTTTTTTTCCCCAGCTTAGTCACAGAGCATTTCCATTAAAAGCTGAAGACCCCATCTCTAACCCTGGCAATACCTTCTCCACATGATTAATTATTTTACACATTCTGTAGTCCATTAGGGAAGTGTGTGATGGCCTCAGGACACAGATATCTGGCCTTTATATGCACTATTTTGCCAACATCTTTTTCTTCTCTGTCCTTACGGAGTGAAATAGAAAACACTATATTACTTTGGTTTTTGATTGCTGTATTTGTTTGCTCTGTTTCTAATGAAGATTTTTCACAAAACTCATTAATTTGCTCTTTCAGTAATATTTTGGATGTATGTTTCACTGAAGCCATTTAATGTCTATGTAAAGTTATCAGCTCTACATATAAAGAGAATTTTTTTTAATTCAAATATCTTATCCAAAGATAAATATCTTACCAAAACACCGGGTAGTTCCAGAAAAATATGTAAGAAAGATTAGTGAAGACTGTAGACAAATATGTTTATCTTCTTAGAAGACAGGACCAACTATTAGTTTCAATAGTGATAGTGTGAACTAGAGAAAAGGTGGAGATAGCGAGATCAATAGCAGTGTAATGGAGAACAGCACTGTGCTTCCAGTCTGTGCTCTTAACCCTCAATGTTCTATTGTCTTCCACTTGGGTAGTTCTAGTGGGAGAAAAGGACATACCTGAATTTTATTTGCTGTGATAAAAGCTAAATCTTGCCTGAAAAAATGCATTCTTCACTTTCTGCATTTCAGATGCAAAATTATAATTTTCCAGTTAAGCTGGTGTTGAAGCATGAGGCAAATTCAAGGATATTTCCTGTATTATTCGGAATGCTGCCAAAGATATTCTTATTTTCAAAAAAAGAAAAAAGAAAAGAAAAGAAAAAACACATGCCAGAACTGAAGAAAACAAAGGTAACCTTGGCTGCAGTTAAATCCTTTGATTTAAACCTCCGCCAAAACTTCCTCTACTTTCAAAGAAAGCCAGGATTCCACCCAACACACTGGCTGGAAGATAAAAATATCACAAAATCTTCCTTAGCTGGTTCTCTTGTATCAAAAGAGTACATACCTTTTCTTCCTCTAATATTATGAAAACTGGATGATTGTTTAAATTTGTTTTTGTTTCTGTTTATGGTACCAGAGAGCATTAAAATATGCTTTACATATCAATTTGCTATTTTTGGGGTTTAGGTTCTTGGGGGCGGGGGAGGGATTTCCATCTGTTATAAGGCATCCCACCCATCTGAATTATTACAATGGACAGGGAATTACAAAAAAATCATTTCTCTTGATCCAATATGGACTGAAGCATATCCAGAAAAAAATTTAATTCTAAATCTGAAAGTTCCAGACAATGCAGGATTTATTCTTTGACCTGTAGCTAAATCACACTTGTTAAAGGTCATGGTTGTCAAATCTCAGAGTTCAGGATCTTTTCATTCCCAGTTGTAGATGGCAAGATCTGAGGCAAATGGACCGCATAAGAGGATTGAATATCAAGGTGTTGGTCTTTTCCCAGATGAAACTATGGTGACTATACACCTAATTTTGGAGCCTCACCTAGGCGTCTAAATATAGGTGGAGTGGATATGGCTTTCAGCTACATAAGCTAATGCTCTTAACATTATTTTCTACAGATTAATTTGACTAAATCCTTTTTAGGAGAGGTGGGGAACTTCTCCACTGAAAGAGTATTGTATGCCATTGTTAAACTTTGCTGCACAATTTGTTCTCAGTCCTGCTCCCACTGAATACCACAGAAGAAATTTCTTTGGCTGCAGTTCAGTAAGATCGTGTCAGACCTACCTCTTCATCAAAAAAAATCAACTTCAGTCTGAAGACGTCATCCTCTGTCACTCCAAACTGTTCTCCACAGTCAAATTCCTGGTGTTTTGACCAGTTTGTTTCCAAAGGGAAGTTCATCTAACTTAAGTCTAGGCATCTATTTAGTAGACATCAATGTCTGATCTAGTCACCTTAGGTTCTCTTTAAAGTTATTGAGAAGATATATATTTTTAGAGAGATTCATCTGACTTATTCTAGAGATCTACGCTCAGATGAGATAAATCACAATCTGTATTTGACAGTTCCTTTTCATTGACTGCCAGGGGAGTTTATATAACTAGTTTAAATGTCAGCATAATAGACATTACATTTGGTGGGTTAAAACACACAAGAATAGATGATTTATTCTTTTCTTAATTCTGGATGTAATGTGTCTACATCTACCATACAAATTAACTCTGCCTTGGGATACACTTGAACCAAGATTTCAGATTCTATTTTTATATCTATGAGAGCAAATTACAAATGAAAATCCTTCTCTGAAGAAAATGTTGACATTCATTCCACCAAACTGGAATGAAAAGCCAAAGCATGGACTTTCCTTATAGAATTAAAATTCTTTAATAATGCTACATGGGTCATCATGGCTTTTCTTTGAATAATGTACAGTTTTAATATAATTTTAAGAATATTTTAACAGAACATAAAATTAAAACATTTGACATCACATCAAATGAGAAAGTTGAAATAACTCAGGACACTGTGATTTAGAAAACTCAAGGTAGCTACCTAAAGTAGGGCGGATGACTCATGCCCTAGATGTGCTAAGTTCTCTCCATTGACTATGGTGAGATTAACTATTTCTCATACAGATGTCCAATACCAGACATGTGCCAGTTTTCTGTGATTATGTCTATAGCTCCTGTACAAGAGCACGAGCTTGAGTTTGCCACCTGATACAGCTCTGACCCGCCATGCCTGGACTGCTCCTGGCTGCAATGGCGGCACGGGAGCCTTGCCCATTCTGGAGATGCCTCACGGGTTGGCTGATTTGCAGCAGAACCATTTCACAGTGTGAACCAGCACGTCAGCTGCGTAGGGACTGTGGGTATCAGAATTGCTCACTGAAAGCATTACTGGCTTATATTGGTGGCTCAGAGCAGGGAGCATTTGAAGGTCCCAAGACAGGGATGTAGACAGAAGAACAACCACAGGCCAATCTGTTTATACTCACAACTGTCTTCTCTCTGATTTTCTTCTGGGGGAAACTTCTCTTTGTTCCTGCCCTCTCTAGCCTTTCTCCCTTTCTCCTCTACTCTTTTTGTTCCTACCCTCTCTGTTGCATTACATCAGTGCCACAGAAGGCTTCTGAGTTACATGCAAATCAGAATACAGAATTTGCACTTAGCTGAGTTAAAGCAGTAGATATGATTCAAGTGTCTTTCTTGCCTAGGTTTTACATCCCCAGATATAGTTTGTTCTGGGAAGGCAAACACCATGCCATCTGGAAAAAAAAAAAAAAAAAAAAAAAACTTAAAAGGGAGAAGGCACTGTTTTTTCTGAAGGCTGTGTTTTATAGAGTGTCCGTAACTGTCACTGACTTCTGTATGGGTTGTATGTATGACTCACCTCTGAAAAATGAGCCATTACATTTTTACTTTCCATTCTGGAACCAGTCAAGAGGCTAAATAAGTTTCTGACTGGTTCAGAGATACTCCTGGTTCCAGTATTTCTTTTTTATAGCATGTGACATTACATCTGGAGCTGTTCATTAACACATTTTAAAGATGTATTTAGTCTTGGTTATAGTTAATGTGGCACTGCAAATGACCTGCCATGCCATCCTAGGCTCTCTTCTCTCTGAATACCTACATTACATTTTCATTTTGACAAGATTCTCAGTTAAATTTTATTTTATTTTTTATTTCTTTTTCCATTACAGCCAGGTGTATAAGTGACTAGTTTATACAACTTTCAGAGGGATTCTTTTTTTCTTTTTTTAGATCATAGACTTATAGGGAATATGTAGCTAATCTAAAATACCTCAGTTTTACTCTGAAATGCTCCATAAAAGAATGACACTACAAGTTACATCAAACAAGCAAACATTTGTTATGGGGACAGTAAAATTTACTTTTCACAAAAGGAGCCTACAGTAATAATGCATTCAATTCTATTTCCCAGAATGCTTCTTAAGTATGTTAATAAAGTCTTTATTGTGTCTGCTTATAAAAGTCGCCACCATTTCCCATTAGAAAGTCTCTGTTTATTCATCAAACATTTACTGACAGTGACTGCTGGGAGCAGGCTCAGATTTCCGCTCCATTACACGTTTGTGGCATAAAACACATTAATTATAGATATATTACAATATTCAACTCATTGAGGAAAAATTAGATGATCAAGGCTCATTTTCCTTGACAATAAGCAAGTTAATGAAAATACTAATTACCTGATGATGAAGTGGAGCCTTCAGGATTGAACGCTTAGCATCTGTAGAAGAGCCCTGTGAAGCTAGCACAGAATATTAAAGCCAGAAGCACTGGAAGTCTAAAGGGTGGTTCATGAGGTCATCATGTGCCCTTTAATCACAGGACAGAGAGTAGTTAGTTCATAATATAAACTTTTATATGCAGCTTTGATGGATGTCATGAAAAGCCACACAAGCATAGTGTTCATTTAAAACTAATTCTTTTCATGAACTGATCTTTTCTGAATTAGTAGTTACATTATCCAGCTCAACTTTTTTAAAAAGAACCTAACAATGACAAATTTCAGCATAAAGAGGCATGAGAACACTTTGGAATGAAAAAGAATAAGACATAGTCACAAGACTTTCATTTTCATATAAAGTCATCATCAAAACTACTGGCATATGAAGCTAAGCCATTTCAAATTCAGGAGGAGTTTCCTCTTTTATTTATTTTTATTTTAATCTCTCTTGCTTCTGTGCTTTTATCATTCTCTTTTCCACTTCTGACCGTAAACCAGAATGACTAAAATGATGATGTCATCTTTTGGTTTCTTTCCAAGATCAATTTTTACTTCTCACCTGGTTTTGATAGTTCACCTATATGTGCACGTAACTATTGTGGTGGGTGGTTCCCTTCACTCTGGACTGTATATTCAAAAGTATTCCGCAACATTGTGTGCACTGGTGTTAAAGCCAGAGCTGTCATTATGTTTATTCAAGTCAGTTCACTTTTTCTCCAACCACTGTGCTTGAAAGTAACTTCTTAGCAATTAAATACACTAGTATATTACCTCAACCTTTGGACTTTCCCAAATTGCTAAATGGTAAATAATAAGAAAATAATTCTAAAGTACTGTTTATTTTCTGAATATAGTAATAATCCTGTTTAATTAACAAACTCCCTTCTTAGATTTTCTAAAGGCATAAACACTGTAACACCTGATAAAATTATATAATTATCTTCTAAGTGTTCTAGAATCTTGTTTTAAGTCATAGATGAAAATATCCTCAATGTGGCTCATTTTACAGGCACCTGTTTTTCAACAGATTGTTCTTCTTGTGAAAATATAAAACTACATAAACTTGACAACCTTATTCCCAGGAGCGGGCTAGTAGGGAATTTGTAGAGCATGAATAATGATATTGGTAAAAATTTCTACACTATATGACTAAGGTTTCATCAAAATACCATGTAGGTCTTGAGTACACTTTTCATTTTAAAGCACCTCACATTTACACATACAACGTGCAATTTATCACATGTTAAACTTGTCTGTATGGGAAACCATTTTCCAGGCCTGACTACTGCTGGGGTAGCTAGATGTTGCCTGTAGTATCATTCTAAACCATTCAATCAATATCGCTTCACGTATAACAGGAAAATGTTTCTGTAACAACATTCCAACAACTTTCCAAAGCATTTCAAGCAATCAATTCTGAGATCTTCTGAATAAATTTATTTAAAAGGTTTCCTTCCTTCCTATTCCTATCAATATGTGTTTTTGCATCACTTTCTCAGAAATCACTGGCAATGGACCTATACTCAAGAACAGAATGATTTTTCAACTTGATAAAAGATAACAAGGCTTGCAGCTCAGACTTTTCCTTTTATTAATGTTTAAAATGTCTTTATATGTGGAATTATATTGAAGCCTATATTTTTTATACCTGAGTTTTCGCTAAAATGGGACACAAACAGCATGAGCATTATGAGCACTTTGAAATCACCTAGGAAAAAAAGCAGCCACAAATATGTCCACTGTATAGGTGGCAAGGATGATTTAAAAGAAACTTTCTTCAGAATTTCCTTCTAACATTAGTTACATTTTTTTATTTTGCTGACTGACTAAACTCACTTCATATATGAAGGAGGGCTAAAGAGAATATTTAGAATGAAAAGACGAAAGCTGTACCTCTTAGGTTAACACTTGCCACCATTTATTCTGCCATAGACAACAACTATGTCCCTTAGATCTTTTGTACCAGTTTTTGGAACACTTCATGTTCTTACAATTCCATAAATGTATTAAAAATATTTAAAGTGGCTGATTCATCTTGGACAGAACATCCATTTATCCTGTCTCTGACAGTTGCCAGTAGAGAGTGCTCAGGAAAAAACAGAAGCAAGTTTACACTTCCATGCGCTTCCTCTCTCAACTTTCAGAGGTCTACAGGATCAATGCTGTTTATCGTCTATTTCTCCACACATATTATGTTTGTTTTACTATCGTTTAGGATTACAACACAAACTGAAACTAGGCCTATCATCTAATCTGTTTTTATAGTCTGAGATTTCTGAGCCTCCCATAAGATAATTTCATGGGAAACTTACAGGGCTAGAATCACAAATGGGGTATAAGATCAGCATTAAAATCAAAACTTCTAGCAGTCTTACTGCTTATACAGTGTGCAGGAACAAATAGGTACCTTAAAACACATACACAAAGAACCTAAATCATGAGTGAGAAATGCCAGGAAGCAGCATGCATCTTTAAGCTCCTGAATTAAGTGTATATATTCAGGCTAGACAGGAAATATACATGCACATGGGATTTGTAGTCCTGAAGCCACCCTGTGTACAGGCTTCTAGTTAGAGTTAGTTTTTTAATCTGAAGGAAACAGAAGATGAGGTGGTGACTCTTTATAGTTAGTAAGGTAATACTTGGGAAACAAGGACATGAGGATTCCTGTTTGATTTCCCTTGTTTGATTTAAATCCATATATCTCATAAATATATTCACTATGGAAGGAGGTGTTGGCCAGATACCACAGACAAAGCTCATAGAGGAATATGTGCAACTTGTTGGGGTTTAGGCATGAGACAGATGTGTTTTACAGTGTTATCAATACTTGAGTTGTTCTTCCCATGTCCTCTGGAAGAATATAGATGACATACACTACACCTACATCCCTCAACACAGTCACTCCAGGAAGTGGCACTGGCATGGTACAGAGTAGCTTACATCCATATCGCTAAGGAATAACCCCTTTAAGGCCAAATGGCCACATTCATACGGCATAGCTTTTGGTCCCACAGGCTGCCTGTCTAGGCTCCATGCATTGCCCCGTGACCCTAGAACATTATATTTATGTTTTGGGGTTTCTTTCAGTTCAGACTATCTAAAACATGTCTCAGTCCAGCAAGGTAGTGTTTTCACAGCATGATGTGAAAGTATCTGTCGCATGCTTTGGATGTGGCTTGCATTGCTGGAGGATGCAAAGCCAATTGCTCTAGTGCTGGGGACTGTGTAAGATAGAGGGAACAAAACCTGACGACAGTCTTATCCATATTGTATACTGGGAGTGGTCAGCTGAGGTGAACTATCATCAGAAATACATTTGGGGTTTGTTTTCACAAGGACTAATTGGTTCACTCCAAAAGAGATGTCAGGAGCAAATTGATATGGCACTCAGTTATTTGACAGCACGGAAGTACTTTATAACCACCAAGATCACTCCTGCCATATTCTCTTTCTGCCTTGACCTGTTCTCATTCTGTCCTTGTGTCCTTCTGCCATAGATCAAAGAGCACCTCTTCAACACCTCTGTACTCTGACAACAGCAACATCTGGAATGACAAGTAGCCAAGCATCTAGTCCCTTAGCTCTTTTACTGAGGCGCATGCTTACATATCCTGTTGCCTTTTTACATTCTTCCACATTTAATTGATTTTCCAGTGTTTGAAATTCTTCATAAATATTGCTGCATCTTTATTCATTCACCTTACTGTTTCACAGAGGAACACCTACCCTGAGAAGGATCATGTATTGGGAAAAGAATTCTTAGTCAGTATAAAAGAGGAATATCAAATTGCATTATATGCGATACCAAGTTTTGATATAGAAAGTTCAGGCACATTTTTTCACACATACAACCACTAGGTTTGTGATGCAAAAAACATTCAGACCAGCCCGGAAATCTATATCAAGGAATAGGTGTTCCCATTGACAATAACGTGGCAGTAATCATGGGAAGAATATTTAGAGTTTCAAATTTGTAAAAGATCCACCCCTTGTGAGTAAATTCAGATCTATCTGAAAAACATGAAAGATTCAGAAGAATTTCATAGGAAAAAATAGATTCCCACTGTGTGAAATTATGTAAAATATTTTCAAAAAGAGTTTTGCAAAACAGTTCCCAGCAGTTTTATAAGCTCTGTAAAATTGACCACATTTTACTTTATTCAATAGTCAGAATTCTCATTTACATCAACAGAAATTTTGCATAATTCCCTGTCACTGGGTCAAGTCAGTATGATGTGATATTTCTGCCTCCACTTCATGAGCAATTAATCACAGTTGAAAAACAGCAGTCAAAATGACTGGTAAAGTAGAAAGCAGAGAGCCTATTTTTGGCATATATCTTAAATACAGAAGGACAAGTTTTGGAAACAGTTTTGTCACAGAGATGCCATAGGATAGCACGACACATGATTATATTTCTGACAAAGAAATAAGGAAAAAAGGCAGCTTCAGGTAATATGAAGAGAAAACTGGCAACATATTATCAATATGGTATACTATTTTCTGTACAAGCAGAACAAACTCTCTTAAATTTTGTTTTAATTATGGTTCACCATCAGCCACTATTATAATTTTGCAACTGAAGTGTGAAGCTCAACCAGCTTTTCCAAGGTATATTTATTTCTCTTAAAAAGAAAGGAAATCTCAGGATGCCTAGAAATGATGGCTACTAGAGATTTATCTCACCTAAGTGTGGCCAACTAAACGTTGACTAACCTAAATCTCAGCTGACTGTCCTGCCAGCAAAGAGATTTAGGCAGGTCCCCTGGGCCACGCTCAGGCTTGCCTGTGGTAGATCTCCACAGTTCCTCTTCAGTGGTCACAGCTTTCCTCAATAAAATTTAACAGTATGGAGATGCCAATGACATGGGCATGTTGCCATATTCAGGACCTCAGAAATGCTATCCCATCTGGCAGTATAAGTAAAACCATCTAAAAAGTAACACACCAGCATGGGATTCAGTTGCCTGAACATACGTAACTAGTCCCATTTGAAATGACCTAGACTATCCCTTCTAGCCTCAAGCTGCAGTTCCAAAAGGATGTCAGTTTTCTGTAGGTCCTATTTCATATCTGGCCATCCTATGGAGGCACTTCATATGCCCTAGGCCTTTTCCAACGGCACTAAGGACATCTGTTTAAAAAGCTCTATTAAACTTCTGATCTGATGTCTAAAATTAGACAAGATGAATCTCAGCCATGGTGTACAGTTTCCCCATAGCTCACTGTGCTTTTTTAGTGAGCCTTCTAAGTGTCTTTAGGTGTTTACATGGGAGGATGGGATACCAGAGTGATTTTTTTTAAACAGCTAAGCAGCTTAGGTGCCTGTTTTCCATTGAGATCAAGAGAACTTAGGCACCTAACACATTAAGTAGTTCTAAATATTTTATCTGCATCTTTCAATAATTTATATTTTTTAGAAATCCTACCTCTTGCAGTAAAAATGAACTGGTATTAACAGCTTAAGCCTATCCACATTTTTCCAGTAAAAACAAACTAATAACAGAAATCATTCATAGTTCTCCTTTTCAACACAAACTCCAGCTCCTTTTATATTCAATCCCATCCTCGAAAAGCCCGAATGAAAAGCTGTTCAGTGTTACAGGGGTCCACATCCTGTACAAATTTCAAATAACAGTGGAAACGAATTTCAGTTATGTGAGTTCTTCCAAAGACCATTCAGACACCAGCGCTCTCATTCTTAGGGGTGGTGGTAGGAGCCTGGACAGGACTCTCTCTCCTGTGAGCATGAATTACCCTTCTTTCAGACTTTTTGTTAGGGGGCCTGATTCCTCAGAAGGCATTTTTATACTTTTAAATTTCCTCTGTATATTTTTTGGACTTTGATTGCACCTCTCAATCTCATGTAAATGAGAACTAACTACAAAGATGACAGTGGAATAATACTGAAAAAGGCATAAAGTGATGCCTAATCTAACGAAACTAAGTCTTGAATCTTATCAATGGAAAATCAGGGATGCTATGTAACACCCTCCACTTGGCTGTTCTTCTAGTCGTTTGTCTTGAATCAGAATCTCAGAGTAAAAACTCATATGAATCCACCATAATACTGTCCCAAAGAAACATGCTATCCCCGCCTTCACAGATTTTTAAAAACTGTATCTGTGTTTCAAATAGTAGACATATTTTCCCACTGCTAGCATATTGGATATTTCTGAAACAGAGGCACATTTTTCTTCACTAGTTTAATCTCTAACACTTTCAAAGCCTTTAGAGGCTTAGTGCCTAGCTCTAGATATTTGTTAATGTGATTTTTGTGACCTGAACATTTCTCTATAATTTTATCCCTCCAGCATGGCATGTTACATTTAAGTTAAAAAGACTGTGGGGATACAAAGAAGGAATTATTGTGCTAGAGTCTGAAGTTAAATTCTAACATTTACAAAGAATAAGTTGAAAAGAAACCTTTAATGTCTTAATTCATAAAGATGTTAATTTTGACAGTTAAAATATAATACTTGCAAAAGAATGAAAGGAAAGAAAGAAAGGAAATAGTCTTCTTTATCTCAAAAATGCTTTCTTCGTTTTATGTAGCAGGTGCCCCAAGACACGTTACACTGCCTGCTTTAATTTGTCTTTAATATCAGATGTGCCTTATTGATTTCTTCTGTGTATGTTTTCATTCTGAATAATTCAGAGGCACAATTTTTTTCCATTATGGTCAATAGCCAGAGAAAATTCTGAAGATAATCAATTGAGCTCTGCCTGACGATTACTAGTGTTGATATCCCCTGAAGTGAGGTAGTAGAAAAGGCCAGGGATAAAATGACACAACAGTCAATCAGTGCAATCAGTGGATGTATCAACACTGGTTGTATGAGGAGAGCCAGATCCATACCTAGGGTCCATAATGGTTCCTATAAGTTCAGATGCTTGACTTTTTGTCATATGTTACACCAGATGGACTATGTAAGACTAGATTCAAAAGACCTTCCTGTCTTCTCTCTCCATCTTTCTCAGCCTGATAGGATCATAAAACAGCTGTGTTGCATGATTTACATAAGATACTCAATTTCTTTTTTTCTTACTTTTTTTTCTTTTTTTAAGCTCTCCTAATCAAAAGCCTCTCTTACCTTCATAGAAATGAGCAGCATGAGTATTTGACCAAAAAATATTTACAAAAACAAATAGAAAGATTATTGTGACTTGGACATTATGCTAATGGATCATCTCTTTAGTCAGAGACCTTATATGACCACCCCAGCAATTCCCATCACATCCTTCCACACAATGAGGGCATGTCACATTCAATTTACAGCAGAAAAGCGTATTTTTTTCAATTTTTGATGAAGCTGCTAATGGTGGCTGACAAACCATAGGGCAAAGCAGTGTGTAGCTACCGACTTGAGGCTTGATGCAACTTCAGCTGAAGTCAAGGCAAGAATCTGATTGACATTAAGCACTTACATACATCTATCATCTGTGCAATTCTACTCAGGTGGCTATTTCCAGGCAGCCTCCTATGTAAAGCGATTGCCATACATACCAGTGAGCAGCAGGTATGGAGCTCACCACATCTATTCCCTAAATTCACAAACTGGCAATATATGGAATTAATCACCAAATAGCTTATAACTAAATAGTTTAATGGTAACCCAATGTGTACAAAGTAAATGAGTAAATTGGCAGCACTAGCTCAGTTTCCCATGGATAACTTATTTATAAGTCTCTCTGTGATTTATTATTAATCTCCTTATGCAATAATCACTCATGCATATAAACATGGATAAACTTAAAAATTATATTCTGATTCATGTTTCTTTACAAAAGAAATGTTTTGACTATGGAACTCAATTCATCACTATTTTAAAGGTTTTGAAGACATTAAAGTGAAAAATTATGGAAAATATAATTTTTGATAGTTTCAGGTTTCTTTTATATTTCACTTTTCATCAAGTTGCTAAGGCAGAAATAACATCAGACTCTTACTCTCAGTTGCACACATTACAGTTAATCTGAAGCTCTTTGTTTTAATTAGAATTAGTTTAATTAGAATTGATGTAGTTTATTTTTACATCAGAGAACTGGTCCATGAAAAAAAAAACAAATTTTTTTTAAATTTATCTCAAAAGTAAAGGTACCACCTCATAAATATTAATATGCTTTCTATGTTACAAACATATGTGATATGCTCCAATTATTTTCGTAAAAGTAGGCCACTATGCATTTTACTCCTGTTTTCCTTATTCCCATGATCACAAAACACGTTATGATTCTTGTTCCACAGTCCCGGAAAACACAGCGGTAAAAGAAGTTGATGTCTAGAACCAGAATGTACGTGCAGTGGGGATGAAGTTTTTATACTGTAACTGATCAACTCCGGTGCAGTAGTATATGAAGCAATTACCATCTGCTGCAATTGATTAACGTGGAAGTGAAGCTGAGGTACTCAATCAATCACAAAAAACACTTATTATGAGTCTATTATAAAGCAATAGTGTTTTTTTACTGTTACTCGATGAGCTAAAACATGAAATAGCAGGAAATAAAAAAAGATAATGTTATTTATTTCCTGTAGAAAATGGCGGAGTGCCTTTCAACAGTCCTTCCAGTGGGATAAAAGTCACCATAGCTCAGAAAATGTATGTTTAAAACTAACTAAAGCAGGCCCAGACCCATCCGCTGCCCTGTGGCGTGACACAGCTTGGACCCAAACAGTTAACCTCTCTTCCCCTCCAAACCAAGGTGGCACACTGATTCCTGGGGGACAGTCTCCTGCCACGCTGTCCCCCACACTGTGCCCAGGCATTGCTGAGGAAGGTGCTGGGCGGCACGGGCCAAGTCCATGCCAGGGCAGATGCTAAGGACTAACCAGTACGGGGGACCTCAGGCTGCTCCCCAAGTCTGGGCCTTGGCCTTGTTTAGTTTTGGAAGATGAACTAGCCAATGAGAACAAAAACCTACCTCTGGCAAATCCATGAATTTGGATAGCAAAGACAAATTCTAAGAGGTTTGACCTTAAATGTTTTTAAAATTTCAGAGCTTCTTGTCAGGATAAAATGGATATTTTCAGATTCTAAGGCCAGGACTTCTTGCTTCTGATTAAAAGATAGATATTTTGGTTAAGCTAGTCTCCATAGCCAGCAAAGGGCGATGGGTACTTGCAGAGAGCAATTCATCTAATTTATCTCAACATCTTAGACTGGGATGAATTGCCCTCCAAAGGCAGAAATGCCTGTTTGTCTCCTGTATTCTCATACTCACTGTGGGCTATATTTGTACTCATATCCCTAAAAGTAGGCAAACGCCCAAGATCAGTATAGTTTTCATTTCTTCTTTTCTATTCACATCTTCGGTAATGTTCAACAACGTCTATTTCTATACCGGGAATAATGTGGCTGGCTAAGAGCATACTTCAAGCCTTTGTGGAAGCCATCTAGTATAGCTGTTTTATATGACTCCCTGCTTTTCTCTCCAAAATATTCCTATTCAGCTGCTCTTCTAGATCTCTGGTAGGCAAAGACCCAAACTCTCTCCCACCACAAGTACTTGAACAGTGGCAGAAAAGTTGTGTTGCAGTAAAAAGTATTATATGATACTTCCAACCCTTGTGAAACAAAAGCAGAAGCAAAACAAATTTATATTAGATTTTCTGAACTGCAATTTGTGAAACTTTGGTGTACAGCTGTCAAACCTTTTGTGTGCACAGATAATATACCAAGAAGCACCACTGTGTGACTTACCTAAAAACCTTTCCTTGCAGTAGTTTAAGATGCTTAATTCTTCCCCTATCTCCAGTCATTGCTAGATGTTTTATGAGTCATTTGGCAGACGTATCAAGTGCCTTCGTAGTCTTTTTTTTACTCTAAGCAGATTTTTGTCGATACAGAATGGAGCCATGTCTGTGTAGTTTAATTTTATCAGTTCTCATCTGATCAAAACCAGATGTTACAAAAAGGATATGCTACTTAATTTTTTACATAACAATACTTCTTTATTTCAGAGGGAAGGAAAAAAATCAGAATTTTTTGGCTCTGAGCCTTTGTCAGAAAGGGCAACCCAGGAGAACTATTAACTGTGGAGTAATCTCTTTGCTCACAGATGTAATATTAATATAGTTTCTATAGTCTACCTATTAAATGAATTGGAATGAAGGATTTTATCAGACCAAGCTCCTGCGAATAAAATAAATCTTATATAAAATTCACTAATTAAGTATATTATTACCAATAATGTTGCAGCGAGCACATTAGTGGAAGCTGACTTTCAAGACTGATACATTTCATTGAGGATATGATACTAGTAGGTATGAATTCATAGAGCCAGATTTTTTTTTCGTATGAAGCTGATTTCTTGATAAAATCTTATATAAAATATGTAGAAGTATATTAAGGTAAGCAACACCAGACTTTAATTATCGATATCATTTACAGAATGCTTTCTATGTTACAGAACTTCTGTTACTACTCTGAGAGATATTGCTTATTTTAATGTTAAGACTCCCTTTTATTAACATCAAGGGAGACTAAGTGAAAATAGTCATTTCACAGACATTTATACTCATCTGAAATCATCTTAAAATGACATTTATGAATAAAGTGTTACTACCATTTTAATAATATAATCAAATCCAATATAAGTCTCATTACTTCCTCTTACATACTGATTTTAAAAAATAATAATGCATTTTCATAGAACTAGGCTACAAAGTTTATTGTTATACAGTTGTTTAAAACAGTCTGTAATGCTGTCTATAAAAGCTGTCTACATTCATGCACACCATGCTCATATACATGTGCTTGTACTCCTTAGATCAATAGATTACAGTAGGTGTAAGTTCAAGCTTCATTAGAGGGCAAGTTTAACAATACTGCAGGTGAACTCCACTCTCTTAAAGGTCTCATAGGATATATAACCTTCATAAATATTGCTGTTTCCCTACTTCTCTTCAGTGCATACAAATACCGCAGTGCAATTCTTTTTTTTTCCCCCATCGATTGTACCATGAAGCTGCCTTTCTTAATCCCTCCTCTGGCTTGTCTATCTGACACTGTATCACATATCATGATATATAACATACGTAATCTCAGGAAATTTCATGTTGCCTTCTATGTCAACATTTACTTCCACATATTGTAACATGCAGACTTGCTTTTTTGCAGTGCTCTGGGCCTAACTCCTTGTCCTCATAAAAGTGTGCTCACAGTGAATCCAGCAGACTGTACTTAAGACTGCATCAAGGTTACCTATTACTCTGTTGGGGTGGTTTTCTTATCTCTCCTTGGATTTCAAATTCCTCAAAAGAGGGGTTTCCCTTCTTAAGTGTCTGAAAGGGACTTTGCATACAGTGGGCACAAATAGATAAATATCCCATGAAACGATGATGAGTCATATTGACTACCGTATGTGCCTAATTGAGGCAGTATCTGCACTGCTTGTATAGAGACAATACTGGTTGCAGTCTCATGTCGCCCTCTTGGGCAGAGCTGTAGGCATCTCCTGTAGGGAGGAAACATTTGGAGACTGGGGTTATAAGGAACTCCACAGCAGAATTTGTCAACCATTGGGGGTCTTATCTTTTAATGAGACCGGACTGAAAATAAATTAGAAAACAGTGAAACAATCTGCTCCTGTCCCTCTGGGGTTCAGAGTGAGTGCAATGAAGCCATCCAGGATCACCTCTCTCCCTCTAGAGCCCCCTTTCTGACTACCTCATATCATGTCCTGGCACAAGGCCTGGCTGAAGAACAGATATAGCTGGTGGCGCTCCGTGACATTAGCTATGAGCTGCTCAAAATGGGGAGAATTCACTGTTTTTTAGCAACAACAGTGTGCTCCAGAATGAGGCTGAGCAGAATAACAAACTATATAGCAGAAAAGCACAAGCCAGGCAGGCATATCAGCTGGCAAACAAGGCCTAAGCCAAACTGGCAAGGAAACAAAGGGGAACTGAAAGTTAGAACGAGTAGCAGGATAAGTACCCTGCTCAAGCAGTCTTACAAAATAAAAGATTACTAGAAGCACACAGTAATTTTTAAATTGATTAAAACCATGGTTTCAGTCTCTGGAGGTTATACTTGATGGTTTCACCTTAAAAATTTAGAGCCTTAAAAATCTATGGAAAATCAGGTATCTTCTCCAAATGCACATAAAAACAGAAATGCACATCGTGTGCCCTCAGCATACAATGCACAGCTAAAACTTATTAAACAATAAAACTTGGCATAAAAGATATCAGTAGTGCATCCCAATGGTTCCTTAGGGAAAGTAATCTGAAGTAGAAACATCCCCTGCCAAAATGAATCAAGTGGCTTGTATGCACAGTTTTATCAAAGTTACTTATTGCTTTTTGTTCTTCTTCCTACCTCTACTTGGACTGCAAATGCTTTGGAACATGGATTTTCCTTCTTAGGTGTATGGAGAGGACTTTGCACAGTAGTGGGCACAAATTGGTAATATCCTGAATAACAGTGATAGGCCATATTTAGACTCTCTCTTCTATATGCTTGTTTGAGGTGCGTTTCATCCTTCAGCCAGAATCACTGCTCTTGCCCAGATGTGGTAATATTTTTCTCTAACCTGTTTGCCAAAACAGTTAAAATGAAAGTAAATCCATAGACTTAGGTCTCATTTCAGATGGCTATAAATAGGTGTCTGGTGTCAGCTGAGATTCCCAAAAGTGTCCAAGACATCCATGCAGGGCTGGCAGATAATTCTGACTTTGTACTCAAGAGCATAACCATTTTTGTGGCTAGAATAAATCCTGCTTTTATGTTTAGCTTGTTCAGAGAAAAACATTTAACTTAATTGTTGAAGCTGCAAGTGTCTGTTTGGTATTGTCAAGTATCAGACCAAAGAGAGAAACTCGCATTCACTCCTACTACCCTGAATTTCTCTGATTAGACCACAGTGAAGAGGAAATCCAAACTTGGGGAATATCCATGTTTCCATATATTTCCTTCATCTTCTCTTTTCTTTGATCTAGACATGACTGATTTCTTCATTTTTTTTCTTAGGTCCTATGTTTCCTAAATGTCACATCATTTTTGTTCTCAGCTGGACTCTTGCAATTTGTCTACACCTTTCTGTACGTGTTGAGCCCAAAACTAAGTAGAGACTTCCCTTGAGGCCTTACCTGCAATACAAAATAATTATCTCCCTATCTTACACACAACACTCCTGTTATTACATCTGAGAACAACATTTTCCTTTTTTTCACAGTAGTTATCCATCACCTCAGTTCTATTTCTGTAGTGCTGCTGACTGGCCACATATTCCCCATGTTGTGGTTGTGCTCTTGAGGGATTTTTTTGGGGGTGGGGGGTGTTGATTTTTTATTTCTTTGTAGTAGCTTCTTACTATATTTCACCTTATTTATTTGGGGTCAAATATATTTTCAATTTATCAAGATCATCTTGAATTCTGATCTAATATAACTAGATTCTCTCTCCCTTCTGCCTTACAAAATTTCTTAGTTTAGTGTCATGAACAAAATGTATAAATGTAGTCTCCGTTCCATCATCTAAGTCATTAATTCAAATCTTTCTCAATGCAGACTTCTGCAGAATCACTTTTGAAATGTTGTCTTCATAATACTGTTCATAATTATTTTTGAGTAAAGTTTTCCACCTCTTAAACACAGATTTAACAGCGATTTCATCCAATTATTTCTCAGATTTCCTTATGGAAATCCTATGTGAGATTGGTCAGAATCTGATCCAAAGTTAAACTGTGTCACATAATTATATCCCATTATTCTACCATACACTGTTTTTTTTTCTCTTATTCAAATACAAAAGAAGTTAGAATGGCTTGCTATTGAAAACAGGCAAACTTGTCTATATTTTCCTTATTTCTTTTGTACTCATGTACATCTACATTAGCATTTTAGTTCAAATCAAGAGTATGCTCCTAAAGAAAGTGTCTCGATGATCCTCATGCTTTAGTTCACATGGCAGAGCAGTCTCAAAGGATGCCTGCATTCCTTCTGTGTTACACTAAACTGGAAAACATCCATCAGAAGACCACAAGATCCAAAAACTAACATGCTCCATTGGACTGAACAAAAGCTAGTTTGAAGTGAACCCCCCTAAAAGGTGTTGTGTGGACTTAGAGTCTTCAGTATCAACTCTGCTTCTGCGTATCTACTCCTACTGTGCTGCAGTACTTGCTAATGCAGACAATAGCCTACGTGCCCTTCCTCCAGTCTTACTTGTCTTCCATGAATTCCCAAAAGTGATAGCTCAGAGATTGCTTAATGTTCTATGAATTCTAGGATGAATTTCATCAGACTCTACTGACATGTTATACCAACTATTTTTAGTTAGTTTTGCTAATTCAGAAGACCAAAAAAGCATGACATACTTTCTCTGTGCCTTTTGTTATTTACTTTCTTTCCCTTCTCAGTAGTAAACCGACACTTCTCCTTGCCTTCCCTCTTCTCCTAATGTATTTATACAACCTTGCTTTGTTGCCTTTGACATCTTTTGCCAGTTGTAAGTCACTTTGCCTTTTAGTCCTCCATTTAGTCTCCTTAATACACACCCTTATTCTGCCATGCTTGTTTCCACTTTTAATACATTTCCTTTTTTTTTTTTATTTTCAGTCCTTACAGAGTTCCTCATTCAGCCACATTGTCTCTCACTATGCTTCCAAGATCTCCTTCACATCAGAATACTTTGCATTGTGCCCTTAGTATAGTCTCTTCCAATAACTGCCAGGTCTTCTGAAGTCCTTTATCGTTTATATTGTCTTCCCAAGAGACCCTACTTACCCTCATCTGAGTTCCCTCAGCTGTAGAAGAGTGCTTTATTGAAGTCCATTATACCTGTTCTCACGCCTCCCTTTTTTCAGTACAATGAACTCTAGCATTTGTGATCCCTTTCCCCCAAAGTTATAGTCCACCACGAGATTTTCAGTCATAACCTGTTATGATTGAAACAGCATAACATTTAATCATAATCTTAATTTTAACCCTGCTAATCATAATCTTCCCTAAAATAGCCATTCTTTCACCCCAGCCCTATCTACAACACCAAATCCTGATGTCAGGAGCATGTTTTATTTGGACAATGTGATATAAGGGCTCTCAGGCTCTACTGCAAAGAAGAGTGTGATGATAGACTATGTACAACCCAAATCAACCTATTTTATTCAGCACTGGTTGCCCTTCAGCTGTATTACAGTGGTCAGTGCACTTCAGTGAAGATGTACACTATTTGGGAAGAGTTCAAAGGAAGGGAACAAGAATGATCGGAGTGCTAGAAAACAAGTCCTACAATAACAGGTTTACATAATCAGGTTGTCCAGTTTAGAGAAGTCCTGAGAGAAGGTGGTATGACATTTTATATTTTTTAAAAAATGTAAAATGATGCTGAAAAGCAAGAACAAATAATCTGTTCTCTATGTCCATGGTGATTAGTGAAAGACAGAATGGGCTTAAGTTGTTACCATGAGATTTAGGTTACTCACTTTCTAACAGTGAGGATAATAAATGATAGGACAATATTGTAAATTATTTTCAGAGATTTGGGGTGAGACTGTGTGTTCAGGCCTGGAAAGAAGAGCAAGATGAACCTCTCTGCTCACCACTTTCCTGTCATGGAGCAGATATAAGTCTTTGCATTCTTCTTGGCAGATGAAGTTTCCAGTGACCTCTGCACTGTACCTGACTTGTGAGGTCCTGGGACACCATGCAGAGCACAGCAATCCTGAGACATTATTATTTTTTTCTCTTCCAGGCTACCTGCAAAAACACCCCTCTTCAGGTACTAGACAGGTTGATAAGTTATCACAGGTCGTACAGAGTGGTGAACCTATGCAGACAGTATATAAATGTGCCCTTATAAATGCCAGCCAGATTGATAAAGAGTTGCCACAAAAGCCACTTTTTTTCTTGCAGCCTGGTTTGAGGACAGGCAACAATCTGACTTCAAGGTTCATCCTTCAGCCCTTTTTCTAGGGTCTAGATGGTGCTAGTTATTTCACAGAAAGGCAGGCAAACTCACGAGACTGATGGGTCTCTGACTCCTGTGGGTCTTCTGAGGCCAGGAGAGCTGCCAGGAGAGCTGCCTATGCTTGGAGAGGGGTACATGCTGCACCCTTTATAAATGGTGTGCATTAGCTGCATTCCCCAGGAGCTCCAGGAGGCAGAGTGCATGCCTGAGTCACATGCCTCCTTGATCTTCTGCTGAGGTGATGCGTCACCACGCTATCCCCAATGTGGCGCCCTGCCTTCAAGGCACAGTTGAGTCCTTAGTGTTTTGTCCAAGCTATTTCTTCAGAGCTTTAATTTATGATATGAACAGAGATAGCATAGCTCTTAACCAAAGTTAATCATCAAATATTTATGTACATTAAATACTACAGTTATTCATAGTCAGAGATAAAAATACTGTTTTTTAGACAAGGCCACTCAATTTACTGTATGGGTTTTAGTCTTCAATAAATTCCCCAAATCTTTAGTTCTTATCACAGAGAGAGAAAAAAAAAGCTCCTATGGCTCCTCTTATATCAATAGTTCCGTGATATTAGCCAGGTACTATCAGATTTAGGTCGCTAGCTTTCTACTTGGTCCATCTCATCCCTTTCCTTTTCTCCCCACAGGGAGAGTACTTTCCTCAGAGTTATGATGCTTTGGTTGCTGATGTGGTGTGAAATGATTTGTCTGTTTATTTAAAAATATTTGGGGAGGGAGGGAAGAAGACTTTTAAGTACATCTTATTTTAACTAAGAGAAAGAGAGAGAGAGATCAGAGATGATCTCAGAGATCATCTGAGAGATCTGATTTAATGCAGTCATAGCTCAGCAGCTGTGATTTCCAGGAGCGTTAGTTGGACCCTGATAAGGTGAATTTCCCTCTGCCCAGTACAAAAGACAGAGAATAACAACATGGAAGGATGGCCTGTAGCTTTTGCATATGTTGGCTTTGCATAATTATGGAGCTTTTTTCATCCTTACTTAGGTTGTGATTCCACAAGCAACTGGTCTAATCTATCAGCTCCCCTGAAAAGGGGGACATTTTGCTCCTTGCCACCCCTTGTTGTTCCTACCTTTCTCCTGCCCCGGGCCTGTCTTTATTTTCCCTAGATTTCAAGCTTATCAGATGCTGATTCAGGTTGGTAACCTACCAGAAGCTACCTTCTTGTTGTCGTTATTGATGGGATAGTTTTCAGGGGGTTAATAAGATTAGTCAGCTCACAGAAGGCCCAGTGAGCATTTGAGGTGGCATGGCAGCAGTATTGCACAGGTAGAGCAGGAGAGGAAAGAAAGAGAAGAACAAGACTTTTCGTTTTCAGTAGCAAGCTTAGCCCATCACACACTCACCCAAACAAAGTTGCTTTCCATAACTAATAACCCAAAAGAGAGCTAGACTTTATAGGAAATCTCCTTGCATTTAATAATCTGTATCCTGTTAATAAGTAATAACTTAGTTATTGACTGTTTATATTCAGACTGTGGAGACCAACGCACAAAAAAAGATTTGATAGCCATATGACATGAAACAATATAGTCACAAGAGTGTAACGTTAAACTGAAACTAATCAGCCCTGTACAGAAGGAAAGCTTCTTGTTTAAAGCACCATAGCGCTCTAATGTGGTTATATTACTTTCAGGACCAAAGCTAGTGTTTGTACTGTGTTGTACCACATCACACAGCAATAACAACTGAGATTAGCAGTAGTCAGATAAGTTTGATTGTCTAGTTCAGATATGCCTTGAGAAATGTCAAGGTTTGTTTGGGGTTTTCTGATTTTAGACAGTATCAAAATCCTATTTGCATAAGGTTGTTTCAAGAACAATATCAGACAGTCAGTCAATGTTCTGACAAAATAAAATTCTTCCTAACACACCTAACAAATTCAAACTGCTGGAGTATACTATAAGCATGGAAAGGCAGATTTTTCAAGCATGCTCTTATTTAACAATATCTAATGGTCATAAATGGTGCTGAACATAACCTTGAAGCTGCACACCTACCAAAGTAGACATCCAGGTTAACAAACTATTGATCTAAATTATCTTTGGGATGAGAGGAGATCTAGGGTTGTAACACACCCACTATTTTGGATGACCAAATACTAAAATAAGGTCTTACATTTTATAAGATACCAGCTATGCAGTTGTAAGATATTTTGTACACCAGTTAACATACATTTCCACTTAGACATGTTTGAAGTAACTGTGGAGTCAAATTGTCATCCTCCAGTTTCAAATGTTGCTCTATCCACTTTGATTTTGGTGAACAGTAAATGCAGGTGCTGCTTTTAATTTGCAGTCCAGATTTAAAAGTAAAAAGCTGAATACAGGAAGGCAGATGCTCCATTATGATTAAACACAGAGGATGAAACAGCAAAAAAAATTACATGAAACTATTCCAGCAGGTGCCTTTTCTCTAGCAAACTACTAGAGGCATTACCCTACAGATCTTGTCTACTGCCTTTACACCACTGGAGCGTCATAACAGGATGAAAGTGGAACAGGGCCAAAACCTCTTTCTTTCTTTGAGTAAAACTTCTTTTACAACAAATGGATAGCTTTTAGAGCAGCACTGGGCTAGAATAATGCCAAAGAATAAGCAGCAGTACGTTACATCAAGAAGAGTTAAGTGGAAAGCCAGGAACGTACATAATGGGTACACAGCTTTCAAAGGGTGTAGGAAAGGAGGGGAGAAACTGGGTTTCTGTGATAACAGCTAAAGCTTTTGCAGCTGAATGCCAACATCATGCTAGATTGTTATTTCTTCTTAACTAGCCCAGGAATCCCAAGAGAGCCAATGCCCTGTACTCTCATTCCGGGAGCATTGGATCTCTTTGGCAAAATCCTCTTAACTGGGAAGGTTCATGATAGTGGATGTTTAACATTTTTTTTCTGCAGGCGCTCTTTTCAAATGCCTATTTGGGGGATTTTCTCTGCATCTGAATTATTTCATAGCTCAGTGCAGAGACTTCTAAATGCCACTGACATTAACAAGTTGTACTAAGATGATAATCTCAGTTGGGCGCCGCAGATTGAGAACGTGCCGGGCTTGTATGAGTTGCACAGACTGTCAAGGATAAGAAATGGAAAGTGCATAAAGCCAAGTGTCATTTCCATAAAAAGAACACTCATGTTTGAGGAAAAATCTATCAGAAAGGGGTGTCAAGACAGATCCTGCAAAATGCAAATCATTCTACAAATGACTGTTTTTTTTAAAAAAAAAAAAGTAAGGCAAAATAGACTTGGAAAAGTTTTTTGGGGCAAGCTAATCTTTTCAGACAAAGAAAATTTAACAAAATATATATTAAAAAATTACTGATTTGAGTGGAGAATTAAATTGGGCAGAGCAGTTGAAATAGAAAAGATTATTTACTTAGGAGCCACCTAAGAGATCATATTTTTCCAGGCACTTAGAAAATTTTCTATAGATACTACAAAAGGAATCTGGAAGTAGTGCTCTTATAAAAGACAACTCTGAGCAGTGACCTGAAGCATATTCAGATTAAATGCACAATTCTGATCGTACCCACTGAGGACTGGCTGTACTATGAGATACTGCCTATGAAGATTTTCAGTTATTTTTATTAAATACCTAAAGGATTGAGACTGATTGCAAACTTTTGCTAATCATTTCAGGTAGGGTCTGCAGCAGATGCAGCTTTATATTCTAGTGTTTCACTAACATTTAGAAAGGCTGAGCACACCAGTGAATTCCAATGAGTCCTCTTTTTTCCTTTTTTTTTTTTTAATGATCAATTTATCCAGAAAAGCCAGGCAAATTCAATGTTAAAGAGAAAGAAATTAAACACAGTATTGATGGTCAGTATAGAGCACTTAGCTTCTGTCTAACTTTGCATGGTGGCACAGGCACAGAAATGGCTATTGCAGTCTATGGCCCATGATACATTTTCACAATTGAAAAAAACTAAGCTGTGACTAAGCAGCATATAAATTACAGGCAAAAGATAGCGAGTCTCCTCAAAAGTGGGCACACTGTGAACTCATTTATAAAGACAGTGATGACATCTGAATCTCGTCACAAAGGGCACATGGGAACAGAAAGGGGTGAGGGAAGATGGGAGAGATTCACGAAGGGGTTTAGATGACAGTCAAATGCCTAACTGCTATTTTATGCATTTAAATTTAAATTTCAGTTTCTGTTTTGCTTAAAGGAATTTGAACTCCACAACTGCAGAGGGTAGCACAGTCCTCTGACTATGGGGCAGCACAACCTAGGAGCCTCTCTTCTCTGAAGCTGTCACCTCGTATGCAAAAGTTTTAGCTAGAAACTCACTATCACCTAGTAGTTCAGCCTTGGAGGGGAAGTCTAGAGTCCCTTCGGAGGGTAAAAACTTTGCGCTGAACCTTGTTATAATACTCTTTCAATTTTTCTTATTGACTGTATTCTCTCTTATCACATTGAGAACCTGACAGTCAGCCACCACTTCCCCTAGAGCCAAGCTTCATCACAGTAACTGAATGGAGACGCTATTCCTTTGCTGCATCTTTCATGAGCAAACTCCATTAATAGTCTGTCTCTTTTTTCATGACAGCAGCTTGCTTCCTGAGTGCCCGGCAAATTCAACATTTAACCTAACAGGAGAACTTGAGAAAAACTTAAGGATAAAGAGAAGTGAGGTGTGAGAGAGTTAAGTGTAGGGATTCTTTGCCAAATTGATACAACTTTGGAGATTATGATTTTTAGGAGAATCCTCCTTTGCCCTCCTGTAGGGACCATCCAAAGAGATTCACTATTTAATCCAAACCTAAGCAGCGTTCATTAGTCAAATGGTGAACTGGCCAAATTCACATCACCTTCCATGTGCCCTTCCATGCTGTAAAACAAAGCTGTGCACATGCTGTTTACTAAAATTGCAGGATGCTTTTCTATCAAGTTGCCTTTCCATTACATTACGTCCCATGATTTATATTGCTAGCTCTGCTGGATTGTGAGTATTGCCATGGAGGGATATCTGAAACATGCAATTCATAACTGAAGTTGTGGATGCATGCTGTCATATCTGGGAAGCATCCTTTCCTTATTTGATTGCCATATACATGGTATCATTTAAGAGATAATCTAAATATTTGGAGTGATAATTTCTAAGTTCTTACATCAGAATATGGTTTTTTTGCAATCCATAAGAAAAGTCTGAAAAGATCAAAACCAAAATGGAGTTTTAAACATTGTTATACCTATTTCATATAATAATATGATTTTTTTTTTACAAACAAAACATTTTGGCTTTATCAGAGTAACTATTTGTAATAGGTTTATTTTGAAGTTATTGAATAAAAGATGTTTCATGTTTCCTATGACAGGAAAAAAATTGAGATTTTTAGCTCTCCATGTATTTTAAAGTCAAGCACATTCTGAAATGTAAAAATTCCTGTGAGATGAAAACTCCATTTTCCAACCAGTTCTACTAATTGATTTATTTTCTATTACTGAAGA
Organism: Dromaius novaehollandiae; assembly: GCF_036370855.1. Lineage (NCBI taxonomy): Eukaryota > Metazoa > Chordata > Aves > Casuariiformes > Dromaiidae > Dromaius > Dromaius novaehollandiae. Next base: position 172,766,386 of record NC_088098.1, on the reverse strand, counting down.
CTGCAATTGTGTTTTTCCAGTGAACTCCTGATGTCTGTTCCCAAATACTCATTAACTGTAGTTTTCTTATAAACACATTTGTTCCTATTTTCATGCTCCCTTCTCTGCACTCCTTTTCTCCTCAACTCCCGTTCTGACTTTGCTAGTTTATATGATGAAGCACTGTTAAAGCAGATATTTTTGTATTAAGAAGAAAAGTCTCTTGGTAGGTTGGACATTGGTAGGTCAAGTCAGTAAAGTAACAAGTGCTGCTGGATGTTTACCAGCAGAGACCCCTAAGTGAAAACATTGATGTAGCAGAAAAGGATGGTGCCACTCGCGGTTGCAGCTCTTGCCAGCTTTTTTCAAAGACTGAGGACAACGGCTAGCAGGTCCCCGCATAGAGGTCGTTGAACAGTCCCCAATTGGTCTGAAATGTCAATAATGATGTAAATACCTGCAAAGCAAAAGGATGAGCTTTTCAGCCTCAACATTTTTCTATTGTCATTGCCAGGACACTCTGCTAATAAAATGTATTAACCACGTAGATGCCCTCATACTCTCAGTTGTCTCCCAGCTTTTCAAATGTGGCTGCTCAGCTGCTCACTCTTTCATGTCAAAAAGTTATTGCCAGCATTTATTTTGTCTCTATTGACCAAAAGCTATCAAAAGCCTTTTTCTTTCCCCAGCAATCTAATGGGGTCTCTATTGACTGAACTCATTGCATTTCTGCATCCCTTCCTTCAGTTGAGTCATGATGTGGGGGTCTGGCAAAGATAACTGCTTGTTAGACAGCTGATGAAGCCTCTTTGGTCTTGATTATGAGCAGACATACAGTCTTCCAGAAAATTTATTCTGGATGAGGCAGTAGCTTGTATAGTGCCCCCAAGAGACATAGCAGCCACCAAAGAGAACTAAAGGATATCCACTTCTATCCACCCTATAGCTGGCTCTGCAGTCTTGCTGTTCACACAGCAGATAATGCCACCTTGAAGACGTGCCTGTCCAGGGAACGAACTGCATACATTTTCCTTTATCATCACCAATTTTTATATCCCTTCTCCTAGTGTTTTGTGTCAGATGACCTGATGCTTTTCGGTATAACAAAAATATAACAGGAGTGTGTAATTATATAAATGAGACTTTTCACTTCAACTGGTGAGAAAATGTATTGCTGCTCTTTATTGTATGTATCTATTATACACACAGAGTGGCAAGACACAGTTCCTCCTAAATGAAATGAGAAAATTGTCCATCTTGAAAAAAGATTTTCTGATTTCCCTCTAAGTAATGGTTTTAAATATTTTTTCAGACTGTCACAAATAATTATTTGGTTGTATTCTTTGTGACAAAAACAGCCATTTTATGACATTCGTGATACATAATATCCATGCTGTGCAGACTGAAAGAAAGTTAATTTAATTTTCCCTTCTAAATGGTAAAAAATAAACCTTGTCTCACCTGTGAGGTGTAATTTGGATTTCCATTAATTGCAGGGTTTTTTGTTTTGTTTTTTTTTTTGCTGTACCTCTGCTTTGGAAAGGAGCAAAATCAATTTTATGATGTGATTGCATTTAGAGGGAGAAAGAGAACAAGAGAGTCAGATTATATACAGGAAATATATGTATGTGTATTCTTTCTTACCATAAATACTGTCATTTTATTTATTTGAATTAATCAATGTGTAGGAAGCCTACCAAGAAGCATTAAAGCACTTCACAATAAAGACGAACCAGCAACAGAAGGAAAATAAAGAAAATATCAAATTTCAAATGAAATACTTAGCTAAACAGCACAGAAATAACCATCCTACTCACAAAGAAATCAATTTCCAGTCAGTAAGAGGGGAATGAAAAAAATAAGAGGGTTACAAACAAAATCAAGAGGACAGATCACAATGAGCTAGCAAAGAGAAGTCCCTCTAAATAAACAATGTTTGTACCAACCAAGCAATGAGAATAGATGTCTAAAAGGTACTACACCTGTGAAACCTGAGGAAATAAACTGAATTGATCAAGTTCATTTTCCTCCTAACCTGTTTTCTTGAAAGATTTGTTTTCTATTACTCATTCTAAGCGAAGTATGCACTAAATTAAAAGTAATCTCAAAACACCCATAAAAAGCAATGCACTAAAATATAAAGAATGATAAAAAATAAGTTATTCCTAATACTCTTTCTTCCAAAAATGTGTTTAATTACAATCATTTACCTACTAGTCAAATAGAACTGTGCTCACTTTAAAGACGTTTATACAGTTTCCTCATTTTTGTTGTGGCATAAAACAAACAAATAAATGTATGGGTCATGCAGTATTACTATACCATTTATCCCTGCAGCATGAGATGACAGAAAACTGACCATGGGGATTTTGGTTCACACACTGTTGTAGGCTTAGCTATGTTGGATCCTTCCATACAAGCCAGCACAGTGAATAAATAGTATCTGATATGTAATGGTATCTCTGTGCTGCTAAATCAGAGAGCACTAGAAGAGGTTAAAAGGGCCCCTTGACCATCCATGCTGCTTGACTGTTAATTCACTCCTTTGCTTTGTTTCGGATCACTCCAGCCATCTCCACCAAAACATACTTGTGCTAGAGGGCTCCAGGGCGCCAAATGTGCAAGGTTAGCAAAGCTGGGTATTTGAGCTTAGCAGAAGGCGGCCCAGCAGATGAGGGTGCTGAAACACCTACTTACATTTTAGATATGTTTAGAAAGTGATTTTCTGAGTTAGCATGGATGGTTCTCTGAATCTCTCCCTGAAGGAATCCATTATGCGTGTGTTTTCTCTCAGCCAACCTGAGATGCCTTAGATAGTTATCTAAGTTGGTTTTCTAGAGCTATAGATAATGGACAGTACCAGACACTTGTAGAGCTCAAGTCATCTGACCTAATTAGACATCTACCTTCAGAAGAGAAGAATCCCTCCCCTTCACTGCCTGTAAAAAGAGTCTAGACAACTAGCTCAGATGGAAGGATATAGAGTTAACTCCACCCTAACTAGCTAAAGATGTAAATGCTTCAGTTTTCCTTGTCCTTCATCATTCCCACAATATTTTAACAATCTAGGAATAAGCTGCCTTAGACTCAGTATAAAACCCATGAATACCTTTTGTCCATTACATGTATGCAATATCAGTATAAATCTGTGTGTATTTTCTTTTACATATAAACCCATTACAGGAAATAAAGGCAAGGTAGTGTCTTGTCCTAAAAAACTTGCAATTAAAACATAGCTTTACACACTGATTTGTTAAAAAACATAATGTCATCTAGATCCCTCTATTCTGTGTCAGGATGACAATCCCTCTAATGCTGAATCCAATGAATGTGGACTCAGTGCCAGCTGTGCCAGAACAATGGTAGCAATGAAAGTTACAGAAATCTGTCATTAATAATTAGACAATCTGCAACAGAGCTAAACTTGCACACGTTGTGTTTGATAATACATAAGAAGCGGAGAAATGGCTCTGGAGAGTCCCAGCCAGAAAAAGGAGCAGACAGATGTGCTGAATCTTGAAGTCCAGTGCAAATGGATTTAGGTCAGGAAAAGTAAACAGAAAAAAAAAATAAAGAGGGAAAACAGATGAAGATCTAGGTCACCAGGTTTATATTTTACTGAAACTGTGGAAAACGACTCGCTTCATCTCCATCTCTCCTTTCAGTATTCATATAGCCAATGCAGCTAACCATTTAAACATGCACACAAAAAAATAGGTATATATGTTAACCACATCCCTTTGTATTTTACTTTGTAGTTTACTTTGTAGTTTACTTTTGTACTTCTCACCTAAAAATAGCATAAAGATAGAATATTATGCCATACTGGATGGTACCATGACAATACACAAGCTAATACTTTCTATATTCTGCTGTCTGGTTGCTCTTACACTGTTTCTGGTTTCTACTTTCTCTTTAACAATGAACTGTAGGACTTGCTTTTTGGCTCTCAAAACCATAAAAGCTTCATTAATGTAGGCTGTGATTCTTCTCACATTTTACAAATTAAGTAATTCATTGTTAATTTCACTGCTGCTTTTCATTAATTCTGAGTTGGCGGAGATGATGGTGACAGCGTTTCAGTAAGTGTTTCTTTTCTTCAAGCTGGTGACCTTAAGAGTATCCAGGTATCTAGCAGTCACTAGCTGGCACATACTGTCTGTTGTCAGAAGCATGTCAGAACATTTGTGCCCTAGAAACTTCTTGTTATTAAAAATCTCCTGTCAAACTACAGTTGTCTATATTTCCCTACCTACACACACTAGTTAAAGAAGTTTTTCAGCATAAAACTTGTTTGAAACTTTTCGGCCTTTTAGGATCATCTCCAGAGTTTCAGGTGTTCTGATTAGGCTATGGCAACTGAAACCGGAAAAATGTTATTAAACAAATTAGCAGCAGAAAGAGAAATTCCATGAGATGGACTCTTTGTACACCTCACTTACTGTTGTTTAGATTTAACAGTACATCAGAAATACAATGTCTCTTTTTTTTTAAGATGCTTAAATAGTATAACCAGCAACTTGCGTGTATCTAATATGTATAGAAATTTAAATGTTCCAGCAAGATCCTGGTTGGATTCCAATCTGAGCACATATACTCCATGTAACAAAAACTCCCCTTCAGGCTCTGTTCCATGTTCTGATTGACCTATTAGCATTTTTGCTGTCTGCTTACAAGCTGCAGCATTCTGGTATTACTACAGGGCTGAGGAGCCTGGAGGTTGTTACGGAGATTCTCACTGTTCTGTAATTTGGCAATCATTCCTTTATTTCTGCTATGTCACTAAATAAGCAAATGGGCACTGCAACATTTTGATGCCAATTTCCCTGTGCTGCCCAGCTTCTCTCTAGACCACATCAGTCTTGAACAGTTTGCAGGCAAAGTCAGCCGTGGAAAATAAAGTTTCAGAAAGCAATTTTTCTTAATGCTTTGCTACTAAGAGTACTCAGTCACTTTTTTTTTTTTTTTTTTTTTTTTTTTAACTGGGATGACTTTCTAGGTTCCTGCTTTGTGTTCATGAGCATTTTAGAATGCTAGTAATAGAGACAAATTCCCAGGAGAACATGATTTGTTAGATCTTCTCAGGCTGTCCCTTATTCATTCAAACTTATACTGAGTATGATTCAGCTGTGATTCCCAGCTGTTACAATACTAATCTAGTGGTTAAAGCACTTTCCCAGGTAATCCTGCACTTAAAGTGCCTGCCTAGGGAGTTCAGCAGCTAGATTCTAGGTGCACCTCAGCCTACAATATCATTCCGAGATGATCCTGTATTCCACAGGTGTATGTATATTCAGTGTGTATGTTGATACCCTTTTTTCTGAAGTTGGTCTGAAGGGCATTGTTAGGGCATACAGAGCTATGAACTCATAGCCTCAGACTGGGAGGGCTGTGGGACACCAGGTCTCCCCCTCCTTCACTACATGCTCCAAACATCTAATTTTGTGGGTTATTGATGTTCTGATATAAGTACCCGAGAGAGCAATTCAGATATCCCTTTTCTCCGTGGTATTTCCTATTGTTGGCACTGATTTTGCAGAAATCAGTGCGGGTTCTCTCATGAATCCCTAAATAAGTGCATAATTGTCTTCCTTTGGCCACTCTCTATTCCAGAGCTGGACACCTTACCTACGTTGCTGACAGCCAAGTGTCTTTATTGAATGTTTGTCCTAGCGACACTGTAGAGCATCAATAGTTCTTCTTTTGCTACTTCTATCTGTTAGGGTGGCACACCTCTCAGATCTGGAAAGAATATGTCAGCTAGGTCTGCTGCCAGAGATAAAAATGAAAATATAAAAACCACTCTGACATCTATGCTGCTGTTCCTCTCTGTGGGCAGAGGTGTTATATGAAATAGAAGTTCTGGAAAGGCAGGGAAATATATACTGGATTGCTTTTACCACTGTCTCACATCCCTACCCTATGAAGTTTGTTGCAGGTCAGTTGTTTTGTGATTCTGCAACATCCTCATGTCTCTTAGTTGCTCATGTGATAGTTCTCTGATTCTGTTGATTATTCTTACATCTGTATACATGATAGGGTTTTTTCCCTTCCTTTGAGCACTTTTATTTTTCCAAAAGCCATTTTAGCTGTTAAATGCCTCTTCTCCGCTTGCTGTTTCCAGCTTTTGGTTCAAGTATGCTGACTTTCCACATGTGAATGACAATGGTTCGCCCTTACTCAGAAAAAAAAAAATCTCCCTTAACGTTTATTTCATCCATTTCTTCATGCCAAGTGACACAAAACAGAGTAAAACCTCAGGCTTATAAACACAAGAACATAAGGATAGTCATGCTGTGTCAGATAAAAGACACATCTAGCCCAATGTGCTGTCTATTGGCCAACATTGTCCAATGCTCAGGGAAGAATATAAAGCAAAAGCAGCAGAGGACATAGTAGTCAGGGAGGAAACAGGAATGAGGACAATAGTAAAATAATTACTAGCAAAATGTTTTTCAAGAGCTTCAGCATGTATTCCAAGAATCTTCCTAACTTTAATCAAAAATGTGAGCTAGAAGTAGCCCTGGGTACTTCTCAGTCTAGGGGTTATTTAGAACATGAATCTAAGATGCCAGGGCAGGAGTGAAACACCAGAGAAAAAAGTGCTATCTGCCTCCTCAGACAGAGTCACCTGCTTCAGTCTGCTTCAGTGTTTCTGGACCTCTCCAAGGAACCAGCTTGTTTGATGGTTTCTCATTTCTTATTTTCTTCTCTCTTTTCTTAACACAACTAAATTTGGAATTATTTAAAATGTCTTCTATACTTTTATTTTTCAGAAAGTCAGGTAGTGCAGAAAGCTGCTGGCAGGTTGGAACTGAAAAGGTCATTAGCAGCAGAGAAGTACAGAGGCTCTAAGGAGAATTTCTCTATCTCTTGCCCCATCCTATCTGCTTCTCATCCTTAATCTTGCTCTCTTTTAGCCTGGAAGAGCACACACTAACCTACTGTAGCCTAATAGTTTCTTTCTAGTCCCCTCTCTTTCTCCTTTGTGCTTTCAGCAGATTCAAAGATCAAGGCCTACATATTTCTCTTAGGTTGTTGAACTTTAGTGAATACGAACAAAATTGAACAAAGCCAACGTGTTTTTTTTAAGTGATAGCCAACAGAAAACTTCCTCTGGCTCAAAAGTTCAAAGACTGCTTTCAGAGACAGAAAATCCAAGCTTTCCTACCGTGGCTTTCTGGATATGTATTTTGTACTATGAGGATAGAGAAAATAGTTGTGAATAAGTTTGCAGCCAAATCCCTCATTTTAAGGATGATTTTGATAGTTGTCTTGTGAAAGAGTCTGGAATGGCTGAAGTTGGATAAAAGGAAAAGAGTAAAGGAAGGAAGAAGAGAAGGAAAATGGGAAAGAGGCAAGAAATCAAAGAGAAAAGAAAATGGTAAAGGACAAAACAGTGGGGGGAGAGAAGGAGGTAAATGGAGAAAGAGAAATAAAACAGAGAAAGAAGAAAATAAAAAATGAAAAATTGTGAATTTCATGTCTACTTTCATTTATCTTCATGCAAATATAAATCTGGTTCCTTCTTTTTCCTCAAACCCTTCTTTCAGCTTCTTTCTGAGCTAAGAAAAAACAGTTGTTCGTCTCTTCAGGTAAAAACCTACCTCTAGTTCATATTCAGACATTGAAAAGATTTGCTAGGTTGCTTTTTTTTTTTTTTTAATTCTTCTTCAATGTGTTTTATAAGCAAGTCAATATTTATTTTGCTTTTCTTTTTCTCACTGAATAATGCCAGAGGTTTAGCATCCAGTAAGTCTTTCCTTGAACAGATACAGATAATTGAGGTCCTGAGTCAGCAAGTTCATAGACTTAACTTAAAACTTATGCTCAGATTCACCCCTATGCAGCAGAGTCCTGAAACTCCCTAGGTCATCCACTGCTGAATCAGAGCCACACAACTTCATGAGGCATACCAGGATTTCAAATTATTCACATCAGTGCACATCATTTTGTATTTGTCAGCATAGAAACACACCTGTTAAAAATAAAGACAGAAATCTCCCAGCTTTGCATCAGGAACATAAATGATTCTGGGGAGATTTTTTTAACCAAATATATACTTTAGAATTTCTCCTTATAAAAAGTATATTAAGAAAGTGGGGTGTAAAAAACAGAACCCTGTTGGTCTACCTCTAACCCCTCTTAAATCAGTGGTAAAATCCATCCTGGCTTCAATAGGAGTTAGGGGGGCAACACAAAGTGCCTTTGAGACTTTTACTTGAAAAGACAGATCTGCAAGGGATTTTAGTTACATGTCACAGCACCTATCCTAAAGGTATGCTTTTGTAGTAGAAGCTGCAGTCCTGAGTTAGATTGTCTGTTTATAAAATGTACGGAAAAGTTGGGATACACAAAAGCATGCTGAGCAACCACTTCAGGAAACGTTAAGGTCAAGCATATGCCTTAAGCCCTGTTCTTACTCTAGGACTTATTTGGGGTTAGAGGAGATGCCTTCTTCTGCTTGGGACTCACCGTTCTAAAGCCCTGAGTTACAACCACCTTTTATTGACTAATGAAAGGGGGTTCCTTTTCCAGCTGTTGGATAATAAAGAACCTGAGAAATGAGCATGTAGTTTTCTTTGCCACGTGGAGCTACAATCTCCCACCTCCCAGGAGAGTTCTCCATGCTCCCCAGTCAGAGCTTTCTATTCTGCCTCGATAATTAAGTAATCACTGGGACAGAGAGAAACTGAGCAGTACTTATAGTCATCCCCCCACTGAGAAAGAAGAAGCTGGGTTCCAGTTCGTGAACCAGTGTACGTATTTAATACTAAGTAATCATTACAGCAGTGACTGGAATCCAGATCTCCCTTTTTCCCAGGTGACTACCTTAAGTACCAGACTCTTTCTCTCTACTGAAAAGCTTGTTCTTTCACTAGCTTAATGAATATTTAATCACTCTCTGTGAAGTGGAACATCACATCTCACAAGGAGAGACTGTGAGCAGCCAACCCCAGAAAATCTACTAGCCTGATGCTTAGGACATTTTGGTGAGAGATGCAGTTTCAAATCCCTAACAAAAAGGAATGAATTGAATCAGAGTTTTCTACTGTAAATGAAAGCAAGTTCACAGACTTAACTTAAAGCATATGCTCAATTCTACCACTGTGCAACAAACCCTGCAGTACTTGGCATCCCCTGTCATCTACAGGGCCACAGAACTCTGCAAAGTATATCAGGAGTTAAAACTAGTCCCATCAATATACATCATTTCGCATATACAATAAATGAGTTGGACAAAATAAGTTAAAAAACATCCATAAAATAAATCAAATAAATCCAGTCAGGATTCGTGTGAGACTTTTGAGATAACTTGCTGGAGCATCCCCAATAGCTAAAGGAATATGTTCTCTGAGAATCCAAAAATTGTATAGGCATGTGCTACAGATATAGTGGACCAGGATGTAGAGAACTATCAGATTTCCAGAAGCAGATTTTAGACTCTTGGATAATTTTAATAATGAAATATTATTCTACTTGGGCTACTTGGGCACAGACTCAAGGAAGTATATCATCTCCTAATTCTTTTTAGGAATTAGGAAAATTAAGAACATTAATTAGGCAGTCACAGACTACTTAAATTGGGTGCTTAGGCTTCCTAATTGCTTAGTGAAGAGAGCTAGGCACTCCTAAAGAGCAGTCCAGAGAGTTTACCTGCTGGGAGCAGATTCACTTAGAGCTAGTTGTTAGGAAACATTAGCCACAGAATACATCTATATCACTACTTCTCTCTGAAGCTTAAGCATTGAGAGAATGTCCAGAGCTTAATTCAGCTGCCTAAACATAGGCATCTAAAGCTATCTGAGATGTTGTAGGGTAGCCCTCCTGCCCTCCAGCTGCTGCATCAGAAGAATGGAGGTTTCCCTTATATCCCGTTTCATACCTACCAGCTCCACAGCCCGATAAACCTAGGGTATTTCAAATAGTGCTAGGGACTTAGATGTCAAGCCTTGAGTAAGGGATTCAGCACCAGACCATAGGTAGAAACATAAATTTAGGTGTCCACATGTAGGTGTCTACAAGTAAGCTAGGTGTCCAAGTGAATGGAGTTCATGGACTACTGCATGAGCTCTACATGGGTCCTCCTTTGGATTCGTGTCATATCTGAGAGCCCATATCTTGGATAAGCTAAAGTGTCTCAGAGAGCACTTGGTGCCAACAAGTGGAAAAGTGAATCCAGCATCTACCCAATACGGGCAATATAGGCTAGAGAACTATTCAGGTAACCAAATACAGCAAGAATCCAAAATATTTAGCTGAGGAAAAACACCAGAAAGAGCAGGTTTCATATGACAGTGATGACTTCAATCAGTTACAGTGAAATAACATCAATCAGTTGTAGTGGAATAACATCGCACAATGGAGTATTTGTGGAACCACAAAGAAGGCAGTCCTAAGGACCTGCTCCTCAAGCCTGGTGGTTAGGGTACTCTGCTAGAAGAAAAGAAAACCTAGAAAGTGAATCTGCCAATATATTTTTGGAAAATGCTTACCTATCTTCTTTTAGATAATTATTGAGTAAAATTCATAAACAATCCCAAGAGAAGAGACCATTTTCTGAGGAATTTCCAGCTCCCAAAGAGCATCCCAAACAAGCTTACATTTCTTTGCACTCCCAGTGACCAACGAGTAATGAGTGTGACGCAGTGGTTCATCTCTGACAGGAGAGAAAGTAAGGACTTTAATCCATGCTGACCTGACAGTGTCACAGATAGGATATTCCTTGGTATGTAGGAAATGAGGTTCAAGTCCTTTCAAGCTGAAGCAGGTCCTAAATCCAAATCCTGAACAAGTACCCTGATGCTTAGGCTTTCTTAGAAAGAACAGCAGCATCAACTCCAGCTATCTTTCAATGATCATACTTGACACCTGTAAGCCGATAAGGTCCCTTGTTTCTGTGGTCTGGCATGAAGACACTTTGTTGAGTTTGAGACCCAGGAGCATTGGTACCTCAGATCATCTCTATCAGTTTATGCTCCTAAATCCTAAATTGCCTATCTTCTCAGTGAAATCCTGAGGATGAACAGGAAGGAGTTAGGAACTTAAATAATTTGTGGGCCTTCCAGGATGAGGTAGCAGCTGAGCAAAAGCTTAAAGCACTAGATATTGGACTTGGTCCCCAAAGATAGAATTCAGCTCACCCAGCTTTAGTTCTACAGCATAGATGTCCACAGATGGGCCAGTTGCCATAGGTTTCCGTTACAGATAACAAAGAGAAACAGGCACTTCAGGGGTGCAAGTCATCTCTCCGTAAAATCAATGTCTAGAGCAGGTTAGCTAGGGACACTTTCTCCTAAATATATCATCTAGTGCCACTCCAGATGCCACAGGATATCATGCCTGGCCTCAGTTGCACTATGGGAAGTACACAGGTCCGGTTTCTTATCTGCCAGTCTCACACATCTTATAGGCATCTTGAATACCCTACAGCCTCTCCAATGGCACTCGGTGCCTCTGTAAGAAATGCAAGCAAGCTCTTTGAGTCTCCTAACCCAATGAACATAATCACCTATCACTGTTTAGTGTGAGATTTCCATATTGTCACCTATGAAAGGCATTTGTAAGGTCAGGAATAATGACATATTTAACAGTATCACCTAGTGTGATTAAGGAAGAACTCTTTCTAGAAAAAGTAAAGCCGTATGTATTTCATCACAAACCATTTTAAAGTTTAACATTTAAAACCTAGCTCTTCAGTCATTTTGAAAAATAAGCATCCTACAAAGCTCTTTCAAAAAGGGAAACAAAAATCATCTGTATACTCATTAAGTATTAATATTGATATGTAAACCATATAAACACACAGTTTTACCTTAAACCAACAACGTTGTATTTTTTTTCATTTTTGTGCTAACTGTACAACATTATTATGGATAAACAACTACTATAAATATTTCACCCCAAAGTGATTACCAAATAATATTTTTAGATATATTATTTTCTATTACCTATAAAATAGGTACAGATATAAAAATGTAATTTAAACATATAAGTGATACTTAAAGGAACTTTAGCAATTACTGTGTCAATTATGTGAGTTAAGGTTTATGTGTTATGGTGATATATCCTTCTTGTTTGATATGAATATTTATTTGTTCATTATAAGGGAAAAGTAAGATAAGAGATACCCTGTATTACTTCTGTCCTTGTATTTAAGAGCATGGTGTTTATAAAGAGTGTGATGGGTAGGAACATATTCTTGTTTTGAAACCTTGACTCCTTTTTAAAGTACTTGTTTCTGGAGATAGTGTCATTGTTTTTGTTGTTAAAACTCTTAATGTCCTTTATATTCATACACACTACATCTTTTTATTAGTAGTACAATTGAACCAATACTCATTATAATTATCCTTTGCAACAGCAGTCTGTTGGGGGTTAATCAGCTATGGAAATAACTTCTACCTTCTCCAAACTATCAGTTTCTCCAGAGTCTGAAAAAGTAAATAAACTTTCCAGTTTCTGACAAAGCTACAGGACTAGAAATCTTCTCCAACAGAGGAACAAAATTTTGAGTTCAAAGATTCTCCACTGAAACTGTTTTGATATAGTCCCCCTCCCAAACAAAACAGTTCAAGCCCCTCCACTGTATCTGGCTCCTGGAGCCATATGAACATACATGCATGTATGCATGTGTAGAGTTTTATATAGTATATTTGTACTCTTTCCTGCCTTTCTTTTTTGGTCAGATGACAAATGAAATCACAGGAAAGTTTCACAAGAGGGAAGGCTTCATTCTCCCTAGCTTTAACCCTCTAAAATGGGAGAGAGAAACATGCACCTCAGATCAGCGATTCATCCTACCTACGTGAGATACCAGACCAAAGATGGACTGAATTCCCCTAAGATGTTTATCTCTTTCCATCTCCATTTCATCCCTTTCCACTGACAACTAGCTTAGATTCAATGCCTACTTTTGGGATTTTTAAAGGTAACTGAAGCAAATTCCCCCCTGATAAATTATTCTGGCCTAAAGGAGGATATCAATATAACTGCATCTACACAAAAGGAATTGATTATATCAGTGTAGTTAGTGCAGTATCATTTCTTAAAATAGTGCTGCCCTCCCATTCATTTTCTGTTGCTGTTTCCTCACTACCGCTCACCAAGAGCTCTTGGTATCATAGGTATCATGACCTCTGTCAGCTGCTTCTACTTTGCTAATGTGTCCACTCCAGGAAACCACCCCTAGCTCCCAGGCCCAGTGATACAGCATGGTACCATAGCACCATGCTGATCAGGTATAGCCTCCTCAAGGGCTACATAGCACCAGGCCCTTGATCTTATCTGAGCCTTGTACAGTGTTCATCAAACCTTAAGTCAAATTCTGGAGTGAGAAGGGGGGAGAAGAAGGGAAGGCATACTCTGCTTAAAGTATCTGAAATGTAACATGAGGAGGGCCCATCAAAGTCATTTTTTATGGAGACATAAATATCAAAGATTAAAAAAACACTAAAGAGATGTTCCTACCAAAGGCATTTTGCTATTGACTGCAGGGCAAATGGGACACTTCTCCTTTCTATCCATCTTTTCTCTCTTTTCCCTTCTCCTCCCCTCAAGGCAAAGAAAACAAGCTGAGTCTTTGAAAAGGCAATGAAAACTCCTAGCACAACATACTCAGCCCACCAATGCACTGTTGTTCATTTCAGATGAATCACTATGAAGTCACTTATGCATTCCCATATCTATACATCTGCAGCCAAAACAAATTTGTGAGGGAATGGACTCCCTCTATTTCCAAGTTTTGTAGAGACATAGCTGAAAGCCATGTAGACCTGGTCACAAAGGGCAAGATAAGGCTGTATAGCTCTCCACAGCTGGTTAACTAGCCTAAGTTTGCTGTCGGTGCATTCACTAAAGCCAGTGAAAAAGATAGGCACCTCCAGAGAGCTATTCAGCTCAACTATCATAGCCAGCTCTCTCCAGATTAAACAAACCGCGATCTAGAAATGCCTATATGTGTATTCTCGGACAGTAGCAGGAGTCTAGCTGTTAGCTTAAACTAGACAACTTTCTTTTTTGGTTCAACCTAGATGGGATGAATAATACCTTTGAGTGTATAACTTATTGACCATTTTCTCTGGTCACAAGGTTCACACTGTGGTGACTGATATACATAGCACTGATACCCAGCATGACAGATGTGCATGTGAAATCAGTCAGCACATGGATTCCATCAAATTTGCATTTGGACCATTAATTGCAATGTGTTCCTTGAGGTCTAAAATCTGCAGATGCCTTTGTAGTGGTGGTAATCACACCTGTTATGATGGTGGGTGAGAAACACTTATTCGGTCACATACAAAGCTCTGGATAGAGTAGCACCCAAAACACAGGCTAGAGAAAAAACACTGAAAGATACAGACAAAAAGATATCTGTGATGGCAGTAAATACAATGTTTACTCCATTAAGAAGTGAGGGAGGAGATAGGAGGAATGGGCTGAGTTAAAGGGGTGAGCTACACATGGAGAGACAAGGTGAAGGGGCTGAAGGTCAGACAGGGTAAGGAGGATATTTTCGTTATATCACCTCTAGACAGTATCACAGAAACCATTTCTTTGGGATCAGTGGGCATTTCAAACCCATATGCTGTTTTTAAGCTGATTTTAAAGGAAAACTGCAGTTTGATGTTGTTGATTATTGTCCACCAGAGATTTTGTGGAGACTGCCAAGCTCATTTCACTTCAGATTGTGGAATGAACTAAAATTGAGGTCCTGGAGGTGAAAGGCTATTTTTTTATCCACTACTCTAAAGAAGTTATTTCTTTTTCTCTATTAAGCAACTGTGAAGGGAAAGACTGTGCAATGACTAGAAATACACTGTAAATATCAGGGTTACCAAAAGCCACAGAGAAACCTTTCAAATAATCTGAAGGGGAGATAGAAAGAGTAATATTGAATTTGTATTGATGCAACAGTCATTAACCCTAAAAACTTCACTTTTTTGCATTAAAGAAGCAGCTGATTGTATTTTTGTGATTGTCATTATTTTTACCTTAACAAAACTGTTTGGCAGGTTGGCAAGTTTGCCATCTAGGAGTATATGGGTACATGTATCTGTGTGTACGTATATGTTTAAGCATGTGTGCTGGGAAATGTTTTACACTTTAGGTTCCTCATGTTATAAAATAGTGTCCACATATTAATCAAATATTTTTAACATGTATTTTAAAAGACCACTCGGGATTGCTCCATTATGAGAATCCAGATTACGCCACATCAGCAGCTGCTAAGCACTATTACTTCAGGCAGTCCTAACTGAAATCTGTAAGGCTCTCAGAGAATGTATTAAATATGCAGAATCTGACCCAAACTGCTATTTCCACAGATCACTGTGAAATATTATTTGCATTTTCAGTCTTGCGCGGAGGCTGTTGTCACTTCTGTCTCCTATATATTCTGTGGTTTGTCCTCGCCTTTATAGATGAGCCCTTATAAAGCTAGCTCTTTGGAAGTCTAACTCCATTAGCCACATAAACCAGCAACTATTCACATCATTTTCCAATAACAATGGTCTGAAATTCTATACTGGGCAGGCAACTTTAACTGGAAAACTGAGAGCGGCTATTTAATACTGAAATAAATAAGCAGGAAGCAAGTAACTGTGAATCATTAGGATGGCTGAGAAAAAATAAACAGAAAACAAGTAACTGAAAAAGCAAGGATAAAATTAAACAGTAATGATGATTTATAGTAAGATACTCTGAGACATGACAGAAGTCTCAGTACACCAAAAGGAAAATCTTGTTTGCTCAAATTATTTGTTTCTTCTGTCTAATGAATGTAATTCTAATATACAAGTGATAACACTGGCATTTCTTTGAAATGTTGATTCAGTTTAATTATGAAAATCACCAAGGTATTTTCTGGCTGCTGCATCACTCCCTGTACTAAGATTAATCACATCAACATCATTCATTTAATCTTCAAAGAGGAAGCAGTTGTCCACAAAAGCCTTCAAATAGCTTCATTAGTGCAATTTTTCAGACTCAAACACTTAGCTGGCAGCATATGATTGAGAGTAAGGAAGGTCATTATATTCATCTGTTTCCTAACCCAATTTATTTTTTTAACGTTTCTACATTTTCATATGTGTAAGCTCTGCATTCTTGCCCTTTGTTTTGGACAACCAAATGATACACGGTTCAAATACAGACAAAATAATCGGTGGCTCTCATCCTTTACTTGGTTTGCAACAGGATGAATTTGAACCAGAATATGCTCCTCTCCAGAGCCCGGGACTGATTTAACATACAGATTGTTTTTGTCACCAATCACTAACACAAAGGATCTTAAGATGTGTTTACTTAAACATGCAATCAGGGTTAAATAGGTGAGACACAGAGCAATGTGCCTAATGTTTTCAGTGGCAGACTGAGACCTATTAACAATGTTTTAGAGCATAAAAATAAGCCCAACCTCTCCCTAATATTAATATTTAATTACATGCTAAGAGCATCATCCCCTTCAGTCTCCCATGGATGTTGAAAAGACCTTCCCTGTTACTGCTTCATGTTACTTAAAAATTTCTCTAACACAACCCTGCACAATTTCATGAAATCATGATACCTGGTGTCCAACTAGCTGATGTTGTGGTAGAGTCTTCGTGCAGCTTAAATTTTCAAAAAATGTAGAATTGCAATACATTCACACAGAGCATGGCAGCTCACCACCAAGACTGTGAGCACAACATGGTCAGGTATAATTATCCTATTTGCATCACTCTAAAATGAGCCACTGATCAAAATGTACTTAGTTCTAGTACTGAGGAGCAAAACTGCCAGTTTAGTTTTCCAGCTTTATAAACCAAAGACTTTAATGAAGTTTCCACTAAGTTTCTACTAACGGTACTAAGGCTGCAGTTGTCAGTGACTTGTGCAAAAATCAGTCAGAAAAATTGAAGCCTTGAAATGTGAGGCATCAAATGCATATTTTTATCAAATAAACTATTTAAAGGAATTTTTAAAATTCTTCCTTTTTACTTTAGGAAAGAAGAAAGATCAATTTTACATTCAACAAAAACACTTGGGCAAAAATTTTCAAGAATTGGTCTTAAGGCTGCAGTGAAATGCCATGATTGCAAAAGTGCTAAGCATTCAGAAGCTCCATAAAAAGATGGAAAAATGTATTTGAACCGCAGATGTGTTGACTACTGGCTTTAGTTTAAAGAGAGGAGTGCAGGATAGTTTCACAGCTACAAGGCTATGCGCTTCAGTTATCACTGTATCTCACTTAAGTATTTACATTCCTTTGCATGGTATATAAATGCACTCATGCTCCATCTTTGGTTTACAGGGCTAAAATTAATTGCTGTATAAAAGAACAGTATAAAACATAGACTTTATGTAATTCTCAGTCTAACCACTCACACAGTGCATAGGTGAGGCTTTTATAAGGTACTCCCTGCACAGGGATGGATTTACTTTGTGCTTGTACTAAAAAAAAAAAAAAAAAAAAAAAAGAGGCAAAAGCAATATCCTCAAAAGTAATCTTATTAGCTACTGTGTGTGTCACACCTGCACCTTTCTGGAGATAGGAGCCCCCTGACTCCTGTGCGGGCTCAAGCCCGTAGGAGGCACCATACTCTATTCATGCCAGATAAAATGAATCATGCAACAAAGTGAGTTTGCAAACAGGGCTCCAGTCCTTGAGCCATTCTATGAAAACCAGCGGACAACTTTCCTTTGCGAGGTCCTTGGCTATGGAAGAGTCATGCAGGGGGACGCCTCATTCCTGACAAGACACAGAGCTATAGCTGTGGAAATTATTCCATTTGGGGCAAAGGACTGGATGTGATGCTGGGGCTACAGAGCAGGAAAGTCACAGCAGCAGATACCACAGCTGAAGTGACACAGAAGCAACAAGATTTCATTTTACTTGGCATTTACAAGGCAATTGTCACCCGGATACTTTAAACCATGATATCCCAGGCTTAGTTCAAGGTGTTGGCTACAGTATATTTACTGCTATTCCAATATATTTTTCAGAACTTTCCTCTCAGGAGCTGATGACTTCTGTGAAAGATTTTTCTTAAGAAAAACAGCAAGTCTGGAGTTTGGTTCTCTGCACTTTTTAAAAACTTTCCATGAATTGCTTTCAGATCTTACCACTGGATCTTGGCAGTATGATGCCACAGCGTTTCAAGCTGCGAGCAGCAGAAGGAATGACCAGGGTGATCCTGCAATTCATCCTACTTCACTGGAATACTTAGGAATTGTTACATAAAGTAAGCTCATTTCTACCTGTACCTTCCCTCTGCCGGATGTGGGAAAAAAATGCAACTGTTCTACTGTGCACTCTTAAACAGGAGTCTCTTAAGATAGGAGCAGCTGTATATCCCTGCAATCATTCCTTCCACAGAAGCACCTACTGCCATAGTTTGGCATTTTAAAATCAGTATGTTTCTAATAACTTTGCCTTAAAAAGGTTATACTCCTTGGCTGACATTTAGGCTCTGCCCTTCGCACTTTCTTTACTCTTTTATTCAGACAGTGTTTCCCTAGGGAATCCCCAAACTTCTAGATGTCAATCAAGCCTTAAAAGAATGAAAACTCTTCAAACAGGTCTTGCTGTGGCAAAGGTGGTTATTAGACACTCCTCTTCTTTCTTGCTCTCATCATATCGCAGTTTCCCTAATTACCCCTAGTTTGTAATAGAATTAAATGCTGAGGCCAGCCAAGACGTATGTTGCAAGTGCTGCTTCAGTTAATAGGCAAAGATATGAAAATAAAGCTAATCATGGAAAGCGTTTTCAGTTAATCCTCCTCACATCATCCACTTACATGCATACATTCATTTATTTTGCTTGCTTTTCATTTTAACGCTAACTGAGCCTTTGTTATTAAACGAGGAACAGGCCCCTGAGTGAGTGACAATGTGCACTGTGAACCAGGAATCTGGCAAAGGCTTATTTATGTCTAAAAAGTTAACTGCACAAAGACAGATAATCTGTAACCCGTAAAGGCTACAATGAATACAAATATATTTAGATCACCACCGAAAACACATTGGGATTCACCTCTCCAAGGGTCTTTTTTTTGTATTAACAATACACGGGGTTTCAATCAGAACTGGTACCAAGCGAAAAACCGTCTTCACAGAGCATGAAGAAGTAGAGATTCACCTTTCTGACCACCTTCTTTCCTGTCTTCTATATATCCTCATAAAATATTTACTCTGTTTCTGAATGACCACTCTGATTATCCTTAGACTCCTTTTCAGATTCCCTGATGATGTCATGGAAATGTTAAACCCATTATGCTAAGCTAGGACCTCCATCTACTGTGACCTCTTAGCACAAGCGTCTAAGGACAGCATGATACTTTTACATAAAAGTTAGTCTTCCTTCAGGTCATCAGTAGACGACGATTCAATCAACACTAATATAATTTAAACAAGACCATGCAAAAAGTCCAAATCCATTTTGCATTCTCAATAAAGCGATTAAACGGTCTATTAAAAGCTACGATTATTTCCTATTGGAAAATAAGCATTTATATTATATCTTAGGTCCACCCCATAGGTAATACAAGGCATTCCTTTTCATTAAGCTATTAGGGAAGTGATTAGTGACTAGCACCCTGCTGTAATTATCTTTAATGTAGTGTTTCAAATTGATCATGCATAATGCAATTAGAAATCATAATTAAATTAATTTATATTGATTTAAGCCTTTATAAGTTGTTAATAACTATGGCCCATTACATTAATTCCTACAAGCCAACATTAATATTTTCAATATGCTGAAATACTTCGCTTTTTCCCCCCCTTCCCTGCATCGGGCATTTCATTAAGGAGTTCACAAGGGATCAGGGCCGTGGGAAGCTGACTGGCAGGCTCCCTCGGAACCGGCGGGACCCCAGCTCCTCCCCGGTGCCCGCGCAGCAGGCAGGGCCCTTCGGGGCTCGGCGCTGGGGGGACTAATCGATAGCTTGTTTTAATACGGAAATAATGACCGGTGCTCTGATTGGAAACGACCATTTCTATTTCCACGGAGACTTAAGGATCCCGGCAGCCGGTAAAGAGGGAAGCTCAAGGGAAGGGAGTCAAAGAGCGAGGGGGAATGGCCGGGTCTTTATTAAACAAAATCAATTAAAAAGGGAGAAGAGAAAAAGGAAAGCGGCTAAACCGGGGGGTTCCGGGTAGCTTCGCCTCTGCCCTGGGAAGGCGCGGGCCCGGCCCGGGGGGGCGTCACAGCGGCTGCGCCCGGGCGGAGGGGGCTCCGCAGCCCTCGGGGCCGCCCCCGGCGCCGCCCGGCCGCGCACCCCGCGCAGGCCGCGGAGGCGGGCGCGGGGCGGGGCGCGGAGCCGCGCGGAGCCGCCGCGGGCCCCGGCGCGGAGGCCGGCGCCGGGCGGGCGCGGGCGGCCGCTGCCCCGGGCCGGGTCGCGGGAGCCCCGGGGGGCCGCGGCGCCCGGCCGCGCTCCGCTACAGCCCGCCGACGGGAGCTGGCCCGTCCGTGCAAAACCGGCCGCCAAAACAAGCCATCCCTCCGTTTCTGGCGGCCACCTCGTTTCTTCTCGCCCCCCGCCCCCGCCCCCGCTTGCAGACCTGCTCCCTCAAAACGAAATGGCCCTCCTGGAAGTTATTTCCCCGCACTGCAATTAAACTTCTGCGGCGCGGCCCCCTCTCCGAAAGAATTATGCATGGAAATAAAGGCAGGAAATCCCCCAGAGCGGGACAGCACAGGCTAGACAGCTCTCTCAAACGGATATGCTCCGATCCCATTCCCAGTCTGACACCCCTCAGTCAAAAATATTCCTGGGTCACCATAAGTTTTCCAGGGAGAAATATCTGACTATTAGAAAATCTTACAGCGGGGAGTTGACATATTATTTAAGAAAACAACTGATGCTTAAACAGCACTTCTTTCAAAATAAAATCAGGGTTTGTAAACCGGGATTTGGTTTGAGAGGTATGAATTCTATTATATGTACAATTTAATCACGGGTATTTAAAATAGACATTTCCATCTAAAATCCAATCAGAAATCAACACAGCACCTCGAGGCATTAAGATGATCATCTCCATTTTGCATTTGTAAACTGGTAGAAATAAATGTGGCTTGTGGATACCAAGAGGTCAAGTACGGCTGCTCAAATATTTTTCTTACAAAATGACGGATTTATTAGACAAATAAGTGGCCCGGCTGATGCAAAACCCCCAGTGATTGAATCTTGACGTTGAGTCAACAACAACTCGAACTACATCAGTGCTCCAAGATTTAGTTATGATGGTAGAGATTACTGAACAAATAGGAGGCAGAAATGAATACAGATTTCCTAGGATCTGCCCCTGGCACCCTCTTCTTGACATTCCCCTCCATATGCCATCCCTATTCACACTGTATTCTAATTAAAGGACTGGGCTGTGTCTTCTAATTTTAAAAGAACTTTTAAATAATTAGTCTGGTGTGCGTTAAAAGGGAGAGCTTCAGACATGAGGGGATTTCAGTCCCTTTAGGACGTGTCCGCGGCTTTGCGGTTATCACAGTCCCTTCCGTGAGGAAGGATGGAAAACGCCTCTGGTTTGATTGCAAAAAGATATGAACTCTGGCCAAACTGATGTGCGCGTCCTCTGGTCATTTCCAGCCCATTCAGACAGGGTGGATGCGGTGGGGTTTTGTCTTTTTTTGGGGGGGGGGGGGGGGGGCGGGGGTGCTTTGGGATTTTCCCCCCCTTCCACTGGAAAGGACGTGAGAGTCCAGCATTTCTGGGAAAAATCTCGCAGAGCCAAATCGCCTGCGCAGCGAGGTTAGGCTGCAGCCTGCACAGCCTCGACAGCAGGGTTTTCAGGCTGAACGTGCCCCCCGCCTGCCCCCCCCCCCCGGCCGCCCTGCAGGCGCGGGCCCGTGGGCGCCCGGCGTCGGGGAGCCTGGCGTGCGCCGGGCGGCCGGCGGGAGCCGCGGCGGAGCAGCCCCGCTCCTGCCTCGTTTCTGCAGCGTTTCGGAGCGTTACTTGCACTTGCTAATCACGAAGGGGCGCTTAAATAATTGAGAGTACGTTTAAGCATAAAGCAGTCAGTTTCTAATCTTTTCAGGGGAAAAGGGACTAATCTGCACCTGCTGTGAGAGCCCTTTTTTTTATTATTTATTCTGTATATTACTTCCACTCAGAGCTGGACCTGATGGCTCCAATTACAGTTGAGCCTTGTGGAATCCATACCCTCCCTTTCCCAGATTTTTTATCTGGTCCACTGTTCTCCGCAAGTATAAACTTTTTCCTCCATGGAAAAGAGGGAGCGGACGAATCTTGGTAGACACCGTTTAGCTGAATTGATAATTCCTTTTTTTCCCCTTCTTCTTCTTAAGAGAAGCGTTTTACAATTCCTAGGCTCTGCAGATTTGCCTTATTTCAATTGCCTCTGCTGTATCTTTCATATGTTTATAGAAAAGCGTATGTATGTTTATACATTGGCTGCCACGGTGATCTGGATTGTAATTTAATCGGGGATATCTCGGGAGCGGGATTTTCATGTAGATTTTCTCCCATTTAGCATTTGGGGAGAAACTGTTTAATTAGCCTTTGTCCTACTACTTATTTTCACAGCCGGGTTTTTACACTGGATAGAGGCTTCTCAGAGTATTGACAAAGTTAATTCCAGACTTATATTTCTGTAACCTACTTAGGATGCAAAAAAAAAAGAAAAATCCTGTCAAATTAAAGTGAGTCCTCCTGTCTTGCCTGCTCCCAGCAAATAACTTGCAGCACCTAATAAATCCAGATGGAGTTCCTCATATAGCCCGGTGCAGAAATAATTATTGTCCTGGCTTGTTTCATGTCAGAGGCCTCTTCGGCTCATCTGTCATGAAACCAATTTCACTTTATTTACATCCATTTGCTAGTTTAATTACTGTGCTGATGAATAGCCTGAAGGAATTAAGTTACGAGTCTTTGGAAACCTAAAACGACAGATATATGGGTTACCTTTTAAATAGAAGAAAATGATGGGTGGTGTGTGCACCAAAATTTAAAGGTAATAAGAGCTTTTCCCTAGCTAGGTGGAAATGCAGAATCAACTGACATTCAGCCCGTGCATTTACCTCTGTCTTGATATAAAGTATTGCTTGGGAAGGCTTTCCTGCTTTTGCAGGTTAAATGCCATCTGTATTAAAGAAAACCTTCCTGGAGAAGGGTGCCAGCTTTGGATCTAAGCACAGATGCACTCATTATTTTTCCATCCCCTGAAAGGGGGAAAAAAAGGTCAGAAAATAAGCCTGTCTTTAAAACTGACTTCAACATAAGCTATTCAATGTACTGTACAACACAATCAATAGGCTCGGTATACCCTACCTGCCATCTCAGAAATTGTCTCAAACGCTTCTTCGCTCTAACTTGTCTCTCTGTGATAGACTGCACCAACAGAGGTGATTTTAATGAGCTAGATAATCGTGCGGGTTTTTTTTTTTTTAATGTAAACCAGAAAAACAGAGTTTCTCCGGGTGTTGCCAGTCCCTGAACTAGCCCAAGTCCTAGTCCTTTCCCCGGGCGTTTTTCACCCATTTCTAGGGCGTTTGGGAGGCTCCCTTGGCCCGGAGACCGGGGGCAGCGCGGGGGGAGGGACCCGGCCTCCCCGCGCATTCCCCGCGGGAGGGTCCTGCTGCGAGATTTTGGCGCCCCAAAGTTATGTCCTGCTCTCTTCTTCCTCCTCTTCCTCCACCCAACACTTTGCTCATCCGCTATATCTTTTTTTTTAAAAAAAGCTAACCTGAAGTTTCAAAACTTTGCGCAGTGTACGTCAGAGGAAAAGGTCGGTCTGTTCAGTGTTCCCTCTCGTTCATCATCACAGGAAAAAACAAAAGTCCGACAGTCTCGGGATTTCGCTGGGGGTATTGGTCGCCCGGGCTGGGTCTCGATGTGCCACCTAGGCACTGGCCAGCAGGATCCAGGAGGAGCCCGTGTGACCCTGGCGTGGGTGGTTGCTCATGCTAACCTTGAAGGGAAAAAAGAAAAACCTCAGATACCCCAAGCAAGGAGCAGAAATCAGACCCGAGAGCACCTTCTCCGGCGCAAAGCCTTGGCCTTAGATATGCCGGTACATCTTTATTTGCCCTGAACCGCAGAGGTTTGGACGGGCCCGCTGGTCCCGTCTTGAGCGCTGCTGAAAGACCCCGAGAAATTCATGTCCGCGAGCCGTTTTACACCGCTCTGCTACGCGGGCTGCTCCTCCCCCGGCTCCTGGTGTTTGCGCGGACACAGCACCTCGGCGGACCCCGCCGCCTTAGTCCCCGCGGAGCAAAGCTGCAGCGGAGACGGGGCGCGCTGCAAGGACGGAGGCTGCCGCCGAGGGGGCGGACGGGGGTGCCCTTTGCCACAGAAGTTGGGCAGCACTTGAAAACTACATCTTTTGCCGAGGGAAGCGTGGCGCATCCCCCCCTATCCACTCCCCCCCCGCCCCCGCCTCGGATCGAGCTGTCGGCTGACCCGAGCGGGTTACACCAGGGTATAAAAGAGCGGATCAAAAGAGAACCGCAGCTGCGCATTGGAGGTACTTTAGGTCTCTATATCTAAGGGAAATGTAAGGAGAAAGTATCCAGTAAAATAGGGTGGGGTATTAAAAGCTCGCTTTTCCCCTCTCCCCCCGCTTCCCTCGCTCCCCCTTTGATTAATAGATCCATGTGGCTAACGGCCTGACATATGGTGCGCGGAGCCGCCCGCGCGGTACCCTCGGCATGCCCCGCGGCCATTAACATATTAGAGGCTCCGTGCAGCCAGACGGGCAGGCTGTGCCCGCGCCCGCCGCGCAGCGCAGCGCCGGCGCCCCGAGCTGTCTGGTGCCGCCGCTCAATCAGGCATCGCCGCTGCGCTGCCCGGAGCCCCGCGGCCTCCGCGGCCCTCCGCGCCCGCCGGGCCGCGCCGTCCGGAGCCGGGAAGCGCCCGCTCAGCGGCGCCGGCCGCCGGAGCCGCGGCTGCGTGCGGCGGACGTGTGGCAAGAGGCATCAAACCCGCTGCGTAAAGCACAGATTTCTTCTTTATTATTATTTTTTCCCTCTCAACAAGGGAAAAAAAAAGGAAGAAGTTGCTATAAATAAAAGCTTTGCTACGGAGAATGCCGAAACCACCGTGCGCGGAAGGCGGTCGCATTTGAAATGCAGCGCCAGCGCGGAGAGCAGAAAACAGGGCTTTCTGCAGGCAACCCGAAAGTTGGGCAGCTCCTCCCGCAGCAGCCTGGCGTCTGCGGCACCGGGCAGCGGGGCAGAGCGGCCAGTCCCCGCCGCGTTGTTCGGGGACGGGAGCTGTAGTGCACAACGCAGTGGCTGAGAAGGCAGCAAAACATTAGGTTTATTTAATCCGTTTCAAGGGTTTTGACAGAAACATAAATCACTCCCCGCACTTTGCCTTTTAATCCCCTGTAGATAACTGTCCTAGCTCTTTTCAACTTTGTTCTGGCTGTTTTGTTGGGAAATAAACGCTAACGCTAGATTAAACGTTTCAGGTAGCTTCGTCTTCTGATTTCAGGAAAATAGTGTTAATAAGGAGCTTTGATGTTGTTTTACTTTCAGACTGTATGCCTTAAGGCAGAAAAACGCATAAAGGTAGCTGGGAAAGTAAATTGCCAGGAGCGAAGAGCACCCTCCCTTTCAAAATCCTGTAAGTACTCCTCTCTCCTGCATCAAACCGATCCTATGCAGAGCAGCGCCAGTGGGCTGGAGATTTCCTCGCTTTTACAAACACCTCTCATTTCAATGCACATACGACGTGTGTGCCTGTGTTTACATGGGTGCACGCCAGTATTATCGGTTGGTAATGAGTCTGAAGATTACAGGGGAAGATGCGAATGCCTCGTTGAAATAGCTGCTTTTCCCCCCCTCCTAATAAAAATATAAAATTCCGTGTTGGGAGGAACTAGAGATTTGCGGTGAGGAGTAAAGCTGTTGCAACCTAAGCAGAGAACTGCAGACCTCCACCACACTGAAGCATCCCGGAATAAAAAGTTTTGCATACTGCACATTTGAGGTCTTTCTAGCTATTCCGCCAGCAGCTCCTTTCTATCCTTCCGGGAGCGCCAGCACATCAGCATCGCAGATTCCTCGCACACAATCAATACATTTTGCATAACACGCATCTCCCTCTCCCTGGCTCTCTCTCGCTCTATTTTTGTTCGCCTCTAGCAGGTGGATGGGGTTTCTACATGGGCATTTCTTTAGGAAATTAGCGCTGGCGCTACAGAGCCTCAGAGCAAGCCGTGCACGGGAGCTGCTGCTGGTCGCTGCTTCCCCAGGGCAGAGGTTTCGCCGGAGCCCATCCCAGCAGCCTCCCGGCTGCTCCAGACACACACAGCTTGCCCCTCGCCCCTCGCCTCTTTGCCTCCCCTCTTCTCTCTCCCCATCCCTTTCCCAGCACCGCTTTAATAAAGTCACATAAGTGATTGAAATTAACATAAATCATTATTAGTTATTAGGATTTGCTCTAAATTACTCTGCGAATATAGCACCAAACCCCATCTGCCACTCCTGCTCTCGCAGCAATAGATTGCAGATAAAATAAATGTCCTTACCCCATTAGAGTGTTCCTGTCTCTGTAGCCAAAAGCCAAACAAAAGCAATAAATACCGAGCTTTTTTCTCTCCACTATTCAGCTGTGACTGTTTTCATCAGCTCTTCCTCTAGAAAAGCTCGATAGCTGCCTGAAAATATTGCATTTTATATCACCAAAGGGCGATTAATATTGCATTAACTATATTTAACATTTTTTAAGCGCGAGTAATCTGAAATGAGTAAGTTTCTGTTACTAAATACAGGGGATGTCAGAGCTGGTGAAAACAGCTTAAAATATCTGTATAAACAGATTATTTGTTTCATACTTTGTATTTTTATAATGTTATGGTATAGTGTGCTCTGTTTGAAGTAGAAGAAGCCATGCTAATGGTCTGTTTAAAGTATTCTGACACTGTCTGGAGACATCCAAGTCTCTGCCTTCATTAAATGTTTATTGTCAACACTTCAGTGAAAAAAAGTCTCGTGTAAGTGAATCTCCACTGCTGGATGCTGTCAACACTTTGTTTTATTCTGATCCGCGTGTACAAAAGTTTGTATACATTATGCTGAAGTGAAGAGAGGCAGAGATTTAGTGAGATATAATTAGTTACCAAACAAACTTTGGTTAGTAATTCGGTTTACATAATGACCATAATCAAGGGCGAAGTTATGTATATCGACGCCTTGTCTTCCTTCTAGGCAGCCTGTATAAAGATGTGTTCACGTTGACATGCTATCCTCTCGTCAAGAAGCATCTTTTTAAAATAATATATTTAAAAAAGCATCTTTTACATATTTTAGCTTTGGCTTACACCTTTTAAGTTGCTTTCTTTTATCCGGGCGAGGGCTGCACGTGTGTCTCTATCCCCCTCTGCACCGCGGTATTTGCAGCGTGCACCGTGTGCGCGGAGCGCTGCGGTTGCTCACGGTGACACTGTTTTAGGGCGTTTTGTCTCCGCACCGGGAACCAACCCAGGCGACAACCTCTGCAGCCAGCGGAGCCGGCCGGCGCTGCCGCAGGAGGAGGCTGTTTGGAGACTTTTAGGACTCCGCTGCGAAAATCAATGCGAAGTTACCATTTATCTTCAACGTATCAGCGCAGCGATTCTTTTTCTAGTATTTAATTTTGATATAAAGCCTTTTAAATACTTGGCTCCTTAGAGCTATAAACGTCTGATGACATCAGATTTTTGTAAGTCCTCTCCCCCCCCCCCCCCCGCCCGGCCCTTCCCAGCATATATTTCAGACGAGAAGCGCTTAGTAGCTGCCCCCCCGGCGGCAGCGGGCGGCCGGGCTCGCAGGGCGGCGGCAGCGGGGCCCCGCAGCAGTGCGCCCGTCCCGCCGCTGCCTGGCGCGGGGCGAGGCGAGCAGCGCCCTCCGCGGGGGCGCAAGGCGGAGGCGGGCGCGGCCCCGTGGCGCCGGGCGGCGCGTGCGCGGGGATCCGCGTGTGCGGAGCCGCCGCTGCTTGGCCGCGGCTTTCCGCGCTCCGGCGAAGGCTGCGAGGCGCCTGCTTTCCGTATAAAAGCCCATTTTAAATTAAGTTTCGAGCCCCGGATCGCGGTGTCTCCAGCCACCCAGCCCCTCCTCCACCTGCCCTGCCGCGCTGCGCGGAGACTCGTTCGCAGTTTTGCCACCCTGGCTGCAACCGACCTGTATATTCACCCACCACCCGCCCTGCTCTTCTCCCAAACGCGGCCTCCTCCAGGTGCGAAGGGGTTGCAAAGGAGGCAGAAAAAACGTTTCCCAAAAGCAGAAGGGGACGGGGGGAGTGGGAAGGAGGGGAAGCCGGGGGGAGAGGGGGGAGCTGGTGCAGCACGCCTCCCATCAAGCTGTCTTGACAACAATTACTAAAGTTTTTAATTAGCTTCTTGTTATAATTCATTTTATTAATTTTCTAAATCTCAGCCCATGAATTATTAACGGCGGCTCTGTAATTGTATTTGCAGCAATCCTTTCGCGACGCACGTGATGGAAGCGGCTCTGCAGAACCATTGCTCTTCTGGCAGAGGTCCCATTTATACCCAGGCTGGAGAAGGGGCCTAGGCAGCAGCGAGCTCTAATATTTTATCAACTCTTAAATAACATAATTACTGATAATAATATGCTTGTCTCGCAGGTGGAAATAGGTTCCCATGCGGATTGGAATTCTGCTGCTGATCTTTTAAAATCAATTAGGCTTTTCTCCTCCTTGGAATCAGCAGGTAAATATAGTAAAGCCTTAAAAAATAGCATCGCCTGGAAAGCAAGACATAAATAACTGGAGGGATTTAAAATCGTTTGGGAAATGCCAGAATAACACAGGGCAGCAGCGGTGGTATGAAGCTTACCGCGATCCAGTCCGTCGGAGTTAAAATAATTATCTCTCAACAAATCTCTCTCTCTTTGGAGGGAAGGGGGGCGGGGAGGAGAGCAAGGCACATAAACCATAAAATCTGTGCTGTAGGACACTTCACTCCCCTTCTGGGGAGCCTTTTTACTTGTTGAACCGGGACCGAATTAGTCTTAATATCACAGGAGAGTAAAAATCGATACGATCGTGGCGGTGGGTGTCTGCTACTCACTCATGATGGCCTAATCTAAGTTGAAAGCAATTGGAGAGCAAGTGCTAAAGCGAAATTCCGGGAGTCAGGCCGGGTCTTACGGGCTTAGGACTCGGGAATCGCAAGAGCAAAGCGGAAAGACGCATCAGACGCGGGGGGAAGAAAAGCGAGCGCCGGCGGTGGCGGAGTTTCCTCGGGAAGGTCGCAGCTACCGAAGTGGCTGCAGGTCCTGGAGGTAGCAGAGGTCGCAGCCCCCGCCCAGCACAGGCCTTTCTCGCTATTACAAGGAAAACAGTCTATATCTTTTTTAGCAACCAATTGGATTTCTGTGTGTGCAGGCGAGTGCATAGTGCTGGGGAATAAATGCGAATGAATTTCCTGCCTCTTCGCCTTTTCTTTCTCACTTTCTCTCTTGGAAATGAAAGTTTTAACAGTTGTTAGGTTACTCCTTATAAACACGAATATACACACTCATCTTTTTTTCCCCCTTTTTTTCCTGAGCTATTTTTAGTGAGGCATTTGTTAAAAAGGCCTCATCGGTATTTTTATGAAATATTCAGATTCATCCAACAGAAAGCAGAACATTCCGGTTTTGCACAGTTTCCTACCATAAAAAAATAGGAAACTCTGCAAAGCTTTTATTTTCATGATCTATTTTATTAACATATTATTTTTTCTTTGTACTCGATAAGGATTGTACTTATTACAAAACAAACTCCTTAACTTTTCAATACATACATTGGTCATTACTGTATAATACAAATGTGTTGTCGCTTGTAACATTTCAGTTGTTTGGGGCAGATGAAAAAAAGCAACATTTGTAATTAATTTTATTTGTTCATTCCTGACTCTCCAAAAATGATATCCGGTAATACTTTTCTATAAAATAATATTTTTACAAATGCATTTATTAAAAATTCTGATGACATTTCAAGTTAATAACAACAGAAACAAGTCAATTTCCGGTGGACGAGATCTATGTTTTTTTAAAAATACCTTTAGTGCTTATTTTTTAACATCAACAGTTGTTTAAAATCACAGCTTTTTGAACGTATTATTCTTTTCTGAACATCACGTGTCTTGATTCACAGATTTACCGGCAAAATTAAAAAGATTTGGCTAAAATATGTCTACAGAAGAAATAATCCCAGCTATTAAGTAACTTTTTACATTTGGCATCTGATCTAGTCACAGGTCATCAGAAAATAGAAAGAGGTTCTTTGATCACTTGAAGCAGTAGGTGGCATCCTATACGTTCCTAACGAACAATTGCATTTACAACATAAGGAGAGATCAGTTTATGATTTTCATATTTATTAACCCAAAATAAAAATAAAGTATTTTGTTACATAATTAAGTGCAATTAGGCCAGTCAGAACAACATATAAACCTGAAACCACCCAAGCTTTTTTTTTCTTTATACATATTTTGTAGGTGCATAATCCTTTCCAGCAAACTGAAAAGAAATACTTCAGAAGTCCTTTTTAAAATTTTACTTTGATTTATATTCTGCAGTTATAGAATAAACTCCAACAAACACACGCAGCTAATATATAGTTAATTTTATTCAGAGCACCGATTTTCACATAAGAGCTATCTCAAAGTAATGATTTCTGGATTTAGCAGAAAAATACATCTCTCACTATTTTCTTTTTGGTAGAATTAATCTTATCGTCTAACGGCTATACCTTGAATTTATCAGCCGTGTCTCGGAAATAGATTTTTTTTAAATGCACCCAATAATAATAACTATTCTGTTTTCACGTTTGTCTTATTTGTAAGTATGCTGGGACGCATCTCCCTGTTGTATTTTGGCGTACAGAAATATTTCTGATAGAAATAAAAGTAATAGAGTAAAGACACAACCCAGGAGAAAGCTCAGCAAACATACATGGACAGGTAGATTATTCAGTGAGACATTTCAGGATCCACACGTGGTTGCAGTTTATAACCCTTTTTTTGTGTGTGTGCATTAAAGAAAATATTTACAATCATCTTTCTTCTCTTTTTCTTTTCTCTTTTTTCCCCCGCTTTTAAATCTAAATACAAGAACGTGACAAGAATGTTTGTGTTTTCGGTGAAAACAGGCAGTTAAACTGTGAAATTACACCATCCACAAAAGATTCTACCAGAAGCTAATCTATTTAGTGCTCAGTTTCAAAATGCATAGAATGTTTGCGCTGCAAACAATGATACACAAAATAATAATATTAATAATAATAATAAAATAAATAGTTAAATAAATAAATAATATC
Source organism: Dromaius novaehollandiae (assembly GCF_036370855.1). Taxonomy (NCBI): domain Eukaryota; kingdom Metazoa; phylum Chordata; class Aves; order Casuariiformes; family Dromaiidae; genus Dromaius; species Dromaius novaehollandiae. The sequence continues at coordinate 172,735,138 of NC_088098.1, read as the reverse complement.
GAGACTTTTTCACGGATCTGTCTATGCCTTTTTCCTTTTCTTTTCTTTTAGGTCATGCGTAATTTCGGTCTATTGTTTGTTTTGTTTTAAACAGGAGGATATTTTCTGGTCAGAAATTCCTTGTAATTTAAAAGCTTTGACAGTCATTCAGCAACAGCCAGACCCAGGCAATGTCTTCTGCACCTAGCTGCTATTTTACCTAATGAGCTCTGATCGTCCGTCTTTTTATTTATTTTCAATCCGCGAGACATATAATGCACCTTGATTACTGTTAGCATCGTTATTACGGAACATCATCGTCGCTTCCAATCCGGGAGACTGTGATAGTGCAAACTGAACCACCCCCACCCCCAAAGCCGCCCTCTACCTAACGTTTATTATTTACAATAAACGAGTTTCAAACGCAAACGTGTCTTTTTTTGTTTGTTTTCTTTTTTCCCTTCCCTCCCCCTGCTCGTTCCCGGCATGCAGACCCCTCACTGCCAGCCCTGCCTCCTCGCCGCGGGGGTTTCGTTTGGCTGCTGGGGGGATCACGGCGAGCCCTCGGCGGGGCCCGGCCCGGCCCTGCCCGAGCGGCGGCAGCGCGGGGCCGCGGGGACCCGGCCCCCCCCGCCGGGCCGCGCGGGGCAGCCCCGCTTCTGCCGGGCCTCTGCCCCCGACGCGGGGACACGGATGTCCCTTGAGACGCGGAGAGCAGCGCAAACCACGCACAGGAGCAGCGGAAACAAAGCGGCTCTGAAGTAACCTTCCCCCCCGACACCCCCCCTCCGTTAGCTAGCTAGGATGATGGAGGCAGCAGCGGAGAGCGAGGGGCCTGCTCGGGTCCGGCTGTCCCAGGGGAAGAAGGGCAGGCTCTGCCCACCCCCCAGCCCCACCAGCCCCGGCCCCCGCTCCGGCTCCCCCCGACACAGACAAGACCCCTCGCCAAAGCCTCGCGAAAAAAAGAAAGAAAGAAAGAAAGAAGGCATTCAAGCAAACAAACCAAAACAAACGCACACAAAATAAATAAATAAATAAATAAATAAATAAATAATCCGCACACCAAACCATCGTCGTCCTTATTATCAAGCAAGAGAAAAGCAAGGAAAAAAAAAACCAACCAAACCAACCAACCAAACTATAGGAAAGTAATGAAGAGAGACCCAAACCGAAACAAATGTAGCATCATCACCAACAGTTTCGCCTTCCGGGTTTGGTGGTCGGTTTTGTTTTCCTTCTGAAAGTTGTGACTTAGGTTTCTCGGTTTGTGGTTGCTGCTGTCACGGCATTTATTGGTGTGTGTCTGTGTGAGTTCGCGCTTTCGGCCGCTCTTTCCGCCGTGGGGGGACGAGGGGGCTGCAGGAGGGACGCCCACGGGCGTCCACAGCGCTTTTACCTTCTCTCTCCTCCTCCTCCTCCTCGTGGGTGTCCCGGTGTCCTTGCGGTTCAGTAACTGATAGCGCCCCCCGCCCCCGCTCACCGACGAGTCAGTGGTTGTTTCGCCCCGTCCCTCGGTCCACGGGCGCCCCGCGGCCCGGCCCCCCCGACGGCGGCGGCGGCCGCGCCGCCCCTCCCGCCCCAGCCCCCGCCTAGTAGGTGGCGGAAAATTTCATCCGTTTCTGCTTCTGTCTCTGGTTGCAAAACCAAACCCGCACCACGTTCTTTTTGAGGTCCAATTTCTCGGCGATGGCGGCGATCTTCTCGGAGGAGGGCCGGGGCTGCACGGCGAAGTAGGCCTCGAGGGAGCGCTTCTCCGGGGCGGCGATGGAAGTCCGCTTGCGCTTCTTCTCGCCCCCGTTGAAGAGCTCGGGCTTGTTCATTTTTTCCCGCTGGGCGCCCTCGGCCTCCTCCAGCCAGGCCTGCAGGATGGGCTTGAGGGCGATCATGTTGTTGTGGGAGAGGGTGAGCGACTCGAAGCGGCAGATGGTGCTCTGGCTCAGCGAGCCCACGCCCGGGATCTTCAGGTTGGCCAGCGCCGAGCCCACGTCGGCCTGGGTGACCCCCAGCTTGATGCGGCGCTGCTTGAAGCGCTCGGCGAAGGCCTCCAGCTCCCGCGGGTCCGTGTCCGAGTCGCAGATGGAGGCCAAGCCGGCCGCCCCCACCACGGCCGCCGCCGAGGCCACCTGCCCCGCGGCGCCGTGGTGCGCGGCCACCAGCCCCGGGTGCGGCAGCCCCGACGGCATGTTCATGGCGGCCGGGTGCGAGAGGTGGCCCAGGCCGTGCATGTGCGAGTGCGGGTGCGCCGAGGTGGAGATGAGGCCGCCGCCGCCGCCGGCCGCGCCGCCGCCGCCGCCGCCCGCCGCGCCGCCGCCGCCGCCCGCCCCGTCGTGGCCGCCGCCGCCGCCGCCGCCTCCGCCGCCGCCGCCGCCGGGCATGAGCGCCAGGGAAGGGGAGGTGATGTGGTCGAGGAGGTCGCCGGGCTCCAGCGCCTGGTGGTGGTGGTGGTGGTGGTGGTGGTGGTGCGCCAGCGGCACGGTGGAGGTGGAGGTGCAGGGCACGCTGTTCATGGTGTGGTAGGTGGCGTCCGGCTTGAACGGGTGGCTCTTGCCCTGCGACACGGCGATGTCGACGGCGGCCAGAGCCTCGGCCCGCGCCAGCAGGGTCTCATCGAGGCTGGCGAAGATGTTGCTCTGCAGCTGCAGGGGACAGAGAACAGACGGGGCGCGGGCAGCAGGGCAGGGGGCGCCGGGCGGCGGGGAAAGGGCGCAGCGCCGGGGGGGGGCACGGAGGGGTGGCGAGCGTGGCGGTGAGGGGGCGCGGGGCAAAGCAGGGAGGCGGAGAGGGGGCAAGCGAGGCGAGGGGAGAGAGGGGTGGGCAAAGTTGGGGTGACCGTGCGGGGGAGCCGGGGCGGTATGCGGGGGTAACGGGGGAGACCCAAGGGAAGTAGGAAAGGGGGAGTAGAACAGGGGAAGCGAGGGAAAACAGGGGAGGGGGCAGAATAACAGGGGAGACAGCGAGGAGAGGGAGCCGAAAAGGAAAGGAGGATGGGAAGAGCAGAAAGGGCAAGGAGCCGGGGGAGAATCCGAAAACGGGAGGACGGGGGCGCGAAGGGAACAAATAAATTAAAAAAAATAAAAAGAGGGCAGAAAGAAGAGAAAGGAAGAGAAGGAGGAGAAGAAATGGATCTGTAACTCTCAGCTGGGGAATTGTATCAAACACATGAGCACATAAAGCGCATTCCTTTTCAGAGGCCGAGTCATAAAAATTAATACAGAAAGTGGATGAAGTCGGAGACTCGTGTGAACACCGCTTTCAAAAAAGATCACAGGCGCTCAGATGATTGCAGAGGAAGACATGAAAAAAACATTAAGCGCCGCTTGTCAAAATGTGCCTCGCAGCGGTTTTTTTATTAATGCACATACACATACATGCAGTATACAGGAAGGAGAGAGAGAGAAAGAAAGAGTGTGTGTACGCAAGAGAGAGAGAGAGAAAGAAAGAGAGAGAGCTGCAGCTGCCCGTCCCTTACCGGCGGAGTTGGTAGACATGCTCTTCTTATTGCTTCCGAGCTGGAGTGCAGAGAGGGGTATTTGTGCTCAGGTAGGGTGGGATGCATGGCAAAATGCGGCTGCTTGCTGTTCATGGACATCATCTTGAAGGCTTGGCATGTAAATCCACAAGCGCTCCTAAAGCGAGGGGGAAAAGTGCTCTCCGGGAGCTCGCCTCCCGCCGCGCACGCCGCGCACGGCGCCGGGGACGCCGCCGGTCCGGGCCCCGCGGCCGCCGCCGCTGCCGCTGCCGCGCTGGCCGGCGCTGGGCTGCGCGGGCGGCGAGGCTCCCTCCGGCCCCGCCGGCTTCACTTATCTGCCTGCCGCTGCCCGGCGCCGGGCGCGCTGCGCTGCGCTCTGCGCGCACCTGAGCCCCGCATCCCGTGGCTACAGCCGGGCGGGCTCTCGCGAGAGCGCCGCCGCTCCGGCTTTGACGGGCATCAGCTGTCTCCCCCCCTTCCTCCTCCTCCTCCTCCTCCTCCTCCTCCTCCTCCTCCTCCCTTTCCTCCCGCCGCCCCCGGTCCCTGCCTCCCCGCGCCTTGTTGCATCTCCCGCCGCACTCGCCCGTCTCGCCGCGGCCGCGGCGCGGGGCTGCTCTTATAGCGGGGCTGCTCCTACGGCGGGGCAGGTGCCGCACCTGTAGCTGCCGCTGGTGCGCGCTGCGCGGCGCTGCGCGGGACGCGCCGACGGGGCGGGGGTGCGCAGCCCTGCGCCGCGTCGTGCGGCCGGGGCCGCGGGTGCGGAAGCCGCTTCCGCGGGCCGCGGCCGCTCGCCTCAGCCGCCCGCCTGAAACCAGGGAGAGCCGCTGCTGCGGGGCTGCGCGCTGCTTCCCCGCGCAGCCCTCAGCGCGCAAACACAAAGGTTTGCGCCCCTCGTCGCAGCCGGAGAGAGACGCAAGGTCTGCGCCGGGGGCTCTCAGTGCACAAACTGGCGGCTCTCCGCCTAACCTCTTACTTTCGAGAATTATAAATCGGGTCCCTGAGAATAATCATGGTGACAGACGTAATCATGGTGACAGACGTTTGTTTGGAGCAGTCAGAGTCTATTGATTTCCATATAATTTCATTTCCCCCCATATAGTTTTGTTGCAAATATTATTGTGTCGGGCACCGCTTGTGACAGCCACTTAGCCCACAGGAGCATGTGCTTCCACACGGGGAAGCGTGTAGAAATGGAGCCGAGCATTTCCTCACTGCTTTCCAACAAACCTTTGCTCCTTCATCGTGGGAAAGACCAAGTTTCACTCCGGCGTGGTCTGAAGCACAAAGCAATCACAAAAAGGGTTTTCTTTCTTGCTTTCTTTCTTTCCTTCCTTTCTTCTTTCTTTCTTTCTTTCTTGCTTTCTTTTTCTTGCTTTCTTGCTTTCTTGCTTTTTCTCGCTTTCTTGCTCTCTCTTTCTTGTTCTTTCTTTTGTTACCTGGGCACTTTTTATGCAACAAGATTGTAAAGAAACGAGTCAATTCGTCCCCACACATTTCCAGCCTGAAAAAAAGGAAAAGAGTCTGGGGAGAAGATCTTTTTCCCTTTCCTTCTTTTTCTTTCTTCTCTCTCTCTCTCTTTCTTTCTCTCTCTTTTCTCTGGTTTATTCCTTGAATACTTTTGCATTTGAATGGAACGAGCAACAATAGCAACAATAGAGTTAAGGACTCATGGTTCTTTTTATGAATAATATTTGGGGTTATGGCCCAGTTTTAGAGCGGATTTTTTCTTTTAGATGCTTATGAAGTTGAAATCGGTCGGAGGCAAAACTGTCGAATGAGTGAACCTGTTAATTTGTCTGTAGGATTAATGCGACCCCCTAGGGGATGGCCCTGGATGAATCCTGTCCCCTGGGGCACGCTAGAGCTGCCCCTCAGTGACTGACCAGATGTTACTAGTTTTGCTTCGGCAGGGCTGCAGACAGGCCCCGGGAAGAGGCAGCGGAGTGTTTAGATCAGTGATGTGACAGCCGATGAGCCTCGTATCAACCTGGGAGTGCATCGGAATTGCCACATTTCTCCTGGATGCCTCTTATTTATGCGTATAAACACGTTTAACAAGGCGCGCAGGCACCAACGGGCGCACGCACGCACGCATCACAGGCTAAAATCCCAGGTGAAGTCCGCATTTGTCTTCACAAGCCTCTCCCCAGCTCCTCATCCAGGCCGAGAGGAAAGGAGGAAGGACTGTCAATTACTCGTGCGAGAGGGAGCCAGGTCTCCATCCATTACTGGGTCCCCTGGGATGGCTGAATGCAACCTCATCTCCGAGGGGGCTGAACTTGAAACTGGTCTGAAGCGCAGAGGGGATCTTATTTATGGAAATCATTGCATCACAATAGCCGAATAATATTTTATATGGATTTTTTTTAAAGTCATGACTTATTCTAGCTCTTTCTAAGCTACCATGCCTTGTAAACAAAAAATCTCCTGGAGAGGAGGGAGAAACTGGGAGAGACCACTGCCATTTGCCAAGTCGTTCATAGGCGACCAGCTCCAGGAGAAAGGGTCAAGCAACCTGCTTTTCCCTGCTGAAAAGTTATTAACAGCGACAAGCCGGTCAGTGGCACACACACACACACACACCGGGCTCCTTTAGCTGATCCCAGAGCGGGACAGAGCCTGAGAGCTGGGCTAACTTGTTGGCCAGGGGGAGGAGGGCGTGCGGGGGCAGCCTCGGCGGCGGCCCGGCATGCGTGTGCTGCGCTGCCCGGCTGCGGGCCCCCGCCAGCCAGGACGCTGTCACAGCTCCCCTCCAGCCCCGGACAGAGCGGACCCCCTTTGGGGCTGCTGTGTCTCCACAGGGCGCCCTCCGAGGGGCTCCGCCCGCCCCCGGCTGCCTGGAGCACTTGCTCCCTGCCGAGGCGGTCTCTAACCAGCTCGCCCCGTGGCTTCCAGCGGCCGGGGCACGCCCACGCGTGTGCGGCCAGCCCGGGCTCAGCCCTGCCCTGGAGCAGCGCCGGCAGCAGGGCGGCAGCCCCGGCCCTGCCTGCTGCCCTGGGAGGCGGACAGGCAGCCAGGGCAGGTGCTGGGGGAGACACCGTCCCCTGGGCTGGAGGCACACCGCCACCGCTCCCCAGTCCTCACTCCTCCGGCACAAGCAGCCCGGGGCACCCTCCCCGTGTCGCCCCGAGGGCAGGGGGCGGCTGCGTGCCGACGGCGAGCAACAGCCGCCCCCTGCGAGCTGGGGACGCCGTTTTCCCCCCCGCAGCTCCCCGGCGCCCCCCGGCCCGCCGCCAGCTCTTGCTCCGGCTTTTCCCGGCTGCTCCCGGAGGCACAGGCTCGGTTAGGAAGTTGCAGCCAACTTTTTTCTCGCCTGGTCTCTAAGAGGTGCGAGGAGGAGAGGTTAGAGGGCGCGGGGAGGAGAGGATCTTTAAAAAGCTCTCTGCACAGGTCTCTCAGATAGTGCCTGGGTCTGCCTGGCTTCTCACTTACGAAGCCCGAGGGGAAAAACTTTCCTTCGTAGTTCTTGGGATTCCCTCCCCCTTTTTTATTTTTGGAAGTGCTAATATTCAAAGCAATGCTTTAAGTTGCAATCCTCTCCCATTTATTTATTTTCTTAAGATAAACCCTATTACGAGCCTGATCCCCCCTCGCCGACTGGGTCTCAGCTGGCCGCCCGTTGCTGTGCTGCGGCCAGGCTCCGCGCCGTCGCAGCTCGCCGGGGGGCTCCTGCAGCCCCGCTCCCCGGGGCGAGCAGCCTGCCAGCCCTCTTGTCGCCGGCCCCACGGCGGCCCCGGCAGCGCCTCGCCGTCCGCACCCCGCCGCACACAGCGGCTCCCGGGGAAGGGGCTTGAGCCAGGCAGGGCAGCGCACGGGCCTGGTAACAGATTTTATCTTAATGCTCACTGTTATTTCTATTCCTACTGGGTACGTCCAGCCTCATGAATACTGATGGCAGTATAGTCGCATGCTTTGAGGGTTCATTGGAGACACAGGCATGCTGTAGCCCCACTTTTATGGCCAAAGGTGCTCAGTAAAACGAGGGAGGCATATATACATATATAATGCATTTACTTGTCTCCAGTAGTTTTCTTCGGCTTCAAATGCAAGAAATAGGCAGATTTCCTTAATTGACTGAACTGCCTATCTCGAGAAAGTAATAAAGTAACCCCTTATTCCCACAGTGAAACGATTTATAAATTAATTACTGTAACCCATTGTATTTGATTTCTCTTTTTAGGATTCCCCAAAGATGAATATACTAAAGCCTGGGATATTGAGTTATTAACATCTCATCATAGTTTGCTGTATATCCTGACTTAGAAAAAAAAAAGAGTCAATGTGGAGCTTATAGAACTGCTCACACTAAACCTTCTGGATATTTTTATTTCACTAACCATCAGCTTTACATGTTTTAGTCGCGTTGTCTGTCCTACCCCGAGTGTTAGTGAGAGCACTGAGAGAAAACCTACAGTACATGTGTTATTTGGTGAAGTTCACAGAAAGTCAATATCCCATTTAGTATAAAAGCTATTTTCCCTTTAGATGACAAAAATCAACCTTCAAAAAAAAAAAAAAGACCCTTTGGGTGAATGCACAAAAAGTATTTCCATGTCCTAATGAGGACTTTCCTTACATCAGCAAAGACCTGCTAATTACTGATGTACAAGCTGCAATAATTGCTTTTGCAGCCAAAGTGTAGAATGTTGTCATATTAAAAATTGAAACGCTTGATGGTGATTTAAGTCCCAAGGTAGTTCACGACGTCCCCTTTCGGGAAAGTAAGGAGTCTGGAGGAGCTAGACAGTGGTCCAGTGGAAAACATTGCAGGTCTGCTGCTGTTAAAAGTTTCTCGTTCTTTCTTTTAAGTGATGCAGAGTAAGTGGGAAGTGCACCGGGGAGCCCCTCCAGCAAAACACCTCCCAGACCATGTTCGGTTTCAGCCTCGATTCCACGGGCGAAGCTATCGCTGGCTTTTATATGCGGGTGGGATCGCTCCCTCTCTCAGGACGCTCCCGTCTCCATCGGGCAGCCCGAAAGCTCTCGTCTCCTCCAGTCGGAAAGACCCGGAGAGGGGCTCGGAGGTCGATCCCAAGCTAAGTCTGTAACCGCGCTCCGAGACCTGCTCGGCTGCCAAAATCCGTAGCGGAACCCCCCTCCCCCCGCACAAATCAAAGCACGTTCCGAGGGGCTGGGAAGTAGTTGCCTTGTCATGTAACACATTGCCCTGATTTATTATAAAATTTTAACGAAATCATGCATATTTTAACAGCCTTTAATCACTGCATGAAAATTTAATTCATGAACTGTAGCGCGTTTAAATAAATGAAGTGTTAATTCATTAGGATTAATTAATTTGTTAAAGGATTGTGTGCAAGGTTAAGGTGGAAGAAAAACTCTTTGTTAGTTTCGCGTCTTAATCATCAGGTTTTGTTAACAGTAAAGGGAAAAAAAATGCGAAGGGGGTTTTCTGTGCTCAGGGTGAGCCGAGGCGGGGCGGGGCCAGGCGAGGAAGGCGCGAGTCAGTGAAAGTGCAGCACAGACGGGGGAAGCAAGTCTGCTGCAAATACGGGAGAGAAAAACAAAACATCTTTGTAGCTCAGGTCGGTCGGGGCTGGCAGTGGTGACCGGGCCGATTTATTTATTTAATGCTAGCTGAGCAGAAGAAGGTACAGCCCGGCCCGGGGAGCCCCGGCGAGGGCTGGTGGTGGCAGGCCCGCGGAGGAGTGGCGCAGGGGCACAGCCCTCCTCCCTCCGTGCTGGGGTCCGACGGGCGACCAGCGCTGAAACTTCTCTCCCCCAGATCTGGAGCCCAGCTGGGAGGGGAATATTAATTATATTATTTGCAGTCAGCTTAGGTTCGCCGGAAAAGCCTTGCCGGAGCCGTCGGCCCCTGCGCTCCGCGGGGCGGCCGCAGCCGGGACACGACGCTGAGACGTGTCGCAGAGTGAAACTGACACGGGGGGAGTGAAACTGACACGCGGAGCGCGACACCGACCGACGAGGGGGGGTGAAACTGACGCGGGGGAGAGGGGCGGTGAGACTGACCTGGCTTGCTGCGCCCGCGCC